>NW_022589716.1:11764689-11883164 GCF_004348235.1 Phoca vitulina
TTCCTTCCTTCCTTCCTTCCTTCCTTCCTTCCTTCCTTCCTTCCTTCCTTCCTTCCTTCCTAGTATTTTGATAGTATTTTGACAAGGAGTCTGGATATATTCTCCCAAACTCCTGTCCCTCCCACTTTTCTGCTCTCGGCGCGTTGGCCCCTGCCCTTACCTCTGCTCTGAAATGATTCTTACACATTCATCCTCTAGTTCACTCATTCAGATTTGGTCAGAAAAGTCAAAAAACTTTTAGGTATTCAAGTAAGCAAGGATTAATATAGGGAATTTAAAGCTCACCTGGTAGTTGGAAGAACCAGGGGCCTGAGGTTCAGGGAAACTGCTGTCCAAGTGCGTAGATTCAGGAAGTGCCATGGTCACAGGGAGCCACCACCCACGGCTTTAGCCTCTGTAGACTCAGTGGGTAGTTCTCAGGAGGGCATCTGGATGACACCAGCCAAAGATAAGTGTCATGTGCCGATGCTCACACACTTGGCCGTAGCTTCAGTTGGAGAATATTGGCATCTCCTGTCTTTGCCTTGCTGGTCTATCCGGGATCTAATCCAAAGACCTGCTGGTAAAGGATTCTTTAACATGTAGTTTTCAGGCTTCTGGACCCTGCCATGGAAGGGGTAGCTTAGGTGATGCTGAGTGTCAACAGGTGCCGTCCCAACACATATCCTTAATCAGCAGATTTTCCATCATCACATTGCTTGGTATTACTGTGAACTTTTGCAGCCTCTGCCACCCTCCTTTCCTCAAATGTTCCTCCTGAGCTCCAACTCCCTCTCTGATCATTCCTTGGTATCCTGATGGTACTAGGTAGTGGTTAATAGCACCAAGCTGGTTACCAGGACTCTGTCCATCTCTTCATTCTCTCTGTCCTGTTGGCCTCCAAGTCTTGCAGATTTGCTTTCTTAAATAGCTTTAACATGCCTTTTCTATAATCTTTCTCTTTATTGCCTTGGATCACCCTCTGAAAAAATTTTTAAAATCTAGATAACTTCAATAATACTAAAACTCTCCAGCTTCCTTTTGTGCTCCCTCCCTCCATGCAGTCCCACCTCTGGGCATCCCCATATACTGAATTCCTTGTGGTTGCCTGAATGTGTCATGTTCTCTTTTGCCCTAGGGTCTTTGTACATACAATGTCCTCATCCTGGAAGGACCTTCCTATTATCTGGGCTAGCTCTTATCCTTTAGGTCTCAACATATATGAGAAGCCTCCTTGTACCCTTAAACCTAGTCTAGTTGATCCCTCAGTGGGCTTCTTCCTCTTGGAGCCTTTATCACATCGAATGTGGTTGCCTATTTCTCTGTCTCCTTCCCTAGACTGTAATGTCCTCAAAGGAAGGAGATGCATCTTATAAATTTTATATTCCCAGCCAAACACAGTGGCTGGCACGTAGTAGGGTGAATAATAGATCGTCTTTAATTTGTGCAACGGCTGTATTTTGAGCACTGGCCATGTGCTCAGTGTTGTTTTAAGAACAAAGCATGTTACCATTCTGTGGGAGGTGGGTGGTGATGGTAACTCTGAGGAGGGGTCATTGGACCTGCAGCATGAATGACAAGGAATAGGGGGCAAACATCTGAGGATCTGGGAGAACATCCTTGGCCAAGAGTACAGGAAAGGTACAGACAGAGATGAGTCTGTGATGGTTTGGGGCCAGAAGGATGGCTGGAAGTCTGGGGCCAGGGCAGGACGGGGCCTCTGAGGGTGCAAGGCCAAATCATGAAGAGCCTGTGAGTCATGGTCTTGAGTGATGGGAAGTCATCAGAAGGTTTCAACAGAGGAGGGATGCCATCAGAATTATTCTTAAAAGGTCCTTCTGGCAGCCATGTAGAGGGTAGAGCTTGAAGCAGAAGCTGGGGTCCTATAAGGAGGCTGGGGTGTCTAGGGACAGTTGGTTGTGGTTTTGACTAAGTTCTACGGGAAGATGATGACAGTGATGGTAAACATGAGGCGTACTTTGGAGGGAAAGCCCATTGGACTCGCTGATGGGTTGAGATATTTGTGCAGTCAGTTCGCATTAAATTGAGCAGTTTCCCTGTGTCAATCTTTCCTTATTTCGGGTTTATCCCCTTCTAATTTATTATTTCAACACTGCTCCCAGATTAGTATAAAGATGACTTAACGTGCAGAAGTGATCATGTCGCTCTTCTGCCCAGTCGGACCTCTTTAGTGCCCCACCCCTGTGGTGCAAGGGACACAGGATTCCTTTGCTTAGCTCATTGCCCATGCTCACCTAAACCCTACCTGCCTGCCTTTTGGCACCCTCCTCCCCTTTATCTGCCCCATTCCAGACCACCTGCAGCTCTGACAGACACATGGGGCTCCTACCTTGGAGCCTTTGTTGCTTCCTCCCCGTCATTTCTCTTGGCCATGTGGCTGACTCACCTCACCCTTTAACCCAGGCTCATGGTCACATCATTTATGAAACCTTCCCCATGGTTTCCCACACCCTGGCAGGGTTATCTGCTCCCTGCTTTGAGTTTTCATTACACTTGACACTCTCTGCCCTTTGTTTTCCCCATGTGTAGAGTTGGGATACTATCTATGCTTTCTTTTATGGGGTAGTTGTAAGGAATAACTGGATTAATTGACTTGAACACTTAGAGTAGCTCCACACATGGGAACAGGGGGTGTGGAACCCGACAGCTGTTTGCTGTTGTCACCTGTGTGGTCCTCCTATTATAGCCCACACCACACTGTCTGATGACTTGCTTCTCCTCCCAACTAGATGACAAATATGCCAGTTGTCTTCATGGCCCAAGCCCTGGCATAATTCTTCTGATATGCTTCATCATCATCATTTATTGCCCTTGGCATCATCATCGGCAATGGTAAGAGCTAACATGAATGGACATTTACCGTGTGCCAGGACTTTTGCCCAGAGTGCTCTCATGAAGTTGCTGGAGCCAGGATTCAAAGTCAGGTTGTCTGACTTCAGATCCTGCTCTCTGGACCAAAATATGTTGCCTCCCGACCCCCAGCTGAAGTTGCCTGGTAAACACTTGGATGGATAGATAACAGGAAAGAATAAAAAGAGAATTAAAATAGCATTTTCATGCATCAAATGTATGTAAAAATCTGTCTTGAGTAGTAAAGTATGAATGGACTTGGAAATTGTTCTGTGTTTTTCCACTTTGAAGGAGAAAGAGAATTTTCCTCCTCTGGCCGTGGTTGGGGTCCAGGGGCTGGGAGCTGCCTGTCACACTGGCTGGCCTAGTCCATGTCTCAGGTGCCATCCGTCAAAGGAGGTTGCTTTGGCAAACAGCTTAATTTCTGTGTTTGTGCCATTCTGAGGACATCAGTCAAATCTTTCAATAAAGGCCCTGGCTTCATTCCATTTTCAGCCTCACTGATCACGGATTTTGCTGCTGAAGCTGGGAAAGACTGGTGGATTCTGAAAACCAGTCCTTAAGGAGCAGGTGCATAGCCTTGTGTTTGTGAACACGAGGTTTGGAGTCCTTTCCTTTGCAGTAGAATTAACGTTCACATAACCTTCATGTAACTGTGAACTTGAGGAGTTGTTCCAAGTTCCCCCACGTGAGCTCCAACCGTGGGAGGCATAGACTCTGTGAGCTGTCCCTGTTACAATCAAGTCATGTTATGCCTGAACATCTTGTCTCTTCCCCTGCCCCGTCATAATAATTTCTTGTACTTGTGCAGAATCCTTTAGGAAATGTTTTGTGTCTAGGTTCTCATCAAATTTACACCCTGAAGTAGAGAGCAAAGATGGTATTATTTTGGTGCCTTAGATAAGAAAACTGAGGCTCAGAGAAGTTAAGATTTTCTCAGATCAAGCAACCAGTGAGTAGGATGATCTGGATTCAAACCCTTGTCCTTGGGCTCTGAGACCTGTTCTCATTGTACTGGACCAAAATCTTCCTGCAGGTCAGGACTAAGTCATTTATTGCTTGGTGTCCCACTCAGTTCTTGGTGCCATTCTGATTACTTAATGGGTTATTATCAAATACTTACTAAACTAAGTTGAACAGACGTGAACTACAACTCGGAATAGAAACTCTGTAGGACAGATTTTCTTACTGGCCCCAACACCTTGTTAACTTGGCTGCACCTTATCTTATGGTAGAAGTTCCCATCTTCCTTAGCTAGCTGGATAATACCTTCAATGCTCTGCCATTGTGGGTTCAGTCCACACCTCTCAGTAAGTCCTGGAAAAGATGTAATTAAGGGCTGGAACAGAATTTTATTCACCACTGTCAGAGCCTTCAGTGATAGGTGATTTCCTTACTTAGTGGAAAACAAATGTCTATCCTCAAACCGACATAGTCCCATTCATCCTGGACTGTCCCCTCAGGAAGTTAATGACAGTTCCAGTTCCATTGCCCACAAGGGAAATAGTCCAGTTATCCCCCAACTGAAGAGTCCTGAGGGGACTTTTTAAGGTTTATGGTTAAGTACACTTAAGTTTGGTAATCAATGAAGCCATTCCCAAGAAGGCAACATAAGTGGAAGGCCATGCCATAAACTGCTGGATCATTTGGGAAAATTACTCGTCTTCTCTTCCTAACTCCTCCCAGCTGCTGTGGCCCTTGGGCAGCCCCTGGAGCAAAGTTTGGCTGTTTCTATCTGCGTAGCTTTGCACACGTTGCACTTGGGCAAATGCAGCCTTAGCTGTAGAATGAGGTGGCTTTGGTTTGGAAATTGGCCATTCATGTTGATAACAGGCATTGATTTAATCAGCCTCAAACTGATAACAGATATCTCTTGTGGAAACAAAGATAGTTTGTTATTGATTGTGATCCTGTCTTCTGATGTAAGCTCTAGGCTTATTTTGTCTTGTAAAAGTCTGGTGTGGGTTTATGTAATTTGAAGGAGCCGGGAAGCGGGGGGGGGGGGCTGAGGAAGGAAGAGAGCCCCAGGTACATGTTGAATGTGTTTGCTCTTTTGTTCCGTTACCTGCTTTCTCTGGAAACTTTATAGATTAGCTTTTATAATCCACTTTGAAATGTTTGCCCGTTTTGAAAGCAGAAGCAATCTTTGCAGCTTTCAGGCAGAAGGTCATTTTATACAAAATGTTCATTCGTGTGCAACAAAGCTTATTTCTTCTACAGAAACAAAGAAATAATGAAGTCTCCTTAAAAGCTGTTTTTCTCTAAAACGATCATCTTGATAGTTGCTGATTTATATGTGTCATTTCTATTGGAATTGAAAAGTGAAAACATTTATATCAAAAAGGATTACTGAATATTAGGAAGCTCTTAGATATGACTCTGTGTATTTCAGCATTCCACGGTGGGACGGAAAAGAGTTCTTGTTTAATTGTGTCCATCTTTCCAGGTTATTGACTTTTGCCCTGGCTTATTGCCCGCTGGTCTTTGGTTGCTGTGTCCTTCTGTGTAGGTCTCTGAGATCTGGTTGTTTCTAGAACATTTTCTTGCCTCCAGAAGTTCGTTTGTTCCCGTGGGCTGGAACACTGGCTCAGCACCTTTCCTTGTTCTGGAAGAGCCTCCTGTTCTCCTTTAGAGCACAGCTTTGATATCACTTCCTTCTGGGAAGCTTCCTAGCCTACTGGCAGCATTCTTTGTCACTTGCCCCTTTATGATGAAATCACTGTTTTCCTTGTGTGTGGCCCTCACCCTTCTGTAAAGCACCTCATGTTGGTTCATGGCTCCCTTGGTGGTACAAGCCCCACACTTTGGGAAATAGTGATCGGACTATTCCAGCTACAAAAGCAGCAAAGATGAATCTACGCTGTTACAGGGTAGTAAAAACTCCATCTTGAGAACAAAAGAGAAGGGATTTCCATGCAGAAGGAATGAAAATGTAAATTTGAACATCATCCTCTTCTCCCCCTCCCCCAACTTAATGGTTCTTAAACTGTTGGTTTCTGACCCTTTATACAAGAAAGGAGTGTTGGAAATTAGCCCTGGGAACAAATCAATCTCATTTTGTCCAGATTCCCAGAGACATCTTTTCATATGCTGACAGCATTTTGAATGAGGATAGAGATTTTTCATTTTATTTCTAGGATCAATTGAATTTGAAGTCTGTGATGCGGAGAGGACCAAGGTCCCCTCTGTCCTCACTGCTGTAGATGGTCAGCATGTTGAGTTCAAGCCCTGCCACATAATATGGTGCTAGGGTAGCATTAACCCCAGGCACACACTGATGTGCAGAAGGTGTAACTCTTCCTCCATCGAACTGCAGCCCTTAAAGCAAAAGCTGCTCAATCTAGTGTAAGGAAAAGGTGAACCATGCCACACTAGGTATGGTTGTAACCGCAGTTATCATTCTTGATCGATCTATTTGGTTGTTCTTCTACACTGAGTTTAGTGCTTGTTGTATTTGAAGGAAGACTCACGTGATCTCTAACTCTGATATTCTTGACAATTCAATCATTAGCTCCAAGTGAACCATTGGTGCAGCCCAAAGCCATGTTAATGGTTATAGATTTTCCTTAGAATCGCCTCAGTTGAGCTTAACCCTTTTTTTTTTAAAGATTTTTTATTTATTTAAGAGAGAGAGAGTGAGAGAGAGCATGAGAGGAGAGAGAGTCAGAGGGAGAAGCAGACTCCCCGCTGAGCAGGGAGCCAGATGCGGGACTCGATCCTGGGACTCCGGGATCATGACCTGAGCCGAAGGCAGTAGCTTAACCAACTGAGCCACCCAGGCGCCCTGAGCTTAACCTTTTTTTTGAGAAAGAATTATGTATTCATTCCAGAAAAAAAAATGGCAATAAAAATGCTGGTCTGATTATTAAATGTGTTGTTGCAAAACGTTGAATGAAAACCACTAAATGTATTAAGTGCTTTGAAATCTTTGTTAAATTCCAATATCCCATTATAACAGCATTTACAAGCCAAAGCTTTTTAGTTTTAACATGAGAAATAAAAATAACGTTTTTCTTTGCTACTCCATATGGTTTTTATATTTCTGTTTTGCTTTAAGGATTTTCGTCTGTAATTGCTCCCTCCCCTGCCTTTCCCCTTTCTTATTAAAAAACTTTTTTTTCATTTGTACATAATTTGTTCATTCTGATAGAATCAGTAGGAGTCTAGTAGTAGGTTACTTTGTTGTATATCACATTTTCTGTTACCCTTCCCCTCCCCCCCCACCGTTCTTTCTTTCTTTTCTCCCGTTAAGCCAAGATAATCAGGAATAAAAAAAATAATAATAATAAAATAAAATACAAGTAGAACAAACAAAATCGTTTTCTTTTTCTGATCCAATTTATATTGTGACTTGGTGTCCTATTTTCCCTCCTCCTGAACCATGACGGAAAGCTTGACCTCTATGATGTCTTTAGCTGTAGTCTTGATTTAAGTGTTTTGGGGGAGGAGACAGGAGACTGCATCCTGTAGCATCGCACTGATTATACGTGGGGTCATTGTAACAAAAATAAGATGTGATTTTAAACGAAATGCTTTAATATCCCACTATTCCCCTTGGCAGTTTTGCCATCACCATGGCTATAAATAGTGTCCATGGTCCATGGCTTCTAGCATTTCTTATTTATAAAGATAGCTTTTGTTTGTATTTGTTTCACTAAAAGGGAAGAGTTATTTAGAAATAAGAGTTATTTAGAAATATAAAAAGTCGCTGAAACATGAATTGCAACTTTCCGGCTCGTAGATGCTTTGTTCCAAGGCCAGGATGTATATTCCAGTACACTGTTATCATTTTTGTTGAGTGACGGATTGCTTTGGCATCAGAGTGGGGAGGATCCGTGGACGGCACTGCCGTTTCCTTGCCTCAGAGCTCAGTTTTGAATGCTAGTCTTCAAAGCCATTTTTATTTCCAGTGTTCAGTTTTAATTAAAAACCACATTCACAATTCTATAATCCCATCTGCAGATCCAAAAGGGGAATTCATACAAGAGAAAATTAACTTATTATTATGAAAAGCACACTGCCTTTCCAATAGGTATAATAGAGTAACAGTTTCCCTCGGGCTCAGTGGTTCCTTATATAATAACTAAAATATTAGCAAATTTTAATTGATTTTCCTTACCTGCAAGTGGTAATCAAACTTATTTTTAAAACATACTTAATTTGATTTAGATGATAAGGGTATTTGCTCAGGAAAGAGACATGAGAGGCTGCTCTTTTCTACAGGCAAGTGTCAGAGATGGAAGTTGAGTGGTCTTGACTTTTAAATGGTGATTCAGTTTATTTTTTGTTTTATTAACAGTAGGAACTTCTGTCTTCAGGACTCCGTTTTAGGTAAATTTATGGCACACGATATCCTTCTTAAGTAACATTTCTTTTAACTCGTGTATCTTTATAAGAGTATTTCAGAAGAAATATCAACTATCCTTTGTTCTTTACAGAAGGTGCACAGTTCTTGTGCTGTTTGTCATTACCATTGTGCACAAGAGATGTGCTTGTTCCCAGGGATTTCCCCCTGAATTTTCCCATAAGATGTAGGCCTATCTTCCAGTAGCATCAGAGGGCAGATTGGGATAGCCCCCAGGTCCACCGCATCAGGTGTGAATCCTTTCAAAGAGCCCTGTTCCAAAGTACCTACTTGCTTTACATGAGATAACTATTATGTGTCACCTCCTGTGGACCATATTTTTTTGAATCTTATTTCTTAAGGCTTTGTAGTGAGCTTGATGGGAAAATGTCTTCATGGAAACAAGAAATATATGAATTAAATTAAGTTAAAAAAAAGCATGTGGCAAATTTAACTTGACAATGAACATAAAAGCTGGCTAGCTGGCTAGCAGGGTACTCACTGCTCCACACAGAGAACAGGGCTCTGGCTGATCTTAGTAGTTAGTACAAAGGTATTGAATTGTTTCCAATATATTACCTTCTTGTGCCCCATTGTTACAGGATTTGTGTCCCCTTGGTGCCCAGGTTCTTGGTCACACCGCTTTGAAGAATGAAGAGGTAGACCAGACGAAGAGTGGTGGGCAGCAAAGCGAAGTTTATTGAGCAAGACTACAAAGTTCCCAGAGAGGGAGGGGGACCTGAGTGGGTTGCCCTCAGCGTTTCTAAGTTTAGGGGTTTTTATGAACTCTTTTGTGGAACTTTCTTAAGCAATCAAGGTGTGCTGAATTCAGTCAATCAGGGCTTTGGTCACATATCTGTCTACCTATTAGGTTAAAGTCCACATGCTGATGGTCTTTTTTTGCTGACATCTCGGGGATTAGGTCTCAACTGCCTCTTGCCTGTGATATTGACAAATGCTTTTGTAGTTCATTTTCTTATTGTAGGACATTCTGCAGAAGTCATTTCTGCAAAGGCTGCAAAGCAGAATGTCTGTGCAGTCCTGTCTAAGCTGCAAAACAAGATGTCAGTGCTGTTTTATTTTAGCTGTCCTGACTCCATATTTTCTTGTTGGGGACCCTGGCCCTGACTACCTAACTGTCCAACTAACTCCTAACACCATGACATGTATTACAGTAGTTGAAATACATTTCATGTTATGTTATATATGAATGTCATATGGTATGTATGATATGCATATACAAATATTCACACAAAGGCAAATGTATTTTTCTAGATACATGAAATACATTTCGTGCTGTGTTATTTCATGATAATTTCAACTACCTATTATTTCCATCTTGTTCTCTTATTTGTTGGTGTTATACTGCTTTATTGTTTTCCTCATTTCCAGTTGTTCACTTCTTTCAATATTATCTTTGTCATCATGAAGTTTTATTTTGTTCTTATCTTTTGATCATTTGTACATGTCATCCACATTTCTCCTCTGGGTTCTCAGAGTACTTAGACACGATGAAACAACTTCTGTGTGTTTAGGTAAATACATAATCAAAATGCATGACTTTTTTTGATAATGTAAGTGTCCAGACGTGTATAATATTTATAACCAATTTATAAACCTCGGTATGTAACTGATTTCATGATACATACATAAAAATTCTAAATCTGTTACAAAGATTAGGAGAATAAGCTCTGACAAATACATAGATTCCTTGTATCACTGTCTGTCACTCATCTGTCAAAGTCCACCTGGATGCATTTGCTGATTGGGTCATGTGATCCCAGGAGGCTGACAAACTTCATTGTTTAAGATGATTCTAGGAAGACTGTGACCCAATGAAAGCTTGGGGCCAACGGATCCAATCTACATAGAGTGTCTCTCCTTGTTTTTCTTTTTCTCTGTTTCTCATCCTCTCCATTTTATGCTTCTAGAAAGCATTTAATGTCTTATAATGAAAATACTTATGTACACAGATTCTAAAAAGACAAATGAAAGTTGAAAAACCTTGGAGGGCTGGTGGATATCATTAATCAAGACTGCAGGGATGAGTTCAGCTCTAGGATGAGTGCTGTTTTTTTGCCACTGGTTCTCAAACTTCAGCGGCTTCCGAATTCCCTGGAGGGCTTGTTAAAGCAGATTGCTGGGCCCACCCCCAGGGCTTCTGATTCTGTAAGATGGGATGGGGCATGAGAACATGCATTTTTGACACGTTCACAGGTGAAACTGATGCTGCTGGAGGGGGAATCCCTTGAAGAAGCACTACTCTAGTGTCACTGTTTCAGGGTTTTCAGATGAAGAAACAGGCCCGAGAGGGGCAGAGGCTTGCCTGAGATGTAGTGGGTTGCATCTAGGCTAGAATTAGAACTGGGTCTTCTGGCTCTGACCCTGTAATGTTCTCCTGGGGGCTGTTCTTTGATTGACCAGAGAAGGGGAAATCTCTTCCTGACCATCCGAAGGAAGTGTGGGAAGCCAGATTTGCCACCCTCCTGGAGTCCTGTCTGCGGGTCTCTGGCTGGCCTATCTCTTTTTTTGTATGTTCTATGGAGAGAGACGGCTTAGTGGTCTATATTGGTGCCTAGTGTTACCCACATATATACCAACCTCTTCATTTCCATATCCAATTTAATAATTATTCATGGAACATTTGTCTGTTGATTCGTAATCATTTAGAGATTAATACCCATGTCATCATGTTTCAAACGTGGCCTATGAAACTCAGGTCTGTATTATGTCAATTAAAAACAAGTTAAAGACGGCCTGGGCTACAAGAGTAACCAGAAGAAAAATAGAAATGGCTGAATTTTTACCTGGATCTGAAGGTTTTGCTTTTAGTTTGATGAAATTTCAGTGAACTATTATCTCACTAAATGAGTTTTGTGCAGTATTCTCTAGCCTATGTTTTCATCTTAATATTGGCAAATTCAAATTAAAGTAAAAATGATTTCGATAGGTGACTAATTGCCTTTAAATGGAATTTTATGAAACTGCTTTCATAAGACTATGGATTGGTTGAATTTAGTTGGCTAAGAAGAGTAACAAGAGTTGTGTATTTATGGGTCCTGCTTATTGATTTAATTTCAGTGATTTTCTTATTGGGATGCAGATTGTCGAAATGGCATTGAGGTACCATAAATTCAAATAACTGTCACCTGATAATTACATACTAGAACTGGATGAGGAAAGAATTGCTTTGAATGATTGAGGGAATTAAAATAAGTAGCATTTCTCAGACCAAAGGGGAAGAAAGTTAGCCCACTTAGTGTTGGGCTCAATTTAATAAATCTTGACCCAAGAGCCTTCTATACCTAAGGGATACACTCGTCTAGGTTGGTTTTGGCATCCACATTGGGCCTCAAGGGCCAGTGTCTTTGAATTGTTACAAATTGCTATGAAAATGGATGCAGAACTTGTGTGCATGTATACACACATAACAGTAACTATTTGCTAGAAAAACTGTGATGGAATGATGGAGGCAAAAACCAGAGTTGGACACTGGTGTTGCTCTTTTCAGTTTCATGGGAGCAAAGCCTCCAGGTCACAATGCACATGCCATGATGTAATCTGTCATCTTGGGGCCATGGAGAAACACCAGTCTTTTCGCATTGTTGGAACGGGGCCTGGGCCACATTTTGGATCCTTCATGTCGCCTTCTCTCTTTTCAGCGTCTTGTGGAGGCTGCAGAAGAAGCACATCTGAAACATGAGTTTGACGCAGACCTGCAGGTAACTGATTCTAGTCGGAGTTAAGTTTTTCGTGTGTTGGCTGCCAAACGAGAAACACTAGGTGTGCCAGAGACACCTGCTTTCAGTGGATGGGAGAGAAGGGCTCTCAGGAGGATGGTACAGAGTTGGAATAAATGTGCCTGTTTCTTGACGGGGCGGGGTGGCGATCCCCAACCATCTCCTACCACAGCAGTTACAGTGAGCGATGACGCACACTCACGCACACGCGCAGAACAGATTGTGATGGACTCCTCCCCAGTTCTGGAGGATGTAACCTCAGTCAACTAACAATGATCACCAGAACTCCTAATGGCATATTGATAAGATAGACAACAGAATATGTGTAAATACCACTTCCCTGGCTGGATTTTAGATGACTGAAAGCAAACTTGTGATGGATGTAGTCTTGCATTGACTGTTAATTGTATCTAAAAATTAAATCACTCACTGACATGGGATTTGAACATCTACTTAATAAACTTCTTGCCGTATATCTTATATCCAACTATGGAATACCTGTGTTTGGCCGAGAAGGATTTTGATGTTGCCATGTATATAGAAAACATATTAAAAGGTAACAAGTGAATCGAATAATACCTGGAGGTTCCTTTGGGTCCCTCTTCCTCTCAAAGGAAATTTTATCTGTATTGTCATTTGGAGTTCTGTGGTGTTTCCTCACTGCTAGGTAAACAGAAGGAGTGAATCTTAATCCTTAAGTCTGTGCTTTGCTAGAATGTATCTCTTCTAGTGGCATGTGGTCACAATTAGGAAGTAGTGTTTATTTTGCTGTGTTTCATTTATTGGAAACAATAAAGGCAGACATGGATATGCAAGCACAAAAAAGGTGGTGATATGAAAATAGGCTTTGGTATCTTCGTTCCATGGATGAACTTCTTCTCATCCCTCCCCATCTATATTTTTTTCCTTATGGGTAAAAGAACGCACACTCAAATGGGGTAATTGAAGAAAGTTTAATAAAAGGAGTATTTACAAAGGTATGGTTAGAGAAACCAACAGGTGATGGTGTTACCCCCAGGGCAAGCCACACTCCTGGCCTGAGAAGCGAGAGGAAGGAGTGGTTTCTAGAATCCAGGCAGAGTAGCTATATGGAAAGGGTATTTGATAGAGATGTGCAGCCAGTCATGGTGAGCTAGAAGGATGGAATTTAGGGGGATAATGTCCTGATAACAGTGTCTAGCCTTCTGATATCTTGCTGGGACCCACCATTGGCTAAAGCCAATTACTGGTGTGGTTGATGTAGTTCAGTCTTCTGAAATTGAGCTAGGTGCAGAAGGATGAATAATGGGTCTGGAGAGGAAAGAGAAACTGTCAAACCCACCATTTGGTGGTCATTTTCAGAAATGACACCAACATATGAAGCAAATAGAGCCAGGACTGTAGCCAAGCACAAGAGGTTCCGGGGGCAGGGGTGGAGAAGTGCCGGGGACTATTGGTAACATCAGGAGTGGGGGGAAAGCCAGCCCAGCTCTTTGAGCAAAGCTGCAAGAGAAGGAGCAGAGGAGTTAGCTGAATATAGCAAGAAGCACATTGCTTCCTCCAGCCACACCTACATGGTGGCTGTAGGAAGGTCCGGGGGCTGTTTACTGGTCACATTTATCTTCAGTGTGCCTCCTCTTCAGAGGGTTTGGAATCCCTAGAGTGGGCCAGAGGGATTGAATGGAAGCATCAGGAAGCAACTTTGTAACTGTGAGGGTTGTAGGGACCTCTTGAATGTGTTGCCAAGAGAAACCATCTCCTTCTCCTGGGGAATATTCTGGTTGTAAATTATCAAAACTCAACTCAAATCAACTCAAATGAGATTATAATGCTGAATAAAATAAGAATCCATGGGTCCACTCTAATAAGATACAAATAAATAGACCTAGATGATAGATAAATACATACATATATAAGAAGGGAAAGCTCAGGTGGCTCAGTTGGTTAAGTGTCTGACTCTTGATCTCAGCTCAGGTCTTGATCTCAGAGTTGTGAGTTCAAGCCCCGCATTGGGCTCCAAGCTGGGCATGGAGCCTACTTTAAAAAAAAAATGACAAAGAAAAGGGAAAGCTCTTACAGTAGGATGCCAACTAATAAATATAGGAGAGATGGTGGAGACAGAAGGTTATGGTAATAATTCAGGCAAGACTCTTCAGTGGATACTAAAACTAGTAGGAAAGAGTTTGATGAAGAACAGGACATTGATAGTTTCAAAGTATCTGCCCACAAATTTCTTATTAATTACAAAGGGGAATATAGCAACTTTACCATGGAAAAACCTGGCAGATACCACCTTAAACAGGTAATCAAAGTTAGTATCACCGGTGATGAGACAAAGTGATGTCAAGTGCCTCCAGATGTGTGTTGGGCTTTAGGACAGCATCCCTATGTAGAATTCTTGCCCAGAATGTGTAACCTGAATCTAATCATAATAAAACATTAGACAAATCTGGATTGAGGAATATTCTACAAAGTAACTGGCTGGACTCCTCTTCAAACCTTCCAAGGTCAAGAAAGACAAAGAAACATTGAGGACCTGCTCTAGACTAAAGGACACAAAAGACCCATGATGATGAAATGCAATGGATCCAGAACCAGAAGCAAAGATTTGAAAATGGACTCTGCATTAGATAATAATGATGTATCAATGTTGAATTTCCTGGTTTCCTTGTATTGTACTTATGGAAGAGAATGTCTTTGTTCTTGGATTTTTCTGTACCAAACATTTGCATCCACTGGTCCAACAGGAAGAAGTCAGTTTATAGGAGAGTGAAAAAGATGATTGGAAAATCTGGTGGTGGTTATAGCTTATATAGTCAAATTTATTCTGAGATCAGTTGTCTACAAAACATGAGTGGGCAAGGGAGGGAATGATTTAATGACTTGAGGGGATTATTTATCCTTCAGCAGAGGACAAATGTGCTGTGGTTTAGTTCAACTAACCTAGAGCCACTCCTTTTTTGTCCCTCGGAAGCCAGTGCTACGTTCAAGAATGCTCTGATTTCCTATTATTGAAGCTTTACAGTGGAATTCTGGTGTAGCACAGCTGATTCCCTTGTCAGATATGATGCTGTAGACATAAATGCACCATTAGCATCTCCCTCCGAAAGAGAGACAGAGACAGAGACTGAGAAAATGAGTCTTTGGATTGTTACAGTTTTTGTTCTCTTAGGAACAAAGAAGGGGAGCCCAGTTTTTCTTCCTCCAGTGATCTGTTTTATATAAATGCAAGAGAAATATCAGGGGCTGTAGTTGTGGTCTGAACTAGAGTAGAGGTTGAAATAATCTGTCAGTATTACAGAGTGTCATTTATTACCTGGACCTCAGACCTTGGTGAAATCTTCTCTGGGTCAGAGTAAACCATGTGTACTTTTGTGAGAACCTGTAAAAGAGAAGCCTTTGAGAAAATAGATGTGCATGGAAGAATGCATGTCTCCTTCGATGAAGGTTTTGAAGCTGCAAAGCTTCAATGCTATTAAGTGCAAGTCTTAACAGCTTGGATGTCAGCCCCATTGCTATCACTGGGATAGCAGGTCTGCGCATGGGCTCTGAGTTTATTGCTACAACAGTCCATTAGAGCTGATCAATTGTTAATCTGGGTTCCACTGACCTCTTGGCAACCCCTGCCGGTGGATTGTTTTTATCAAAAAAATTTCAGACTACCATCTGCTCACAGTGAAATAATGCTGAGGACGTCCCCGTGCTATTAGTTCAGAGGGAGCTGGGAGTCTGTTTTCCTACAGAAAAAAATAAAACAAAAAAACCAAAAACAGTGCTTTTGTAAAATTTCCTAAACTCTTTAGCTTCAAGTCTTAGACCCCTGCCCCAGAATAGAAAAGAAATGGTGGATCAGACTCTTCTTTCCATTTAGATTGGAGTTTTTGCATCAGTGCTTTGAAAGTGAAGAATTTGCTTCTCATTGGTAGAATCATCGAGAGTTATCAGAAGAAAGTCATGCCTCCTTTATTGTCAGGATTTTATTTCTCATTTAAATTTTGTCTTACATTCTCTTTAGAGGTTGATGTTTTTCTCATGGGCTTATGGCCTTGACATCAGCAGTCCCCTTTGTAAGGTCCTCTAACACGGTATTAGCTTATTCTTAACAAAAACTCTGTTGGGGCAACAGGCAAAATCCAGCCTTGGAAAGGTGTGTGAACGTGTGTGCATGTGTGAACAACCCACAATGCAGCGTCTTCCATGGAAACCAGGACTGCCTGGTCATCTTTATTGGCTGGAAAACTCTATTGTTGACCCAGGGGTCAGCTCAGCCCTCTCTCTGGCTTGTCCCTCTCCATAGGTGGCCTGTGGGTTCTAAATGGGTCTTCTCTTGGTTTGTTCTTTACTCTCTGATATCTCTCCATTTGGGCAATTTATAGTTATAATTGATATGAACAGAGGCCTTGTTAAAATGGCATCTTTGCTTTTTTATTTTGTGCTTTGAATTAATACAGGTTTTTTTTTTTTATGTAAAGCTCATATGAGATTGATAATTATAATGAAAACAGTTGAAAAAAAACCCTGTGTCTTAATTATAACATGTGATTATTTTAGGGTTGCACCCTCATTCAACCCATCGTGAGGTGAGGATGGAGTGGTAGGAGCAGACCCTAGCCCCGATTATCCTATTCATTGATGAATCTCCAGAAAACTAAGTCTACACATGTAGCATAACTTAGAGAGAATGCTTTCCCCCCTCTTACTTACTCTTTCTTTTTGGGTTTTTCCATTGGCAGCGAAGAAGATGAAAAAAAAGTCCTTTTGACAGTTTACTAAAAACCTGCTTATCTTTGAACCGCAAACATATTTTCTTTGAAAGCTGTCTCCAATAAGTGCCAATTGCATAGAGCTGGTGCACAGCAGAAAAAAAAAATGTGGTTTTGAATTGTGTATCCTGCAGAAGCCTTTTCCATTGCAAAGTTTTCTATAATAATTTTTCTTTGTTATTTTTTAAGTACTAGGAAAATAAAAAGCCTGGTGACACGCAGAAGGATAACAAAAGTGTGAGTGGGAAGGAACGGGGGAATGGAGTGTCTCGAACGTCCCCTCTGGGTCATCCCCAAGCCACAGACACCTCCCTTGCAAATGCAGTGGCCTCATTGCAATGTTGGGGTGAGGGGTTTGGAGTGGGAAGGATGCAGAGACCGTGATGGGAAATCTCCAAGTGGGACAGCCTGGTGATACACCATCCTCTTGGGAGCAGCTTCCCACCGCTGCCTCCTGGCCAGACCTGTTAGAGTGGGAAGGTCCTTGCTGAGGGAGACCCAGGTAAAGGGAGGGGGTGGCTCAGGAGCTCCCGGGTCCTGCACTGTAGGATGCCTCTATCACCATTCATGGGCAGAAGAAAGCCTTTCCCGGGAAGGATTAGAAAGGGCAGTGGAACAGCAAGCCCCAGAGCAGGGCTGTCCTTTTCCCTGACAGCTTTTCCCTGCCGGCCGGTGACGCTTTGCCCTGGGGAACCCGCACATTGTGGGCGTGAGCAAAGGATGGGTTTAATAGAGGTTCTTTCTGAGCAGAGGAAATCACGATCCTCACGGGCTTTTTCATATAATCCTGTCAAGCCCCAATCCATCCTTGTCCTCTTTGCCTGAATGAGGTGTTGAGCTCCTTGCAGAGGGAGGTGGTGGGGCACTGAAGACCCCATCCCCAGAATTAGAAATGGTGCTTTTCATAGAGGTAGCAAATCGACTTTTTGTGCATAAATGAGAAACATAGGGGTCACATCTACGGGAAAATAAATGAAAAGAGAAGGAAATTTTCACTCTATTAAAATAAGCCCCCCCCTTTCTAATCTAATTTATGAGAACATGCCTATTTTTTTTTTCTTTTTATCAGCTTGGCAGAGGGGGTCACAGTCTTCTGCATTTTAAAATGTTACATTTGGATGTTTCTTAGTTAGGTGTCACATGTCATTTATGCACAATACTGATGTGTAAATCGTTTCCCCAGAATCTCTAAGGGTGCACATTTGAAAAGTAAAGTCATTTCTCAGTTGTCACACACACACACACACTCTCTGTGTACACACACTATCGTTTTTGTTCATTTGGCTAGAATGTTACAACTTTTCATAAGGTCGGTGCATGACTGGGCTTTGTGTTAATGAGTTGTCTGGTGGTCACATGTGAGGCACAGGACCCCGACTGTTGGTCATGTGAAAGTGTAAGAAGGGGCTGGCAGGTGGAGCCTCAGCTGGACCCAACACAGAGAGCCTTGGTCTAGAGGTCTGAAAATGTAGGTTCCAGGAGATCTTGTCCACCCGGACCGTTTACGTGCTCCAAGATCTGCTACTGTGGCCTCCATGAATGACATATTGTAGCATCTAGATGATTTCTAAGATTTCATCTATCTCTCATGTGCTGCAGTCATTCAACAAGTAGTTGTCCATAACCTCCTCTGTGTCCGGCGCTGTGCTGTGGATATGGCCATAAGCTCAGCTGATGCTGTCCTTGTTCTCACAAAGCACACCATCTAACAGCAGTGATGGATATTAAAGCCATGATGACATAAATAATTATTACATTTTAATCATGATAAACAACATGAAAGAGGAGGACAGGGCATTATCACAATGCACATCTAGCAGACCTCATGTAATCTGGGAGTTCAAGGGACCTTGGAGCAAAGCCCCCAGTAGTGAGTCTTGATTGAGTGGAGATTCTAGAGTTCACCTCCCCCACAGCTAGAAGAAATGTCCCCAGACACAGAGAACCCATAATATCTTTATTTTCCGTAAGTGCAAAACTTTTATCTGCTTTCCAGATAATAATTTTTCTCACCTCTGAACTCTAATGGTACTTTATTTTTGCCTCTTTTCTGATGCTCACCATTTCCTATCCTGTTAATTTTATTCACATATATCTATCTATTGCTTAATTTAACATTTATCGAGGACTCAGTACATATTAGACCCTGTTCTAGATTATGGGACTTATACAAACTGAGATGTGACCCCTACCCCCTAGGAAAGTTCTAATCTACCTTTTTAAATATAATTTTTTGGTTGTTGCTTTAAGTGAGCATCTTAAGTGTACAGTGTATCTAGACTTAATTTAGTGTATGAAGTAGCACTTCACGTGGAACGAAAATTTTTCAACAGTATGATTCTACCTCCCACCATCCTTTGTGGTATTACCATATACTGTACTTCTGTATGTGTTATAAATACCATCATAAGCGTTATTTTTATTTGGCTTTATATTTGGTTTAATCAGCTGTTTTCTAAAAAATTAAATAAGAAAAAAGATAGCAATATATTTACCCACACATTTGCCACTTCTGGTACTCTTCATTCCTTCCTGTGGATTTGAGTTTCCATCTGTTACCATTTCTCTTCAGCCTGAAGAACCTCTTTTAGCATTTTTATTTATTTTATTATTATATTTTTACATTGCAGGTCTGGGAGCCACAACTTCTCTCAGCTTTTGTTTATCTAAAAATATCTTTATTTCACCTTCATTTTTGAAGGGTAATTTTGCTGTTTATAGAATTTTTACTTGACAGTTTATTATTTTTTTAGCACTTTGAAGATATAATCCCATTCTCTACTGATCTTCAATGTTTCTGATGAGATGTCAGCCATCATTTTTATCTTTATTCCTCTGTATACAGTAAGTCATTTTTCTTTGCTACTTTCATGACTTTTCTCCTTATCTTTGATTTTCAGTATACTGTATAGTGTGATAAGTAAAGGATGTTTCTAGATGTGATTTTCTTTATATTTATTCTACTTGGAGTTTGCTGAGACTGTTGAATATTCTTAATGTATTTGAAAATTTTTTAACAATGGGGAGCCTGGGTGGCTCAGTTGGTTAAGTATTGGGCTCCGCAGTCAGTGTGGAGTCCACTTGAGGATTATCTCTTCCTCTACCCCTCCCATGCTCCCATGCATGCTTTCTCTACAATAAATGAATAAATCTTGAAAAACATTTTTTTAACAATGATTTCTTCAAAATTTTATTGCCCCATTCTTTTTACATTTCCTCCTGGAACTTAAGTCACATCTATGTTAGATTGCTTTACCTTGTCTCACAGGTCACTGTGGCTCTTTTTTGTTTGTTTGTTTCCAATCTATGTTCTATTAATTAGTCTCCAGGTTCACTAACCCATTCTTCTGTATCTCTAATCTGCTGTTAAACTCATTCAGTGAATGTTTTATATATTGTACTGTTAGTTTGAGAATTTTCATGAAATCTTTTTTATAGTTTCTATTTCCTGCTGAAATTCCTTATCTGTGAACTGATTATCGTCATGTTGTTGTTTTATTTAAGTCCTCAAACACAGCTACAAAGCTGTTTTAAATTTCTTCTCTGATAATTCCAGCACCTGGGTCATTTCTGTGTCTGTTGCCTCCTTTTTTCTTTTGAAGTGGCTTTTTTTTTCTTATTCATGTGTCTCGTGATTTTTTATTGTATGATGGACATTGTAATTATAGCTTTGACTGATTTTTATAAATTTCTTCATTATATCTTAATATAGTTCCATCCATGTGGTAGGTGTTCTAAAAATACCAAGTTTATTGAATTTGATTAAATTGGTAGTAGGAAACACTTAAGACATGAAGAGACAGAAATGATACATCATATATAGCAGGACAGCCTCCAGTGATTTGATATTCTGCATTCTAACATCACATAAAGATTGACTTCTTCCAAAAGTACCACACAAGACCATTTCCTAGCTGAAAGAAAGAGAAAAGTGCATTTTTGTTGATAACCTTAAAATGTAAACATTGTTTCTCAAAAAGTTATCATTTCTACAGCTTAATTATATTAGTACCATCATGTGTTCTAAATCCAAATAAAGATATTGATATTAACAAATTTAAAGACAAAAAATGCAACTTAATAGCAAGAATAACTGTTTGGTTTTGTTTGACCAGTCATCTTACTTTACAGATCAGAGGGGAAAAATTGCATTATTTGCTCTGTTCAAAGTTATTTTTTATTTGCCTGTACAACATTTACATATTAGTGACCCTCTTTTTTCTTTGCTACTTTTGTGTTTAGAAACTCTGGATCTTTTATCTAATTTCATTAACAAATACAATCTAATAAAATGCCTGTGTGTTTTCCTCACTGTCCTAGTTTTCTTGCTACAATATTCTTTTTTCTGTCATGACCATGTATATCTCAATTTGTAGGTAATGGTTATAGAAGTCGTAATTACTGCTTTTGAGAGCACTTTCTTTCCTACCAAACTTATTGGTTCTTTTGTGATTCTTTTAACTTTTGGGTTTTCTCAATTGGACTTTCTCAAAGCTGGGAATACTTATTTAAAATAAATATTTGTTTAAAACACATTTGTTTTGAATAAGGTATTTTAAGCACAATGAAACAGTACCAGTTTAAACTGTATTGAACGTTCCAATTTACAAATACTTTTAAAATTTAGTTTTATTGTTTTCATATACACAGTGTGCTTGTGGTGTTTTGGACATCAGCCAGTTTGGCTAACGGGGGCATTTTGGGACACTAGGGCCACCTTGGTATATCTACAGTATTGTTAGGTAAACTCTTAGCGGATCTTTAATCATAATATTCAGAGTCCCACAGTACATTTTCAGAAACCTCAGTGTCTTTCATGAAGAGAGCTGACTGCAGAGGTCATTGGCAGACCCCAGAAATTACCTTGGATCTTTCTCCAGAAAGTTGTTTGGCAGCAGTGGCAATGTCCTTTACATTGTTGATTTTTCACCAAGGATCTTTGTGGTCTAGGGATTTGGCAACTGCTATTGATTTTTTAAGTAAAACTTGGAACTTGGTGGCAATCCAGAAAGTAGAGAGCTCAACAGAAATTTTCCAATCTCACATAAGCCTGTTGATAAAGCACCTAATATGTACTCAGATGAGTTAATTCTCACCTTTCATACTTTCAGGTTAGTTTGTGATGTAGGTTTTCATAATGCATACAATATGCCTTTGATAATCCTAATTCTTCAAATTAGAACTTCTTTCAGGACTAACAATTTTAGGATATTTCTTTTTGCTGGTTAGTTAATATGAATAGAATGCAGTAACAATGTTAAGAATAATAGACACCATTATCAAATATGTAATAAGTGCAGGGAGTGGCTTAAGCACTTAGCAGACATTATTTCATTTATTTACCTCTTCATGATCCTCTGAAATGGATACTGTTATCTCTGTTTTACATATGGAGAAACAAGATTGAGAGACTACATGATGTGCCCAAGGTTTACAACAGTGGGTGGACGAGCCAGAATTCATACCCAAGTCTGATGGCTTCAAAAACCAATAACTTCTGGTGGGTCATGGAGCCACAAGTTGTAATATTGACCTTAATTTACACTGGACAAAATCTTGTAAGGCAATAAATTTAAGATGAAAGTCATCATGGGTTATTGGAAAGGTCTATCAGATTTTTCAAGAATAAATTATTTATTTATTTATTTTTATTTTATTTTATTACTTATTTTTATTATGTTATGTTAGTCACCATACAGTACATCATTCGTTTTTGATATAGTGTTCCAAAATTCATGGTTTGCATATAACACCCAGTGCTCATTGCAATACGTGCCCTCCTTAATACCCATCACCAGGCTAAACCGTCCCTCCAACCCCCTCCCATCTAAAACCCTCAGTTTGTTTCCAGGAGTCCGTAGTCTCTCATCGTTCGTCTCCCCCTCTGATTACCCCCCTTCGTTTTTCCCTTCCTTCTCCTAATGTCCTCCATGCTATTCCTTATGTTCCACAAATAAGTGAAACCATATGATAATTGTCTTTCTCTGCTTGACTTATTTCACTTAGCATAATCTCCTCCAGTTCCATTCATGTTGATGCAAATGTTGGGTATTCATCCTTCCTGATGGCTGAGCAATATTCCATTGTATATATGGACCACATCTTCTTTATCCATTCGTCTGTTGAAGGGCATCTTGGCTCCTTCCACAGTCTGATTATCGTGGACACTGGTGCAAGAAATTCTTTAAAGTGGTAAATTCTGACCCAGAAACCCATGAAAAGAAAAAAAAACTCTTTTTTTAAAGATTTTATTTTTAAGTAATCTCTACACTCAACATGGGGCTTGAACCTACAACCCAGAGATCAAGAGCTGCATGCTCTACTGACTGAGCAAGCCAGGTGCCCTGAAAAAAAAAATCTCTTAATAAGATAGAAGGATTTAATAAAAATAATTAAACATAGCTTTCCTGATATTATTAGAAACATATACATAAGGGAGACCCTTCCTCTGTAGGAAATTAGATCTATCTTCTCCGTACTAATGTGTGTGACCTTTTAAAATGTAAATAGGGTCAAGTTACATATTTGCTTACATTTATACTTCACTCATTCTTAGAATAAAAAATGAATTCCCCATGTACCTACAGAGTACTACACAGCCTGCTCAAAATATGCATTAACAGCCTCCTCCAATTCTTTGTGTCTGCTCTGCTCTTGACTCACTTTCTTCTGTTCATTGAGCACACCAGTAGGGTTTGCTTGTTTATTGTCCATCTCCTCCAGCAAAACATAAGTTCCATGAGGGCAGGCACCTGACATGTGGTTGATGTCTACAAGAACTTATTAGAATTAATTGAAATTCATAATGGTAATATAATTACTAAAATCCACAGTTGACTGATGATCACTAGAGTGCATTGTGAGTAATTTATGAAGTTGTCATCTGTTTATTTTAATTGGAAAAACATCTGATCCTTTCTTCAAATAAATACTAATGGCTTGACCAGAAATGATTCAATTATTGCTGTAATATTCAAAGACGTTTTCATATATTTATGGCAGCCTTTTATTGAAAGAGTTGGCTTTTGTTGTCACTTGTAATAAATTCATGAATTTGCTAATTTTCCTCATCCAAATAATAGTTTTTATGCCATTCAGTATGTAGTTACAAATATATGAATATATTAATTAATTGTAAACTAGATAATTAATTATATTTAATGAATATTATATTAAGTGAATATTTATCAACTTACTAAACAGATAGAGAACATACATTTAAAATTGGAAAGGAGAAAAATTAGAAGGGAAACATGTTCTTACAACTTGGGTTTCCTCTTTTGGGCAGGTTCCCACCCACCTTCCTATTTGGCATAATCAGAGTTACAGATACAGTATGTCTGTGGTAGGGGTAGCCTCTTATAGTACAAGTAGGAATTCTGGGGGAGACATAATCACTTTCAAGAGTGACTGTTCAACAGCAAAAATGGTTGTGATTGGAAGTCATCTGAATCTTTGTGTCTGCCAGAAAGTGAATTTCTAACAGTATCATCGCCTTAGAATACCTTTAAAAGCTTTAGTCAGCCAGCCCCTCATGGAAAGTCCTGGATCTTACATTGCACTTGTCCACAGCGAAATCAAACAACAACAAAATAAATAACATTGAAAACAAAACAGCCTTTCTCATGCTGGTAGTCATTAAAGGGGGAAAGATAATTTTCTTCCTTGAAGTTGTTCACTAGGTAGCCAGGAGCCTGGAAGTTTTGCTAATCGGCTGTGTCACCTTGGGAAAATCATGTGGCCTGTCAGATTTCATGTTACTTCAGGTCACTGGGGAGTTGGGGGGTGGGGAGAGCTGGTTTGATTTTCCTTCCTGATCTAGAACTACCTAAGTCTGTGAGGTTGTGACATTTCACATGGGAAGGATAGCAATCATTTCTCCATAGATTGCATGCTCATTCTTGTAGGAAATCCAGCACCTTCTACAGCATAGCATTGTCCTGAGGGAAACATCTCTGAGAATAAATTCTCTTTCTTTTTTCCCCCTCCTTCTAAATAGATACATACTTCCTACTTTAAACTTGAAAAAGGGAAATTTCAAGAAAAGATTGCTTGATTGGATCATTTTCAGACACCCCCATAAATAATTTTATTATTTTAGGTTTAAAGAGATTCTTATGAGTAATATAGAAGGACTTCTGTGTGTGTGTGTGTGTGTGTGTGTGTGTATGTGCATGTGTATGAGAGTGTGTGCATGTGTGTATGTGTGCATGTGTATGTATTTATGTGTATGTGTGTATGTATGCATGTGTATGAGTGCATATGTGTGTATGCACGTGTGTATTGTGTATATATATGTGTGTATGTATGTGTCTGTGTGTGTGCGTGTATGTATATATATGCGTGTGTGTGTGTGATTTTAAGAACTTAACTGTGGAACTGAAATGACTTGCTTCACTCCAAGCCTTTGTTTGCTGTATAGTTAAATTCAGAACCAAACCAAACCTTTGCTTTGACTTATTTGGAAGTGATTATGTTGTGCATATGAACGTATTCATAATATATGCTTCTTCCTAAAAGGTTTCAGGTGACTGAGAACGTACAACCACCATGAAAAAATTTTTTATCTGGGTTTAAAGCCTTTTTTTTCATCTCATTCTACATGAGATTGGCTGAAATGTAGAGGTGGTTCTGATTAAAAGAAGCAAGAATAGAGAGGAGGAGAAGGATTTATAGTTTCATAGTAATATTTTCTGAAACTCAGGTCAAGTGCACAGTGGCCCATGGCCAGCTTTAGTCTGGTCAAAATGCTTTTTTTTTTTTTATTATGAGGCAATAAAAGAGGATTCATTATATCTGCTGGTTAACATTCTGGGTGAGGAGATACTAGCTATCCAGAGAATGTCTTCCAAAGGCTGAAAGCACTGGTTTGAATCTTGGCTTTTTTCCTTACTAGTGCTAAGACCCAGGGCAAATTTCTTAGCCTGTTGGAGTCCCGGTTTCTTCTGTGTAATCAGGTTGGTGATACTCTCCCATAAGGGTGTCAAGCTTCCACAGGGTTTTTGACCACATGGAGTATTCGGCACAGTGTGTAGTACAGAAGATGATCCCAGTTTGGGGTAACCATCATCACCATTGTGATTATTATTTAAACCAATACTCTTGAAATGCAGAGACGTTGATTACACTTGTAACTGCGTATTTAGTCTCTGCCTCCTTTGTGGACTGTGAGCTGTGTGAGGCAGATACCACATCTGTTTTTTGGGCATTGTGTCTGGGGCTTAGGCACATAGCTGGCACTCAATAAATATCTGAAGAAGGACTGAATGGGCGAGAAGAATGAAGGATCATCTCAAGAGTTAGATACCCATGAGGAAGGAGGTTAAAAAGCATCATTTGCCAAAGAGAAGATATGTGATGCTTCTGGAATTGGTAGTAACTTTTCCAGCAGGAGGGCTGCCCAGGCTTAGCGTCTGAGCCATTTCATTCCCCTCTTTGGGAACGTGGTGGGCCACAGGATGGGGTGTTTCATGGGATGTTTCATGTCCACAGAGGGGCTGAACTCAAATCACCTTTGGCCATACCTGTACCCTCCTGCATGGCAGATAGTCAGAGGCCCCTCATCAAAGTAGGCAGAGAGAGCAAAAGACCTGGAACAATTTCCCTGCATAATCATCAGCCAGTTTTGGAACACTAGGCTAGCTAGTTCAGTTTGGTTTCGTTGTTGTTTAAACAGGTTTCTTTCTGTGTCAGACAAAACACACAAACAGGAGACTGCTGCTAGGACACATTTTCTATTCCTGTTCCAGTTTCCTTAATGGCTCTAAAGGAAATCTCTCTTGCAATTGCCTGAAGTATTCTGTCTTCATTATTATATACCAGGCATTTATTATATTCTGCACTTCTTTTTGACTCTCTGTGCCAAATTTTTCTGTGACCTTCTAAATAAATAATGACATTGAATGTAGAGCAAGTGGGTCTGGGAGCATGCCTTCCCATTTAAATTTCCAGGAGCACCACCGTGCTCTTAGAAATGTCTTAGCAGGGACAGATGTCTGGAGTCTCTGGCTTTATTTATTCCACTCCAGAGACAATATTAACTATCAGGTTAAACTCAGTGAAATTCTCATTGGTTCGGAGCCACCTAAATAGACTTTATGGGTCTCTTATGTCATAACCCCAACTGCAGATTTTAGCCTTGACTCTCAGTCACACCCCCTGCCAGGTCTCTATCCTGCCTCAGGGTATAATTTGGGAGGAGTTGTGGGATCTTGACTCAGAATCACAAGGTGTGCCTTACACTTTAGACTGTTGGGCGAGCTAGCAGTTCCGGGGTCCTCACTATCAAATTTAACCCTCACACCCGTCTGGTGGAGGGGGGTATAATTATTGCTCCCACTGCATGAATGATAAAGCTGACACTTAGAAAAGTTAGCTAAGTTACCCAAAGTTCCATGGGACTGTGTGGTGGGCCTAGGGTCAGAAATGAGCGAGTTTTGATTCCATGAACAGGACTTAAGTCTTACACTTTCCAGAAAGCCTCCTTTGTTTATGGGTACTTATTTCCCGGGTCTTTCTTAGAGCTGGTGTTGATGAGTGTTTGGACGGTGTAATGAGGTTGGAAAGCAGACAGTCAAAGGCATAGGTTGAACGCAGTACAGTTGGTAGGCATTGTCTTTATTCTCTTGCGCCATCGGGCTACAGTATGGTCTCCTGCAGTGTTTAAGGCTATTGCTCCTACATCTTCTGAAGTCCCCCTTTACAATCCACAGGATGTTCTTCCCAGGGGGTAGGGGGCTCTTCTCTCAGATGAAGCAAGACGCACCTTGTGAGAGATGATCCTGCAGTGAGCTTGTTGGTGGTGTGTGGGGACAGCTATAATCTGCAGCATTTCTATACCAAGGGCCCTGAGCACTCATTCATTCATTCACTCATTCATTCATTCATTTGTTCGTTCATTATTTTCTTGGATTTACCTGCAAAGGAAAAGATTTCAGAATATTTCCCCGAGCTTGTGAGAGCAGGCAGGAAGCCAGCAGCAATTGGAGGTTTCTGATACAGTGAGTCAGACACGCAGTGCTCTCTCTTTGTTTCTTCCCCTTGCCTTTTTTCTCTTATCTTTACATTGAATAGATTAAAAATGGGAAAAAGAGAGGGCAGGTGACTCCTGCTCTTGAGCAAGGAGGTCCTTGGGGGTCCCTTGGGAGTGTCTGCTGATGGGATTCAAGTTACTGATGTATGTTCTTCCCATGTGGCAGAATCCAGCTCCGATTTGGAAAGTTCACCTGGACTCCGTGGGGGGAGAGCTGTTGTCGTATTTGCTTTTCTGGGAGAGGTAACTATTTCTTGCTGCACGATTATCCTGTTGAGGGTTGGGAACCAGGGCATGCTGGCGATAAGGATTTAATGAATACATATGAGAAGAAGAGATTCAGGCCACTGAGCAGCATGTTGCCCTAGGCCACTTCTCATTTCAGGATGGTGAGATATTTAGGGGAGTAAATTTCAGACGATCACGGAAGAAAAAATATTCGAGGGGCCTTGGGGTGAGAGATACATTCTCGTCTATGTTTTTAACAGCAGATAGGTGGTCCACGTCACTGAGAGCCTTGTGAATCACCTCTTGGTTTTGTTCATTGTCTTTGTTTGTATAATTCACTTATAGCTTTAAAAAATATGATTAGGCCTGCCCCTGTGCTCATTATTCCACATGGCAGAGAAGATGTGCTTTTAATTTATTCTTTGCTTCTAATTGTAGTGTCTGCATGTCAGGGTTCACTGGCCAGAGAGAGAATGAGCCCTGCTTTTGTAAAGCAGATAATTGAACCTGGTAACGATTACTGTCAGAAATCCCCTGGGGTTGTGCCGGTCCCTGTGCATCATCCCTCGTGGTGGTTTCCAGCATCTTGTGTGCTGGGACACTGAGGATTTTCCAAAGGAAATAGCAAATTGGAGTTTGTGCATTGAAGACTCCAACTGCCATAATGTTAGTACCCTTTTCTGGGTTTGTAGCAGTCTCTGCGGTCTCTGGTGCTAGGGACTTCTGAAGAGAATGTTTTCAATTTTGAAATGTTTAAAGTAATGTTTGCAATACAGACAACAGACAAAGGACTAGTATCTGGGATAGAAACAGAACCCCTCATACCAATAACGAAGATCCTGTAATAAAAACTCCTTCATATCAATCCACCACAAAGAAGCAATAGAAAAATGGGCAGAGGACATGAACAGTCAGTTGACAGGAGTAGAATTACACGGACAGAGAAAAGATGCTCAATTTCACTAATAATCAAGGGAAAACAAATTAAAGCAGTGAAATAGCATTTTCACTGAGCAGTTGGCAAAATAATGGTGATGATGATTGATGATGGTGAAGGTGGTGGTGATGGTGATATCAGGTGTTGGTAAGGCCTGGGGAAATGGGACTCTGTTGGTGCGGCCACACTGCAGGACAGGTTTACAGAAGTTATAAAACTAAAAATGCACAGACCCTACGAACCATCAACCCCACATCCCGCATCTGTCTGTAGAAACACTACCATGCCTACTTGTGTGGGAGAGGCTGTTGAGACTGTGGCATATGCATGGACTGGGATTCTAGGTCGTAGCTAAAAGGAATGAAGGAGATATACAGGTAATTGGAAGGATGGTGCCCAGAACATGTATTAACTTTAAAAATCAAAGGCAGGGTTAAGAGTTATGTGTTCAATATGATCTAATTTAGGTTAAAAAGATCATGCAGATAGTGAGTGTTTATGTATGCCTGTTATTACAGAGGAGAAGGTCTGTGGGTAGCATCTGGGGAGGGGCCTGGTATTAGCAGTGGGAACAAAGGGGATGTGAGTCTTATCTGGGATGCTTCTTTGATTATTGCCAAAAAAATATTTGGGATAATCAAAATTTAATTTTATAAAAGTTTTCTTTGAAGAGAGAAAGAAGAGATGGATTGGAGGGTAATTATCCATTTGGTCTGCTGCTTGCCTTACAGTAGCCTCCCAAGGAAGCCAGAGATCAGAGCCTCCAACAGCAGAGTGCTTGCAACCACGCCTTTTCATTCTCTTATTAAGCCTCAGGATCCCACTGCCCGGAGAGGTTCTGGTGACGATCAAGTGGGACTTGTGTGCATCTTGTGCTCCCCTGCATCCTGGGCCCTGAGCATGGTGCCTGGCATGAGGCTGGCAGTGAATAATTCTGTATTGGATTGGCACCGAATGTGGAGATCTGGTGTGGTGTTCTCTGTTGACTGTGGCTGCAGGCATGTAACTGGTGATAGATTGTTGTCTAATGCTGTCAGAGGTTTCCTGGCTTCTGATTCTGGAGAGTATACTCTGTGCACAGGCCCTGGGTTTACACAAACCTCCACTTGCTTTCCTGAGCAGAAAGTCTCTTAGTCTGTGTAAAAGAGAGGCTTCCATTCTCCTGGCTGGAGGCTTCTCTCTGACCTGCCTGGGAGTATTAGAGCCAGGGCTGAATTTTTGGGCCTGCCATCCTGTGTGGACACACAGGGCTCCAAGCTTGGTTTAAGGTTCTGCTGTTGCCATATCGAAATTATTTTTTAATTAATTATTTTTGAGCCCACAGCACATTATTTTTGTTAACTGTACATTTGACATTGATTTACTTTATTGTATATACAAGTTTTACATCAACTTACATAAAAGAGGAAAATAGGATATAGAGACTTAGGTAGAAATATACTGAAAACATTAACTTCAGTTCTGTACTTTGGCAAATATGTTACAATTTGCATTTTCCTTCAGTTTTACTGACAAATAATTTACATACTTCACTGTGTAAGTTTGAGGCATATAGCATGATGATTTGACTTATACATATTGTAAAATGGTTAGCACAGTAGGTTCAGCTAAGATCCATTTGATTTTTCATGATCCTTGATTCCTTTCATCGGTACCTGTGCATTTGAGCAGTGGTGCGTGTCTTCCAGAGTTTGCAGGTTTACCTTGGCAGGCACAGCTCTTCACTAGTCAGCCCAGCATGGGTTTCTGGATGTGTCTGCTGGTAATGTGTCTGGGCAGGTGGGACCTGCTATTATGGTCTATTCTTAGGCAAGGCAACTCTGAGGACAGGGACACGAGTGTGCCTGGCTGAGAACAGCTGGGCAGGACCGTTGCCTTACCTCCCCCACCCAAGGGAGGCTGTAGGATGGGCTCCGCAGCGGCCTGGACTCTGGTCGGGCTGACAGGATGGTCGGGACTGGGCGCTATATTCAGGATGAGGTGGGGCTATGAATTAGCTGCCCACGCCCTGGCTGAGTATCAGACCTTGGCCCAGAGCGTGTACGGCTCATTGTTTGGGGGTCCAGATCGGGCCTGAGTGTGCACGGAATTCCCTGATTAGGGGAGGCCACCAGGTCTGCTCTGGAGACAGGGGAGAAGCCCCGGGCTGTGCTCTTCTGTTCTGAGCGCCACCATGCGTCGGGCTGTTGAATGGGCTCCGGAGCTTCCCCTGTGCTCTGTTAGGTTCCCCAGGCAGACAGGCTGGAGACTGGAACCAGCAAGGGTCACAGCTACAAAGTAGATTCCCTGCCAGAACGCAGTGGGAGAAGTGGCTCTAAAACCAGTAAAGCTCTTTGTTGTCTCAACGCAAGCCTATTACACCCCAGCTCCTGGCTGCACAGGGCCCCTGGCTTCGCTCTGTCTGCTCATCTCTCAGCTTGAGGGCCGCTGGGCCACAGTGTCCAGGAGTCGTGACCAGCCCCCTGGTCAGATGGGGCCTCCATGGTGGGTGGGGCTATGTCTCAGCCCCCTTGCCTGGGTAGGGGGTGGCGGGGGGCAATGCAGACTACTCTCAATTTCCCAAACAGGCTCTCAGGATAGGAGGGGCCGGGAACTACCTCAGCCTTGGCTATGAATCGTCTTCTTGCCTGTGGATAGCGTGGGGAGACTGCATGCTCAGTACTGGATTCGCTCGGGGGGGGGGGGGGCGGGGCGGGGGGATCAGCTCTGCCATCCTGCCTCTTGAACACAGCTTCCAGGAGCTGTGGCAAGCCCCTCCCCTTCTTCATCACAGTCAGATTCCCAGGGCCTGGGCCCCAAGAGTCCCCTGCAATCCCCATGGTGTGAGATCAGAGTAGGGGCTCCCACAAAGTGACCCACAATGCCGGGGAAGGTTGGCGATCACCCCTGGGGCTCCCTTTTCTGGCTGCAGGAAGTGGAGGTGCGGGGGGGACCTCTTGGCTGTGTGCTGCATTGGCCTGGGGGAGGGGAAATGGGGTCGCTGTGTAGCTGCTTCTCCTACCCCCTAATGCTGTCTGCCTTGGTCTCTGTGGTGCAGGGGGGGCTTCTGCCTCACCTCCGCTTCTAGGTTTCTCTCAGTGGTGTCTTGTTCTTGAATACACGTTAGTTGTTCTCATGATGGGGAGCAAAGTCAGGAACAGCCTATGTTACCGTCTTGGTGACATCACTACCCTTGAAAGTCTTAATAATTTTTGAACAAGGGGTCCTGCATTTTCATTTTGCACTGGGCCCTACAAATTATGTAGCCAGTCATGGTTAGAGTGACTTATGGTGCCTACCCCTGGCCAGGCAGTGAGTACAGCTGATGAGAACCCTGGGCCCTGGCTGGAAGAGAAGAGAAGCTTCTGGCTCATGGCCCCAGAAAAAGCAGACAGGTCTGATGTTGAAGCAACAAAAGGAGCTCTTTATGACAGGCTTTCATTTTTCTCAAAGGAGTCCATGAATCTGTTTGTGTTTTCACCCTGAGGGCTACAACCACTTTCTCCCTTTGTGCCTGAATGCATATTAGATGACTGTTCCTGAAGGGCCTGCACCTCTCTGAAGGGAGGCTTTCCTACATGACTGATGAAGATGATGAGGCTTTCGTCCCACCAGTGGAGGACTCTGTTTTGCATTTTAGTCGGGTCCTGAGCTGCAGATGGAGCAGGACCTCTGGTGGGCTCTGCACTCTGGGTGATGGGGGGGCAAGCAGCCAGGAGGGAGCCTCTGCCACACGCCCTGCAGCTTCTGGACTGCAGTGGTCCATTGCACTTGGATTCCTCCATCCTGCCTCTGCTTACCATTTCCATCCTCTGCCCACATTCCTGCATCTCTGCATCCTGGCATCCCTGCATCCCCACACCCCCACATCCCTGCTTCCCCACATCCCTGCTTCCCCACATCCTTGCCTCTCTCCATCACCATATCCTCACATCTCTGCATCCCCACATCCCTGTATCTCTGCATCCCATACTTTTGTGTCTCTACATCTCCACACCCCTTCATCTCCCACATCCCTGCTTCTCTGCATCTCACACCCCCATATCTCTGTTTCTCCATACTTCTGTGTGTCCACATCCCCATGCCTCAGCATCCCTGCATCCCCACATCCTTGCCTCTGTCCATCACCATATCCCTACATCTCTGCATCCCCACATCCTTATGCCACCACATGCCCCATATCCCTGCATCCCTTGCCTCTCTGTATCCCATCTGCCTTGTTCATTCATAGAGCTGAACAAGGAGATGCAGGAGGAGGAGATGAACAGTACCCAGAGTTGCTCCTCCTCCTTGAAGCAGCCTCAGCTAATGAAGGAATGTAAATCTAGGAGTCAGACAGATCTAATTTCAAAGCCCAGTGTAGCATTTAATATCTGGGCAAGTTCTTGGGCAAGTTCTTTAACTCCTCTGAGCCACAAATTAAAGATTACATGAGAAAGATACCAGGCTCAGAGTTGTTTAAACACCTTCTCACTCTGTTGCTCTTCTCCTTCTCTGGAATTTTTCACTAGTATCACTTTCATTCCCTCTCCCATCCTCAGCTCTACCCCATCTGAACAGCTCTGGGGATGCTAGAAATGGCCAAGGCAGAAGGAGTCTGGGTTTTCCTCTAAAATATAGAAAAATCAATACACTTACCTCTCTTCCATTATCATTCACAGGGAAGCCCCAGTATTCCCTGTGGTTTCCTTGAACAAGCCCTGAGCTGCAAGCAACTCTGAGACCCCAAGCCCCAGGTCAGGTGCTGGGGATGTAGGGAGGGGCCAGTCCCCAGCCCTTGAGCATCTCATAGCTCTGCTTTGTTAACCAGCACAGAGTACAGCCTTTGGGAGACATGACTCAATGAGTGATCTTGCTGCCCTTCCAGAGACCTAGATTGGTGATGGACACATGGTCTCTTTGCGACCGAGCAGTTAAAATCAGCATATTCTGAGCCTTGGAAACATTAGCTACCCCAGGGCACATTGGAGGTTGGTTGGTTTAAATGAGAGTTGAGTTGGTCCTCTTGGTCAGCCAGTTGGATTACTGACCACAACCTGAGTGTGTATCCTGGATGACTTTTCAGGCAGATGTTGATCTCTCGCTTATAGCAGGCAAGAGAAGGGTATGCCTGTGTCATCAGTTTGCTAGTTGGAGAGAGCTGGTAGACACAGTTTTATTTGTATTCTAAAGATACAGGATGTCTGCAAACTTTACATTAGGCCCCGAAGTCTTATTTAAAATATACTTATTTTTCAAGAATGCCATAAAACAGCAATAATTTTTATAGTTCCAAATTATTTTGATCTTTTTCGGCCTTCCATCTTTGTTATAAACTGTACTTTACGTGTCTGTCATAATATTTGCCTTTTCACTCCTTTTAATGCATTGGGATATTTTGGAATCAATTACACGGTGCTTTTGTTTCTCACATTAGATAACCACCAGTTCTTCCCTTAAATATTTTGAATATTGAAAATAATTTCTTAGGTGACATTAATTATGATGCACACCCCTGCTGAGCTATTCTTCCCCGGTGATATTAGCGATAGTGTTTTGGCATGCCTGACTGGCTCTGTCATTACCCCATCCTAAATACCAGCCCCAATTAGTGTGCAGAAGTGGGAGCAGTTGAGGAGTGAGATGTATGTGCTGTAAATAGAGAGTAGGTGCTGTGTCCCCGAGGAACAGCTGGATTTGTCAACCGTCAGATCTGAATTCTTGATGGTTCTCTTTGTGAAAACATGCATTCTTTGATTTTTTTTTCATTTTACAAAATAATCTGTAGCCACAGTTGGCATCGGTGTCTGTTCGCAAAATCTTGTTCTTTGATTTCTTTCCGTTCCGTTAAATCAGAAAATCCTTTTCTGATTCAAAGATATTATGCCGTGTAGCTTCTTATTTATGTGTCTGTTTGTACTGTCTACCTCTGTGTCTTCCTTTACTCTGGATTTTTTTTTTTCCTTTTCTATCCTCTCTCTTCCCTCCTCAATCCTTTATTGTTCACTCCCTCTTTCCATCCTTCCCTCCCTCCTTCCTTTCTTTCTTTATGTTCTCTTGTCCTCTTTATTTGTTTTGGAATGTGTTATCAGAAGTCAGCACCGAGACCGTTTCTTGATGTGTAGACTGTGCTCAGCTCAGGAGCAGCTAGAAATGCTTCCTGCCTTGTCATGTGGCAGTGTAGAGGGCCCGAAAGTCCCGCACGTGTGGGTCATCATTATGTATCTATTGTGTGCTTCCCTTGGGTCTCCCGTCCAGAAAAGAGCCGTTCATTTGGTCATATAAGATGCACAGTGGAGGGCCTCTTCCATCATTGGCAAATGCTTAGCATGGGCTTGGAGTTAGGGATCCAAAAGTAGTCATCTCCAAATCAAGAGACTTCTGAAAGTGAAAGAGGAGCTATTGATAATTACTGTTGGACTACCCTGGGCAAATGGTAGGATTGCCAGGTAAAATATTGGACACCCAGTTAAATTTGAAATTTAAATTCAACCGGGTGTCCTTTGTTTTTATTTGTTATCCTGGCAACCCTGTTTGTACTCTGAAACACGCGAGACATGCTACCTGCCAGCACTGGGTCTAGTGATCCTAACTCCAGACTTGACCTCGGGCACTATGCTGATTGCTTCACCTGTCGCGGCAATGCTGGGAGGTGGGTGGTGCTTTCCAACTTAGCAGTGGGGGATTGGCAGGTTAATGCCATCCCCAAGGTCAGACGTTAGGACCTGGGCGGGCGAAGTGGGGAAAGGGGACCAGGAGCTCAGGTCCAGCTACCTGCCAAGGCTTTGCCCTTCCCGCCATGCCCTCCTGCCTTCTGACCAGCATGTGCCAGCAGTGAGCTCCTTTTGCAGGGTTTTAAAGAGATCCTGCAGGAAAGTGAAGAGCCTTCAACATTACTTCTCCGCTGCTGGATTTTTTAGGCAGCAGGAGGCAACCAGCTGTTTTCACTGTATCAAACCCAAAACATGTCACGCAGAAAAAATGTCAAGTCATTTTGAAAAATGTCTGAAGCATAATATGCTTGACAGGGGTGAAATAGCATTGGCCATAGTCACGTAATTACTACCTCGGTGTTTGTTTATGGTGCAGCCCTTTCTTCTTGCACTTGATTATTTAAATCAATCTGAGCAACGATGCAGCTTTATAAAACCCAGGCCTCTGCATGTTCAACAGTTAGATTTTTCTCAGGTTCTTCCCAACCATGTTCCTTTGCCAGGTTGACCAAGCAACTTAAGTTTCTTCCATGCTCATATCTTTAGACTAAACTCAGACAGATTTATTGAATTAAAGTAAATCAAGGTCACTTTTTTTTTTTTCTGCAAACAGAAAATATTAAGATGGGGTGAGGCACTGAGGTCCAAGATCTGATGTGAATTGAAGCTGCAGCTAGACACCATAATGTTACGATCCACTAGATGTCGCTGATGATTCACACCAGTGCCACCGCGAGCCCATTTATGGATGTTAAAAAAAGTCCTTAATGGCAAGCCAGAGTTAAAAATATGGAACTTCCAAGTATTTCTTTTTTTTCCTTTTTTATTATTTTTTTACCTTTGACTTTTTAATATCGTCTTTGTGTTCATCCAAATGAGCCGTCTTTGTCCTTTCAGTGATGTCTTTCTACCTTTCTAAATTTAGCAAAAAACAAGTTGAGGAGGATACGAAAGCCTGTTTTATTGAAACCATCATGCTCTTTGTGTATGTTGCTCTTTTCAGACTTTTGTGAAGTTCCTCAATTCGGTTAGTGTGTATTCGCATAACCCATCTAGTTAATGCAGATTTCCTACATCCAGTGAAGTTGATTTTCCTTTCACATCTATGCTTGATTTACTTTGAGAAAGGAAAAATATGTCTTTACCATTGGGGATTTGCCCCTGATAATAGGAGGGATCTGATGCCTCCCGCAATCCGAAGAGGGTGAATCTTTGGTCAGCCATTCTGGCTTAAAGACTCGGGCTGGAGGGATGGATGCTCCTGGAGGCAGATGAGATGTTTGGCTGTAGGGCTTATGAAGACAGTCCCTCTAATACACAGAGTAAATTCTAGGCTGGGCAACAACAAAAGCAGAAAGATTGGCAGCTGCTATGGATTTCCACTCCGAATGAGCTACATTTTTTCCCTAGAGCATGGCTAATATGGAATGGGATCCTCAAATTTAAAAAAGGAACGTTAAAAGTGAGTAAGATTAGCTTTAATCAAACAAAAAAAAATCATAAAACTAATTTTCAGAAAAGCTTGAGACCCATGGAAAGTTCTTTTGTAACTATCTTAATGGCAAGCAGTTTTTTCCGTTTTTTGTTTTGTTTTGTTTTGTTTTGTTAAAGAGAAGTCTCCTCTCTTTTAAACAGCAAACCACCTGATTGGAGGGGGATGTTAGAACCCTATATTAGATTGGGAATTGGTCTAGATCCTGTCTTTACAGGAGAGCCCTGGTGTTGTAGTACCTTCTGTAAGAGGAGCCTGATGCTTCTCAGCTGTAGCTGGGATTTCATAGTTTAAAGAGACTAGGACATCTCCTGGAGGTTACACTGATGGTGCTTCATGGACAACTGTATCGTGAATGGCACTGGGCTAAACCTCTGCTGCTCATCTCCCCTGCCTACCTTGGTACTCGGCAACAGGAAGCCCCCTAAAATAGGAAGTAGTTGTCTTTTGCTGTGAACTTTATTTGGATGGTGGAATGAAATATTTGCTTGAGTTAATTTTTACATAGTCTTCTATGGATTTCATTGTATTGCAGAAAATTTAACATCCATGAAATAAGAATAATGTAATCGTAAGAGGGTTAGATTTCCCAGTCACTGGAAGAGAAAAGCCCAAGTTCCCTGATTATAATCTGACATTCTGTTTAGAATTTCAGGGAATGAATGCCCTATAAATGTCTCCTCGACTGCACTGTGGACAGAGATTGAGGAAAAAGAAGCCGCAACACGGTATCAAAACACAAAACACTTCCTGAGTTTCCCCACAGTATGAATTAATCATATTTAATACTAATTATGTCCTTGCTATACAACAACTTCCTGTGTAAATTGTGGGAAAATGTGAAAACATTTCCAAGCCCCAAGCAAGTTTTAAAATGAGCTTGTACATGTGAATTTGTTATTTGCTATGTGTCCCTTTCGATACAAATTATTCTCTGCAGATTTACCAAGATACAGTGTTGCTATTTTTCACTTTCAGAAAAATTACTGATATTTTCCTTCCCCTTCAATCAAAGTGTTAAAAGTACTGGGGTTGGGTCAACAATACAGCTTTGATCGAGTTGTTGGGCTCATTTAGAATTATTTGTGCATCTATTACAAAGATCCCCAGTGAATCGTTTGACTTTGGTAATTTATAACTTTGTCCCCAGAGGCAACACTTGGAATTTAAACTAGCAAGTAACCATTTTTTATGTCTTTGATTAAAGCTCCTCTTCCTATTTAACATACTCAGAAGTTGACCTAGTCCTAGTCCTGAATATGATTTGGTTTCTTGACGGATCTTGGGTATTCTGGGTTCCTCAGATGTGCCCAGGGTTCACGCTGCAGAAGTTCCCAAACCAGCCAGACCCTTCAGTGTCCTCCAGATCTGTAATAACTTTGGAAAGACCAGCACTTTCAGACCAGAGTGAATACCTTAAATCTATGAAAACTTTGTCAATGGGGGATTTCTCTACATTTATTTGAGTATTGTGGAAATTTGAGGACTAATTCTTTCATACAATAACATATACATGTATAAATGCAGATGCATTTCTGTAACAAAGTGAATTCTAGAATACAATGTTATTCTTTAAAATATTATTATTTAAATTTATGTCCTTGAAATAAACCTAACCTTGTAGCTTTATCAAAATATGTGCTTATAAAATGGATTAATAAAGTTGGTTGTTCAAACCTAATGTTCATCTGTAAGGGACTCAGATAAATTACAGCCATAAAAATTGTGATGAAGGTCTATGTTCATTAATGTGGAGAGATGGCCATGCCACATGCTTGGGCAAAACAAAATAAAATAAAAACTGCAAAATGCCCTGTACTTTTGTGATCCCATTTTTATAAATATGTGTATTCATAGATACACATCTAAAAGACTATATATCACTAGACTAGTAGAAATATAGCTACTTAAATATTTTTGATCCTCCTGTGCCTTCTAATTTTTTATGATGAAATTATATTACTTTTATTATCAGAAAATACATAGGAAACTCTTTTCTGTTGGGGATAAACAAAGGTCATATTCGTTTTAGATCTTTTAATTCACTGTGTGTTTTCAGATACCGATATCAAAATATAACTAAAGAAAAAAATGCAGATATATTTGTGTAATAAAGTGAATTCTAGAATACAGTGTCATTCTCCAAAATACTGTAATTCATTTCAAAGAAGGACATTTTCTTTTCCTAACAATAAGTGAGTTTTTCCTTGAAAACAACAGCACTGAAATGATTTTCTCTAGGTGTTCAGTGCTAGTAGACCCATTTCATGTGTCTCTTTCCATCCAGGCTTGGTTAGGATTCTGTTAAGGTTTTATCGAAACATTACAAATTTATTAGGAATGTAAGACTTTTGGCATATGCGTATTGCTGTTGCTGTTTATTATGTTTTTTTTTTCTAAATCACTTCAGGCATTAATTTTAAGAAAGCCTGCCTGGATTCAATTTATTTTAATTAAAATATAAAATGAGAAAGAAGTAAAGGTTGACACTTTAGGAAGTTCTCTAAACAGGCTGTCTGCATTGTATCTTCTGCGTTCTAATTGTAAACGGAGACCAAGGATTACTGGGTCTCGCTTGATGTCATAGCCTTTTCACCAGGCCTTTTGCTTGGGCTAAAATAATTAAGTGGAGGAATTCTTTTTAAAAAAATCAAAAGGTTTTAATTTGGGTAGGCTAACACATTTTAATCAGAATATTATGGAGCTGATGTTTTGATTCACAGCAAAAAATGCACACAAATCCACTTATGAAATCAATAATAAAATGACTCTGTGTTGAGCTTAATTTGACATTGGAGGTTGGGGAGAGGAGGAAGGAATATAACTTAGTGGGACAGTTACCACTGTTATGAATAGCCAGGTATTTATATACCTGGTTAGTGTCTATCTCTCTTTCTGGGTACATAAGCTCTCTAAGAATGGAGACAATGTCTGTTATGTTCTTTATTGTTGTAACTCCAAGAACTAGCTAGTGTCTGCAACTTAGTAGATGTTCAGTAAATAAATACTGAAAGAATATATTCTGGAAATGGTGGAATTTTCATCTTCAGATGTTTTTGCCAGTAGTTAGGTTTCCTTTGATAAAATATTCTTCAGCCTTTGAAAACTTAAACTTTGAATTATGCCAAGTAATACCTGAGTCCATCCTCCTTAAGAAATTTTAGAATGTTACTGATCCATCTGTTTCCAGCAAAGATGGAATAGCCTCATTACATCCAGGTCCTCCCTCTTACCACTAAAAGACTCTAGAAATCATATAAAAATGAGCATAGGAAGACTTTGAAGGGTAGAAAGAAGAAGACAGATGGCCTAAGGACCTTCTGGCCTAAGGACCTTCACACATGAGGAACCACATGGATGTAGGTCCCCTGGGTTTCCTTATTACTTGTCATACATCATGTACAGAGCACTCCAGAAGCTTCCCACCTGGACCTCTAGTAAGCACAGACTATAAGAAAAGTCAGTTTCCCCTAGACAGAGGACCAGGAAAAGGATGGCCCAATAGCAGAAAACCTTTTTGGCAATATTCACCCTACACCGGCCAGATGCCAGTGGCAAAAATAATCCTTCACCTCCCTATAGTTTTAATAGGACCAAACAGAGAGCTAATCCCCCCTCCTACCTGCCCGTCATGCTCCCAGCCAGCAGAATCAAGCAGTAGTGCTTCAATCCCCTTACCTAGTGGTGTCGGAAGAACTAGGCAAGGAGCTAATCTCCCATTCCCTGCCTGACTCAAGCAGGCAGTGTCAGCTTCCCTCACTGGTTGGTATTTGGGTAGCTGAGCAGTGACTTGGTCTTCCATCTCCTGCTTGGTGCAGTAGTCCAGAGTGAGCTGAACCTCCACCCTCACCTGGCATTAACAAGACTAAATGAGGCAGTGCAAATTGAGGGTTATTAGCATTCTCCTTTTTCTGCCACTCCAGTGTGACGCTGAACCTCCACCCTCCACACCCATGCAGTAGCAATGAGACTGAATGAGATGCTGTGAAGTAGAGCTACTCGGCACTCTGGTTTGGCCCACCTGCATCCCCCACCAGTTGGGTCCCATATGGCACCAGTGAGACTGGTCAAGGCGGTACGAGGTGGGGCTGTCAGTACTCCAGTGTCTCCAGGCCTAGTGTAAGTAGGACCCAGTGGGAAGCTGAGTGTCCATGTCCATTCTGTAGCAAAAAGCAGTGTGCCATTTCTCTCTCCAGTCTTTCACTCCTCCAGCAGTGGTGGAGTCCCAACAGAGAGCTATGCTGACATGCCTACTCAGAAGCAACAAGGTATTGTGAACCGAGTCCCACTTTCACCACAAAGATGTCAGCAGGGCTGAGAGGAGAGCTGAACTGCCACCCCATCTGAATGCAATAAAACAACATGACTCAGTCAGTCACTTTTGCCGAGATAGTGTTGACAGGGCCCAGTGGGAAGCTAACACACACTCACCCAGCCCCCTGCTACACCTCAACAGGGGGATGACTGCTAAATGAGAAGATTAAATAGGAACCAGAGTCTCATAATATAATATCCAGAATGTCCAGGACATAGTGGAAATCACTCATTGTACCAAGAACCAAGAAAATTTATAAGTTGAATGAGAAAAGGCAGTTAACATGAATCAAGAATGAATTGGATGTTGGGATTACCTAACAAGGATGTTAAAGAAGTCATCATAAAAATCTAAAAAAAAAAAAAAAAAGCAATTGCAAATTCTCTTAAAACAAATGAAAATTAGAAAGTCTCACCCAAGAAGTAGAAGTTCTAAGAACAGAACCAAATGGAAATCTTAGAACTGAAAAATACAGTCTCTCTCTCTCACACACACACAAAAACTTGCTGGATGGGCTCAGTAGTACAGTGGAAATGACAGAGTATAGAATCAGTGAACTTAAGAACAAATCAGTAGGAATCATCCAGGAATTTCCCCAGTCTGGAAAGCAGAGAGAAATAGATTGGGGAAAAGAAGAAGGATGAAGCCTGGGGGTGGGGGTGTCTGTGGGACAATAACAGAAGAACATAATATAATACAGCATGTTATGAATATAATAACATTCATATCAGCAGAGACTGAGAAGGTGAGGAGAGACTGACACTGAAAAAGTGTTCAAAGAAATAATGGCTGAAACTTCTTAAATTTGTTGAAAGGCATAAACCTACAGATCCATGGAGCTGAAGCTGAGAAACCCCAGATAAGATAAACCCAAAGAAATTCACACGAAGACTCATCAAAATTGAACTTCTGAACACTAAATGCAAAGACAAAATGGACTCATTATTTATAGGGGAATTACCTATTTGAATTACTGCAGGTTTCCCATCTGAAACCAGAAGTGGTGTAATACTTTTTATATATTGAAAGAAAAAGACTGTCAATTATAACAAAAATATCCTTCAGGAATGAGGCAAAGTACAGGGATTCTCAGACTTAGGAATACTGAAAGAATTTGTTGCTATCAGGTCTACCTTTAAAGAATGGCTGAAGGAAGTTCTCTAAATGAAAGGAAATGGTAGCCAAAGAAGGACTTCAATTCAGAAAGGAAAGAATGTTGGGGTGGGTAAAAACAGGTGTGAATATAATAGACTGTCCTTTCTGAAATCATGTTTTATGGTTGAAGCAAAAATTATAAACCTTACCGAGGTGCTCAATGTATATGGAGGCACTTTTAAGACAGTTAAACTTAAGAGGTGGGGAGGGTAAAGGGCCCTAAATCCTAAATGCAAGTAAGTTTTCCACACGTCACTAGAAATATCTCTACAAGTAGATTCTGATAAATCATGTATCCAATATTGCAATACCTGGAACAACCACTATTTCAAATTGGTCATACTCTTTCCCGGCGTTTTTCCCAAAACATGATTACACACCTGTGTATGTATCTTACCAAGCACAGTGTTGGCTTAGGAGAATTTTACATAATTGGTTCCATATTCTACATGGTATTCTGCAGTTTGCTTCTTTATTTTTTAGTCAGTATGTTTTTTTACAATGATTCCTTATAACTAGTGTGCTAGCTATGAATTCACCACTTTATTTTTCTGTTCCTTTATTGAGAGATGATTTTCAAGACATTTTTTTTTTCAGTTTAGCCATTACAAGCAGTGCATAATGGGCATACTTGTTGGAGGCTCTTTGAATCAGTGTGTGTGTGTGTGTGTGTGTGTGTGTGTGTGTGTTTGAATTTTTCTAATTGAGATAAAACCCCTTGGGTATTTTCTCATGTGTTGTTTCCTTGGTTCACTCTGGCCCATATGCTAAGTTAGATTCTTGCAGATCCCATTTCACAAGGGGTAGTCTTCCTGGAAATGCAAGGGAACGGAAGAGAATCAGAAGATGGGAGCCTGCATCACAGTAGGCCTTCAGCCAATGGGTTTAGACCTTGCTGGTTGCTCCTCCCAGATCAAAAAGATGTTCAAGAAATCTTTTCATTATGTCCAAGGATCCCTGATTGCCTTTAGGTCCATTTCCTGGAGGATTCCTAGGGGCACTAGAAAACTTGCTCTCTTCTTTTCTTGATTTCTTACAGCATGGATGGACATGACCCCTTGTACCTCTCTGGGCAGCCAAGATAGTTAAACTAACTAGTCAGTAAGCCTAGTGAATGGCAGCCAGAGATGCCAACACTGCACGCAGTCTGTGGCTGAGAGTGTCTGCAGGTTGGTATACCATCACTCACTGGCCAAAGTGGACACACAGTATGGATGCCCCGCAGCTCTTTGGTGGGGTGGGGAGAGGACACATAGATATAAATTGTACACATCGTGTGTATATCAGTTTTTTCATGGTATTCAGGAAAATATCAGAGACAAAAAGAATTATAATAAATTAGTGATGATTGAATGGCTAACTAAAATTTTTCTGAGGACAAGAAGGCCTTTGTTAACTCCATGGGAAGGGGATAGGAAGCGGGGCAGTCACTCCTTTATGGTCATAATGCCCTTTGCATGAGGAAAATCTATTGGTTTTTAAGTTATTTTTTTTCTTTTTAACTTCCTTGTGGGTTACTTCTTAAATGTAAATAAATTTGAAAGCGGACATGTAGGAGATTTTAGTTCCTAATTTGTGTTTCATGATATGCCTTAGGATGGGTAATTTATCTTTATCAGCTCCCACATAAGGGACATGAAGACTTTTACAAGTAATTTTAAGTTCTGAAAATTTTCCTAAGAAAATATTGCTTTGGGAAATGAGGATGACCTCTTATTGCAGATTTTCAGAGCAACTCTCTGGGAGGTAGAAAAACTTTGAGAAATCAATGTATAATTAATGCATTTTTCTTTGTTTAGAGGAAAAACTGGATTGGGTTATTGGATTATTATTAAAAGCATTTAAGGTGACCTATCTTTTGTAGTAAGGGCATTTAGATGGCTAAATCATGATAAAGGGAGCATTGTGTTTGCCAGCTATTATCAGTCAAATTTGCATAAAAGGAATCATTATAGTGAAAGGCATTAAGTGCATTAATTATCTATTAAAGGGATAATTTAACAATCATTAAGGGAGGCACTAGTCGATTGGTGATCAGTTTTACAAGTGATGTACTTGATCTAAGCTTTATATAACATCAAAAAGATTAATCTGCCATTTTTACTTTGGTAAAATATACATTTTGTTTCTGTTTTCTGGTAGCTTCTGTTAAGGATTGAATATTGGAATGAATGAGCAAACATAAATTTGGTGCCTGTGCTATATATATATATATAACTTTGCACAAGATACAGGGGAATGCCAGTGGCCAATTGTTGACCAGGTATGGGTTGGTGGCACTGGTTGACTGGCTCCATATTTCCACCTGCCATGGATGAGAAACCTTGCCGTTGTCCAAAGATCAACAGCATCACTCTCGCCAGTGCCCCCATCACACTGGTCTTAGGGCAGTTGGAAGTGCCCCCCTCCCATCTTCTGGACATCACAGCTAGCAGCCTGGGGTCACCTTTGTCCAGCCTTTCTCATGTCTTATTTTGAAATGTCTTTGCCTCCATTGGGGTCACTGTGATTGCAAATGAAAGAAACCTGCTGAAGCTAGCCTCCCCAGAAGAGATTAATTTTTTTAAAAAAACGAGGATAGAGAGTTAGCTTATGGAACCAAGGGCAGCAAAATAGCAAGGTCTCCTGAGGGGCTGGGAAAAGGACAAAGGGAGTTCGTAGTAACTTAGTAAGGCACTCTCTCTCCCACACACTAGTGTCTGCTGCTTCTCCTTTCATCCTCTTTTCAGCACTGGTTTCTGGGCTTTGCCAGGAACACAGGTCCCAGCCCTGAACTCATGTGCCTTTCTGAGGCCAGTGCTGGTTTGAGTCCCAACCCCAGATTCCTGGGAGGGAGAAACTGTGGTTATATTTTCATCATGCTGTGGTTCAATCAGCCCTGGTTCATAGGCTGTGGCCAGGGGACAGGTTCTGTCACAAAACATGCAGAGAAGGCTGCTGGCTGGCAAACCACCCAAGTAAGTCTGCCCTTGACCCCTGGGATGTACCCCTTCCTTGCCACAGGAGACCAGGTTCTCCCCTTCTTGCATTAGGGATCCTAGAGCCCCCTCTCACTGTTTTCCTCCCCTCCCATCTGCCCCTCCTCTCTTCCCTGCCACACAGCTGTCTGATCGGCTTTGCCAGTGTAACAGTGACATCATATCACTGTCACACTGAATCTCTAGGGTCTTTCTGAGACTCTGATACCCACAAGTCCAGACCTCCTCTTGCATTCAGATGGCTCTCTGACCTTGTCTGGCCAGATTCTGCTTCATTCCCCTGTGGCTCTTTCCAGCACTCAGCAGGCTAATGACCCACCCTCTCCTTACTCACACCCTGGACCTGTGTTCCTGCTTTGCTCCTTCTCTGGGGTGCTCCAGTCTCTCGTCTCCATTTCCAGAGATCCAGCTTAGCCCAGGTGGACCTGGGTTTAAGCATCTGGAGAGTGTGTATCGGGGCGGTGGGGTTGTGGGGGGTCATACCGACTTGTGGGATTGGTATGAAAAGCAGCCCTCACTGAGCCTTCCTCCTGGGGGCTGATGGTGGTGTTAAGAGTGACGTCAGCAACGGTAGGTGTTTTTTCTGTCAGGTCCAGATCAAATGCCACCCTAAGCATGCTTCTCTTTACTACCTTCAAGCTGCCTGTCTCATCACCATATATAGTTTAGCAAGTGACTCTTTTATAGTCTGTGCTTGTGTTCCAGAGCCCTCTTGCTGGATTACAGACTCTTTAAAGGTGGGAATGGCGTCTTCTATTTCTTTTGAATTGTTGCACCCAGCACTCAGGAAATGCTTTCTTCTTCCTTATTAGACAAATGTGATCTAGTTCAACTCAATACACATTTCTAAGTGCCTTTTATGTGCCAGATATCATTCACTGAAAAAAAATTATCCTTGACCCAACAAGGGCTCATGAAGCGAATAAATTATGAAGGATGATATATTTGATTGGCATGGTAACAGCACAAAAACTTCTACTTTCAAGTCTCTAATTGTGCATGGTTTTATATTGGCTCTTGAACAAAGAAAACCACAAAGTCTGTTCCCTTTGCTTGAATTTGATTAAATTATTGATATGGACTTAAGTAATGGACCCATCAGGGTAGGCTCTATAGGAGGAGTCACAGAGCATATTTCAATCCCCTTCTCCCTTGTCTTCTCTGTGATCTCTCAGCCTGTGCGCACCTGTGAATGGCCATGGGACCTAGTTCTGACCAATGGCAAATTGACAGATACTCCTAGAGAGGGTTTCTCCTACCACTTAACAACATAAAGATTTGTAGAGAGAAGGCTTTTCCCCTTCTCTCTTCTTCCTGCCTGATGTTGGAGATGCAGCAGCCATTCTGCCACCATGAAGATGAAAACCACAGGCTAAGAATGGTAGACTGGGAAGATGGGAGAAGCTGGTACCTCAGTGGTATTCTTGAGCAGTTTCACCTGCCCTTAACTGCCCACTTCTGGACATTGTTACTGATGAAAAGAAGCAAAGCTCTTACTTATTTAAGTCATTGTTGGGTGGCTTTTCTGTTCCTTGCAATTGAATGCACTGTCAATGGATTAAAATCCACACAGCACCATCAAATCTTCAGCTGAAGAGTGATAAGAATCATACTGCTTGGTCACCTGGGTGCCTGTCTGCCTTTGGTGAAGGTCATGATCCCAGAGTCCTGGGCATTGGGCTCCCTGCTCAGAGGGGAGTCTGCTTCTCCATCTTTCTCTACTCCTCCCCCCGCTGCTTGTGCTCTCTCTCTTTCTCATGCTGTCTCTCTCTCTCAAATAAATAAATAAATAAATAAATAAATAAATAAATAAATAAAATCTTTTTTAAAAAAAGAATTATACTGCTTGGTTGATCTAGCTTAATTTAGTTGCTCCCTAAATCATCATTTATTCATCCATTAATCCAATCAAGCATCTATATGTCCATTCAGTACATATGAATAGAGCAGGGGCCTACTGTATGTGCATCACTGGGCCAGGTCCTCTGAGAAACAGGGTTTCCATCTTACTTGTGGCCAGCCACAGCTGAAGGTGAGAGACCTGGTGGGGAAAGAGCTTGGGCTTTTGGGGCATTGTGGAACCATCCCACTATTTGCTAGCTGCTTGGGAACTTGAACATGATCCACATCTCTCTGAGCCTGCCTTGTCTGCAGAAATGGCTATCAGTATCTCCCTGCACAGGTGCTGAATGAAAGTCAGTAGGGAAGAAGGCAAAGGGAAACTGTTGATGAAGAAAAGCACCTTGAATCCACTTCTTTTATTTTATTGGTGAAAGAAACTACATACAGTCAGGGGGAAAAGAGGCAGCTTTATAGGCCAGAACCAGTCTCCGGGGAATCCAGGCTAGACCAGGAATTCTTCCATACCACCAGCTTCTGCCTTTTCCTGGGTTGTTTAGTTTTGTCCTCTAAGTATATGCAAGTCTGTGTGTGGTGGGGAGGCGGGCAGGTGGGCATGGCGATGAGGCACAGTTCATTTTAGGCAGTGTCTTAGGTTGTGGTCAATTTGTTGCAAAACTCATAACTGGCAGGCTCCGGTTTCTGTATATTGGATCACCATATAAGGTATCCCTGCCTACAAGTGTTAATTCTTTAAGGCTTCTTTGCTAGGAGAAATTAGGAAGCTGGCAGGGGGAAGGACCCTTGCACCGGATGCTCCCTTGCCCTCACCTGATGTGTCTGCTCCGTGTTTACCGGGAAGAGAGAGACAGAGCTTCCACAGTCCACCTGGCACTGGCCTCTGCTCTCCATCTGCGGCCGGCCCGCGGGGATTTGGCATCCTTTCCTCTCGGGGTTGGTCACATTGTGTTCAGCCTTCATGTTGTTTCTTGCCGTGTCTTGTCTTTAATAGGGGCGGATAGAAGAGATTTGGAAGGAAAATGACTTTCACAGTTTCTTACTTTGATCTGAGTCGCGGGTCACGGATCAAAGTGGCCACAAAGTCATCTATGTTTTAGAGCATTCTAAAACATGCTGCTGTTTTATTTTGTTGGGGAAAGCAGGCTGAAGATTTCGTTTTTATGTACTCTAATTCTCTTTGCTTTTGGACTTCCTCCTTGTGCTGTTCAATGTTGAAGGTGGATGCGAAACCACCAGGTGATGCCCGGTTTATGCCAGCAAGGCAGGGAAAGAGGGGAGACCTATCCACATGAAGTGTAACAAAGACGTTGAGTATGGCACCCTGTTTCCCCCTTATCATCTGTTCCCATCTTCTTTTGGATGCTTCTTCAATGAATGCTCTTGGTTGAAGATTTTAACCAGCTTCCCAGCTTTCCTTTAGCCGGAGGGAAGCCCCTGGCCCACACCTGGCTGTCGGACTCTCCCAGGACTTCAGTTTCTGCAGAATGTCCTAGACACTCTTCCACTGTCATTTTCCTGACCATAATGTGAATAACTTTTGCCACTTGGAAATCCATGGTGGCCCTCATTCCTTCTTTCTCAAATCTTATTCTCCAGTCTTCCTGTTGATTCTGTGAGGTTCTGTTTAAATTGCTACCATGAGTATCCTTTGCTTGCAACCAAAGAACCCTGCCTGATGCCTTTTCATAAACTAGCCTATTCCTTTTCTTGCACATTTCCATCTCCTTTGGTCCACAGGCAGCTACCTCCTGAGATGGGAAACAAATCAAGGGGACCGAGTAACATGAGTTGGGGCCCTATAGAGCTGGACCTCTCCCCCTAGGGGGCACTCAGAGCTGCCAGCTGCATGTAGCTCTCACTTTGGTTGGCTTTAATTTAGTGATTGGCCTGAATTTTGAGATCCTCAGAGTTATATATTTCTGAATAACATGGTTATAGGGGCTAATGAATCCTTACTCAGAACTTGGCTCATTGCTCAGTACTGCTTTTAGGATTTCTATATTAAAAATAACAGTTCTGTTTCCTATTGCTTTAGAAATAGATATTCTTTTTGGAGAAGAGTCTACCTCTCCAAGTGCAGCTAAAATTCTGCATCCCCCATGAAATCATCCCCTCCACACTCCTACCTTTGCCCCTGAGCAGTGAGCCTCTGCCTAAATGAATCAGAGCTACAGGTGCCATAGGATGCAAAGCTGAGGCCACCTGAGCTGGGCAGGTGTCCGATGATAAACAGTGGTGATTCTGAGCCTTGGGTGAGGAATATGATGGCAGGGGAAGGGTCTGGACCAGCAAAACCCATGTCCCCTCTGAGATGGGCCACCACTGCTCAGATCCAGCCACTGCTGCCATATGCAAAGGCAGGTCCACTGTTGTCAGAGCTGGAAGTCCATTATTTTGAAGTGAACCATCCCATTAAAAAAAGTGTTGGCGATGAATTGAAATTTAAAACACTGTATAGACCTCACTACTTGGACCAAACAGAACATACCTGCGGACTGATCCTAGCCTGGGGTCTCAAGAACTCTTGGCCTTTATAAAACTCTTGGGTAGCAAGGCCTGAACTTTATTAATCATAGGAAAAAAACAACTTTCTAAGCAAAAAGCAGAAGAGTGTGTGTAGGCTGTATGTATGTGTATATGCCTATGTATATCTACATAGATATGCATCACAGAATGTATCTGTAGATACAGGTACAGATATCTATGTATGTATATATATGTATATAAATATAAATGCACATACACATATATATTCATATATGAATGGGGAGAAAGTAGAGAATCCACGTCAGTGATTATCATGGCCAATGATTATTGTCTCTTGGAGGGAGGAGGTGGGGCGTGTTGGGACACTTAGGGCTTTCAGGTCTCATTTCTGTTACGTGTACAAACAAGTATGTCTTACTTTGATAGGATACAACTAAATGGGAGGAGAGAGGGTGGGGGCCCAACAGTGCTATATTCGTGTGGTTACATAGCCACTCCCTTGCTCCATAGGGTGGATGTTTACAGGACCTCTGGCCTGCTTGTCCCAGAACTCCCTGAAGGCAGGAATGGCCTTATTCATGTTGTGTCTCTGGTGCCCGTCACAGAAGCCGTCCGAGCATGTGGCTGACCGTCGCTGCGCTCTGAGTAGACTGAATAGGTAGATGCTGTGGGTTGATAGAAGCAGCTCTGGTAATGAAGAAGAAGGTCGGGGACAAGTTTGGGCTGCCTCAATGCTGGGTTTCATCCACCTGTGTGGATGAAGGGGAGATATTTTCATGTCTGGCTCAAGATGTCTTTGCCAACCTGCAGTTTTGCAAGATTCTTCGAGTTTGACACCCTCCATGTCTCCTCATTGACTTGCTGTCTGTCTTCCTTTGATATCATGTCAGAATCAATGCCCTTACCCGTTCAGGTTCTCTGTTCCCAAACTGGCCAATTTGGTCAAGAACTGTCATGGGGGAACATGTGTGGAGCATAGACAGAAGAAAGACTCTCTGCACAGATGGGAGCAAGGAGGCCTCCAGAAGGACCTGATTCAGGTGAGACCCCGCGAGTGGTAAGGGGGAGGGAAGAGGCTAGAGGCCAGGAGTCTGGGCCCACCAGTCAGGCCTCTTCCACATGTGCTGTTGCCTTTTCTTTAAAAACTTTCAGAAAAGGACAGTGAGTAATGTAACAAACATCCAGATTACCACCCAGAATTAATGGGTATTCACCTTTTGTCATTTTTTTCTTTTTTGGATATTCTTTTGTCTCTTTTCCTTAAGGAGTGTGGCATCTTCTTGATCAAATCATATTTGTGGTATTGTTCAAATGACTGGATTCCTAAATGGTGATATTTTAGGAGGCATTACGGTGGTGGGTATAAGCCATCCCTGAATCCAGGCCGAGAACGACGTTCTCATCCCTCCTGCCCACAGTGCTGGGGTGTCCGCGGTGTGTGGGGTCTGGCGTGACTGCCCGAGCATGCCCATGCCAGCCTCTTACAGTGTTCTCTGCACCTTTGACTCCCTTGGAATGGAATGTCTCTGAACCATAGGCTCCAGAGATGAAGCTTCTTCCACATTCCAGATTCTTCAAGGTGGGATCTGGGAAAAGGGCCCCTCAGGAGGAACATTTTTTAAGCTGAATGCTGACTTCTCAGCTAATTACACAATAGGCGCTTTTTTCAGCCAACAGGACTGTCCTTGTTTGCAAATGTTGTGAACCAGACGTCCTGAGCTCATTTTTCCTTTGATCCGTGTTACACAACTTCTCTGAGTGCTGATCTGTTCCAATTCGAAATAGATTAAAACTGCCATATGAATGGGAACTGCAGGTTTTTGTTTTTCTTAAAAAAATCATCTATCTGAGGGGGAAAGAAATCTGAGAAATTCTGTTATGCTGGGTGAAAGTATTAATGATGATTTCCTTGCCAAGACGATTAACATGAGGAAAGTATGGAAGGAGAAAAAAAAGAGGAATCCTGGAAAAGCAACTTGTCTGGGGAGACCATCAGTAGTTTCAAAGGTTATTTCAGGAGGGGTGCTGAGGCTTGTTCAAATCTGAGAACCTCAAGTGGCTATGAGAGGAAGTTTCCAGAAAATGAACTATTTCCAGTTTTTTGTTTTCATGTCAGTCAAATGTAGAATACACAAGGCTGGTAAGCCAGACCACAGAAGTGAAGACTCTGTATCTCATGTGGTGTGGTGGGGCCTCTGTGGCCTGGGAGCCATGCAGTGCTTTTGTTTGTTTAGATTCTCCTTGGCCTTGAACGATGCCAGGAGGGCACCCATCTGTTGCTTTTGCTGACACTCAGGCAAGACACTGCTTAGTTCTTAGTCACAGTTATACATCAGAGCAAATATGGGCCAGAGAGTCCAGCTTTCCTGTTCTTTTGACAATGATGCTTTGGCGATGGTGGAAGAAAGCTATGCGGATTTGTCTTTCTTATAATGAATGGCATATATTACTGAGAACTCACCTTTTGAGTTTTTTTGTTTGTTTATTTGTTTTTGTTTTTGTTTTTTTAGAAAGGGAGGCAGGCTGGGCAGAGGGAGAGGGAGAGAGAATCCTAAGCAGGCTCCACACCGAGTACCAAGCCCAACGTGGGGCTTGATCTCATAACCCTGAGAGCATGACCTGAGCTGAAATTAAGACTTGGACACTTAATTGATTAAGCCACCCAGGCGCCCCACCTTTGAGCTATTTTAGATGACACTTTGGATCATTCTAAGAAGGAGGATTCTAATCTTGGCCTTGGAGTCCTTGGTAATGTGTCCCTTGGTAATGTGTCCTTGGTCCTTGGTAATGAGTCCATTACCTAAATCCCAGGTAATGGATTCAAGTCCTTCATTAATACCTCTGGGAGAAGGTATTTCAGAAATGACCAGCTCACACTGAATTTAGCAATAGAAAAGGCCTTGTTTATTGATTATATACACCAGAAAACTCAACCCAAAGTAGCACAGCAACAAAAAAATTTACAAAAAGGTTTAAGGGGAGATGTGGCTCCAGGGAGGATGAATATAGGGTCTCAGAATAGGTCATAAGAACACCTGAATTCTGTGTTCATGATTTAGTCCCATATTCCTGGCATAGTCCATTTTTAAGCAGGCTAGGGTACCACAGTGCTAGCTTTATTTTCCAGGCCCAAAGCCAAGAGGAAAAGAAGAATCTGCTTCCCTAGAAGCTCAACATAAGGGTCTTCAGAACTGAAGCTCATTGCCTCTGATTGGCCTGACAAATTTAGCCCAAATCACATGCCCAGCTCTGAGTTGGCCACTGAGCACTGATTGCTGAGGCCTGAGTCAGGAACCTCTCCCCTAGAACAGAAGGAACCATCTTCTCTAGACCCAGAGTCTAGACCATGTTCCATCCAGGTATTCAAACAGTATCATCAGAACCTGGGCACATTCGAACAATGTCATCAGAAACCATCTCTCATCTTCTTCGCCCTATGGGTTGTCTTCACTCCCAGATAAGTTATGTCCTCACTAGGTCAAAAGTAGAGGAGAGGTCTGGTTCTATTAAAAAACTGGAGGATGAAACAAGAGGTAAAGCAGGGCTGCTGAAAGGCCCACACCTTGCAGGAAAGTGCCAGCGAGCTAACAAGAGGAAAAATGAGTGAGCAGACCTCATGTTCTCACCAGTGCGGTCTGTCTGCACCTCGTTGGTCACCACTGAACCATGTATCAAACCACCCCAGACTTCCAGCATGCTTGTGGAGCAGATGGATTCAGCTGTTTCTGTTGTCCAGAACTCAGGGCTTTGTGACAGGTGCTTCACTTCTGCATTATTTCATCATTACGGCATCTTAACTTTCCAAGTGCAAGGCGAGCTATGTTCTTCTATTTGTCAGGGGAGCCATACATCATCTCTGCAGAGATCCGTTCATCTTTAGTTATTTCGCGGCTCTTCACGTCTCAGTTTGACTCAAGATGAATTTAATCATGGGTACTTTGGAACCATAGGAGACTTTGTCTTATACTTATTTATTTTAGAGTGGTCAGTATCACTCAATCAACATTTTAGTGAAAAACAAGAAAAAGCAAACTACTTTTAATGTGATAGTTGAACTGTATTTTTGAATCCCTCGGTTCTGCATGCTACGTTGGAATAACACGGAGCAGAGGAGCTAGATCCAAGAATCGGTATGTGTTCTGTTATTAATCACACTCAGTTAATACTTCTTAGAGAGTGGATTTTACAAAACACAGGAGAGAGAGCTCGAGCTCTGGCTTCTTCTGATATACGCAGGAAAAGAATTGCCCTCGTTGGCTAATATTGAAGAATTGCCTAAATATAGGAATTTGTCTCTCCATGTAGCTGAATATATAGGGCAAGTCAAGTTCCCTCCATTGAATGAACATAGTGTGTTCATGTGTTTGATGAAAAAGATTTGCTAATTTGACCTTTTAAGTTTTGTTTCAAGTTTGCTTTTCTTTATATTAAGGAAAGTAATAAACTCAGTGCCAGTTTTATGTCACTCTGTATCTAAATAAATATACACCTGCAGGCTCTACTACTGTTTTTTCCTCTTTGAGAATCCTATCTATAAACGCAATAATTGTAATGACTAGTTGTTTATGGAAGAAATGGTTATTAAAGTATTTACTTATGTAATTCTGTTGTGGTTTTTTTCATTGTAAGCCAAATCAATCTATAAATCAGGGTCACAGTTCACAGGTTTGCCACCGATTGGCTCTGGGGAGCTGGGTTGGTCTTTATCTGCATTAGTTTCTTAGGGCTGCTAGCAGAGTACCACACACTGGCTTAAGACAGCAGGGATTTATTATCTCATGATTCTGGAGGACGGAAGTCACATTAACAGGTACCTACAGTTAGGACTTCAACGTATCTTTTGAGAGGACACAATTCAACCCATAACAGCCTGCCCTCTGAATCCCCAACATTCACATCCTTCCCATGTACGAAAGATTTTCACTCCATCCCAGCATCCTCCAAATATTTTTTTTAAAGATTTTATTTATTTATTTGAGAGAGAGGGAGAGCTAGCGAGAGAGCACAAGCAGGGGGAGCAGCAGAAGGAGAGGTAGAAGCAGATGCCCCGCTGAGCAGGGAGCCTGACGTGGGGCTTGATCCGAGGACCCGGAGATCATGACCTGAGCTGAAGGCAGATGCTTAACTGACTGAGCCACCCAGGTATCCCGCATCCTCCATATCTTAACCCATTCCAGCATCAACTGTAAGTCAAAAATCTCACCTAAACATAATCAATCCAAAGGCCCCAAACCTCATCTTCTAAATCATCTAAATCAGATATGCGTGAGACTGTAGGTACATACGACCCATCCTGGAACAAAATTCCTCTGCATCTGTGGACCTGTGAAACAAGTTATCTGCCTCCAAAAATATAATGGTGGGACCAGCATAGGGTGGATATTCCCATTCCAAATCGGAGAAATTGGAAGGAATAAAGGGGTCAGAAATTCCAAGCAAGTTTGCAACCCAGAGGGCAAGTTCCATTAGGTTTCAAGGCCTGAGAATAATCCTCTGTGGCTCCAGGCTTCACCCTCTGGGCCCCAGGTGGCAACCCCCAGCCTTTGGGTCCCACCTTCTTTGGCCTCTGAATCTGTGGCTCTGCCCTCATTCTTCCTTTCCTTCATCTCATCTCTGTCTCTGTCAGGCCAGGGTGACCGTGTCTCTGCTGATGTAACAGTCTTCCACGAATGTCAAGGGGATCTGTGTCAACAAACTGGAGGGTTCTCCAATCCCATCTCTATTCCTTGCTCCTGCAGACATGACTGATTGGATCTGGGAGTCACACCCCTATTCTCTCTAGCTGAAGTTGGCTCATCCACATTCTTAGTCTTCTCTCCAGAGCCCACTTTCTCATTTTTTTGGTATCTGGATAGGTGAAAAATTTTCCCAATCGCCAAGTGCTGGTTCGTTTTTGTTTAACAATTCTGCTCCCAATTTATCTCTTTCCTCTCAAATTTGACTGTAAGCAGCAAGGAGAAACCAGGCCACAACTTACACACTTTGCTTTGAAGTCTCTTCAGCGAAAGAATCCAGGTTCATCATTCACAAGCTCTATTTTCCATCCCACAGCAGAACAGAACTCAGGCAAGTTTTCTGCCACTTTATAAATAAGAATCACTGTTCCTCCACTGTCCATAACACATTCATAATTTCCTTTTAAGGCCTCAACAGAAGAACCTCTACCATTCCTATTTCCAGTAACGTTCTGTTTCTAAAGGGATATGGATTCTCGAAGATGAATAGAGCTTTCCTGTAGCCCTCTCTTCTTTCCAAGCCCTTCCTGGAATTGCTTGTAATGTCCTTACTTCTACCGACAGTCTCCTCAAGGCAAGCCACGCTTTTTCTATCATGTGCCTCAAAATTCTTCCAGCCTCAACCCATGACCCCATTCCAAAGCCACTTCCACATTTTTAGGTATTTGTTACAGCAACCCTCTATTTCCTGGTACCAGAATCAGTGTTAGTGTCTTAGAGTGGCCATAACAAAGTACCACAAACGGGTGGCTTAAAACACAGGAGCTTATTATCCCATGGTTCTGGGGCTAAAAGTCTGAAATCCAATTGTTGGCAGGGCTGACCTCCCTCTGGAGGCTCTAGGGACGAGTCCTTCCTTGCCTCTTCTAGGTTCTGGTGGTTTGTTGGCGATCCTTGGCATTGTTGGGCTTGTAGCTGCAACATTCCCACCTCTGCCTCTGTGTGGGTCCATTTCCCTCTGTGTGGGTCCATGTCTCTGCATCTCTTCTGACACGGACACAAGTCATGTTGGATTTAGGGCCCAACCTGCCTCATCTTAACTTACTACACCTGCAAAGACTCTCTTTCCAAATAAGGCCCTATTCACAGGTAGCTGGGTTTAGAATGTCAACATATCTCTTGGAGGGACATAATTCAACTCACAACCCTCCTCTTCTGAGGGTTTTCACTTCCCGCATTTATGCAAACAAGACCTTTTTGGGTGCACATTGACAGAACACACAAAGCAAACTGTCTGGCTCTCATAGCTCATATATTCATGGGTAGTTCCCATATCATCAGGGCCGGGACACTCTTGCTCTCTCTTAATTCCGTATTCCCCCGTGCCGTCTTCCTTCTCAGGTAAACAGGTAAACTGTGCTGGCTTCACTCCACTGCATCCCCAGCTGCTTCTATTTCGGAAAAAAGGATGCTCTTATTACAGTACTTGTACAAATGGTCTCAGCCTTCCTGTCCTGAGCTCCACCTGTGCTAACTACCTGCCCTGCGCATGGGGGCAGTGGGCTTTGCTGCATGGTGTGTGCCTGAGTTCTCTCCTGGATCCAGAGCTGTGGTCAGCTATTCGGGCTGAGATCACAGAAATCAAGCTGCCATTACCAAAAGGAGAGGGAGAAGGAGAGCCTGCCAAGCAGGCTGGCACAGGGAGATGCCCGTCCAGGTCAGTACCTGAAGGGGCTGAACCAACAGGCCTCTAAGGGCCCTTCAGCTCTAACTTTGCTGTGAATCTTGCTGCACAGCCTCCCCTGATTCTTGGCCAAATAGTTATATATGGCAGCTTTAGCTTCTTTGTCAATAAAGCACTACTTCATCTTGTGCTTTTTTTTTAATTTAATTTTTTGGAGGGTCGGCTTTGGTGAAGTATAATTTACATACAATAAAATCTACCAATGATAAGTGTTCGGTTTGATGAGTTTAGACAAATGCATTCAGTTGTGCAACCACCACCACAATCACTGTATAGAACATTTCCTTCACCCCCAAAAGTCCTCTTGTATCCCTTTATTGTCAGTCTTCTCACCCCATCCCTCATCCCTGATAATCACTGATCCACTTTCTGATATTACAGCTTTGCGTGTTTTTTTTCTTATAAAGATAATCCATTAATGTACTTGGTATTTAGTTTCTAGGGCGAGAACTCAAGTCCTGGTACAAGTTCTACATAAATACTAGCTTTTATTAATATGAATGGGCTTGGTGAAATTAGGGAGAATTCGGTCAGCATTTTAGGATGAACCATATACCAGTGCTGATACTTGATAGCTTTTAACGTATGAAAAATGGGAATTTTGTGGGGTTCAGTCTGATAAGAGTAGGATAAAGAAGTCGCTCAAACTACTCCTGGTTGCTGCATAGGGAATTTGGTGTTGACCATCTTTGTCCCTTGCCTTTTACTCATTTGATACATGTGGCTTTGTGCTTGGTGATGTGCTGACGTGATAGGATAAAGAATGGGTTATCACTGTAAGAAGGCAGCTATCTTTTTGAATGTGATTTGCCCAGCCCATCTCCATCCTTTCTCATTTAGTAAGATCCCCTGATTTTCATTGGGGATCCCTCAGCCCTCAGGGTTTATGCCTTGCCCCTTGCCTGGTCAAAGAGTGATATCTTCCTGGCCACAGTGATTGGTTCAAGGATGAACACATGACCCTCTTAGAGCCAATCAGAGCCCAACCATAGGACTTTGCTGGAGCTACGAAGAAGACATGCTCTTTTCTACTGCTGAGGTTTCAGCCCAGGGCTATGAAAGCCATCCTGCCACTCTGTGGAGAAAGCCTGACTAAGAACAGAATTTATATAGAAGAAAGTAGAGCTGAGAGACAAAGAGTGAGACAGAATCCAGGTGACATTATTTGAGGCTCTGTCATATCCAGCTGTGCCTTAGACTCATATTTCCAGATATCTCACTTACATAAGCCAGTACTGTTCTTCGCTTTAACCAGTTGGACTTGTATTTTTCTATCACTTGCAACTGCAGATTCCTGTTACAGCATGCCATCCCAAAGAGATAAGTGCATGATCATGTCTCTGGAAACTATTTAAAATATGTACTCAATGGGCATCAAAACCAAAATTGTTTTAAGAATGCATCCGTTTTAATCCAAACAAAAAAGGAAATCTTTTATCTTGGTTGAACCTGATAAGAGAAAATTTAGCACTTTTTGTCCTTCTCTCTCTCTCTCTCATCTCTGAGACACAAACATATTAAAGAAAAAAAATATCTTTTTGCTTCAATCTGTTGTTAAGCTATAATGATGCTTTGGAGAAACATTGGAACATCTGGTCCTATGGACCTTTGCATCTCCTATTTTACAAGGGCAAGATAGGATCAAGGAAGCAATCTAAGGAAGCCCCAGGTTCCACCTGGGAGTGATTTGTGCCCACGAAGATTGTATTTTCCCTTTTCAGTCTGTTCTAGTGCTCTCTTCTCTTGATGAGGCTGGGTGTGTGGCAGTGGTTCTCACCAGTGTCCTGTTCCCACTTACTAGTCCTAATTCTCAACCTGATTTATGTCACAGGCACCCAGCCTGGTTGAAAGAGACTAGACAAATTTACACTAGACTCTTGGGGCTATAGTTTTCCAGCAGAGCAAACAATTTCTGGATCAGTTAGCATCAACTGGACCCTGGTCTAAATCCTGGTTCTGCTACATATTAGGAGTGTTTCCTTGAAGACAAGTAACTGCATCTCATTGAAACTTAGTTTATGGGGCACCTGGGTGGCTCAATCAGTTGAGCATCTGTCTTCGGTTCAGGTCATGATTCCAGGGTCCTGAGATTGAGCCCCACATCGGGCTCTCTGCTCAGTGGGGACCCTGCTTCTCCTTCTCCCTCTGCCTCTCCCCCTGCTTGTGGGCTTTCTCTCTCTGTCAAATAAAAAATCTTAAAAAAAAGAAACCTGGTTTATTTATCTTTAATAATCATCATCATCATCATCATAATAACAACAACTCTCCTTTAGAATCACTATGAGGATTAAGTGAGATAAGGCACAAATAATGAACATTACAGCCAACATTTAAGTGCATACTTTATGCCAGCCCTGTGCTAAGAGCTTCTACACTAGATTCTATTGCTTGCCCACCCAGCATCCTTACCCCTCTCTTCCATCCTAATAGAACCCTGATTTGGTTTAGGAATCTAATCCTTCTCTGGAAAGCCCTGTATGTTCTTCCAGGGGTCTCTTCCCTTTGGGGGAAGCTTGTCTTCCTCTATTTCCTTTGCACATGATTGGTTCAGGTTTAGGCATGTGACCAAACTCTGGGCAATGAAACTTGAGGGGAATTCTATTAGGGGGCCTCTGGGAAATTGTTCTCTTGATCCTAATTTGCTTCTGGACAGCATTGTTTCTGAATGCAAAGACCAAAGCTGCTATAGCCATCTTCCACCAACTAGAATACAAAATCATCACAGATTGGCAGAGCAAAGAAGTAGAAAGAATCTGGGTCTTCTAAATCATTGTCAACAGAATCAGTCATGCCCTTCCCTAACATAGGACTTCCTGTTATGTCCCATAATACAGTTCCCTATTGTTTAAGTCAAGTAGAATCTAATTACTGACACAGCTTTATTTATTTTATTTTTTATTTAATCCTTAAATAGCTCTATGAGGAACCTGGTTGTTCAGTGCATGGTTACTTTTCCAGGATGTTCTTCCATCCTCCAATCTGCTCAGTCCTAGAGGGCTTTCGATCTGCTGTTTGTCATCTGATTGTACCTCTTCCTGTTGTTCCTTTGATTCTGACTTTTCACAAAAGGACTTGATGCCACACAGCTCTGTGGACTTATAGAAGGAAGAGATGCTCTTAGCTCGTGTTCTGGGAGGAAGTCTGCTCAGTAACTGACCATATAAAAGTGAATACACTTCCTCTTGGAATCCTCTAGCACAGAGCCATCATGCACATGGTACGTGTGTTGCTATTTTATTGCTGCATAACAAATTGCCATATATCTAGCCAATTTATTATCTCTCAGTTTCATAGTCAAATATTTGGATAGGCTTGACTTGGTTTCTGAGTCTCACAAGTCTGAAACCAAGGTGTAGGCTGGGCTTGGTTCTCATCTAGAGGCTTTGGGAAGAATCCACTTTCCAGTTCATTCAGGTCATTGACAGAATTTAGTTCCATGTGGTTGTCAGACTGTGGTCCCCACTGCCTAGCTGGCTGTTGGCTAGAGGCTGCTCTCAGTCCCTAGAAGCTGCCTTCTGGCCCTAACATGTGACCCTTCCATCATCAGAGCCATCAGGACACAGTGAATCCTTTTGGTGCTTCAAATATGTCTGACTTCCTCTTTGGCCAACGGTAGGAAAAAACCCCAAAAAAGAAAAACAACTTTCTGCTTTTACAGAGCTTGTCTGACCGGATCAGGCCCAAATCTCATATTTTTAGGTCAACTGACTTGAGACTTCAATTCCATCAGCAAAATAGCCCCAGATTAATGTTTAATTGAATAATTAAGGTACAGGAATTTTGGATGGGGCCATCTTTAGAACTCTGATTACCATAGTAGTGTTGTATAAAATTATTATTATTAATATTATTTTGGTATTGAATCAAAGAGAGGACAGAAAAAATTGTTAAATAAAGTATCAAATTAATTGAGTTTTACCTCGGCTAATTTCAGGACTCCTTTAATATGATATTAGTGTCACTCTGGTTATACTGCCCATTGTTGTAACCAAGAAAACCACCACCTAACAGAAGAAAAACCCGAACAAACCAGTAATTATGCTGATGTTGTTGCCTTTTTTATTTTTGGAAGGAAGAGAATTTGCTGATCTGGGCCAACATATTCCCCTCAATGGCTGGCAGTGCTCATTACAAATGTTATTCATAAATAGTGTTTATTTATTTTGGGGTCTTGCGAAAAAAAGTTACTTATTTTTTTAAAATAAAAATGGATTTAAACATGTGGAAGAGCTTAGAAGAAGAAGGTTAGTACAATCAATATAAAATAGTTGTAGAAATGGACCCGCTTCATTATAATGTTGTGATTTCTGAGCCGTGTTGAGTTTTGATAGTTGCCCAACACTGTAATTATGAGTAGAGCTAGGAAAGTTGATGCCCTTCAAAATTTTGGGACAGTTGATTGGTATTTTGTAGGTAATCCAGTGTCGAAAGATTTTCTTCATCATTTTGTGGTGTTATCTTTGGGTTGAGAAACAAGGATCATATAAAAAGAAAAGTTTGGAGATTCTTCGTGGATTTTGCCATACTGTGGTTTGTAGCCTATTCACTGGAAGCACCATGAAATCCTCAGTACTGAAGGTCAACTTTAATTAACTTTCTAACAGAAAAGCAGCTAGTGCGTGTGTGTGTGTGTGTGTGTGTGTTGTCTTAAAATGAGAGGTCCAGGGCCGCATTTTCCCCATATCGAATAAACAACAAGAGGAGTCCTAGCTGGCAAAAGGATACAGACCACTGCCTCAGTTGATCTGTCTCCAGCAAAATAAGTTCAAAGTAAAGTCCCAAATGACATCTGAATGGGGGGTGTAGCTCTGTGGGCTGCCTGTGACAACCCATGTGGGATCCTTTCTGTGCTTGAACTGTAAACCTGGGAAGAGTCTTGAAAATACATCAGTTCTGCCTGAACCCACTTGGGCTTGTGGAAAAGGAGAAGGAGGAGATGAAGGAGAAAGAAGCTCAGTGGTTGAGGAGTAACAGTTATGGAGTCAGCCAGACAGGGCTTCAAGTTGTAGCTTGAAGGAGAGCCGGGAGAGTTGTTGAAAGACTCTGGGGTCTTCATCTGTGAAATAGAGATGGTGGTGATGATGATGATGATGATGATGATGATAAAATACCTGATGTGGGCTGAATATTTGTGTCCTTCCCTCCAAATTAATAGTTTGAAATCCTAACCCCCAATGTGATGGTGTTTGGAGGTGGGGCCTTTGGGAGGTAATCAGGTCATGAGGGGGGAACCTCATGAATGGGATTAGTGCCCTTATAAAAAGAGACCCCAGAGAACTTCCTTACCTCTTCTGCCATGTGCAGTTACAGCAAAAAGGTAGTCACCTAGGAAATAGGTTCTCACCAGACACTGAATCTGCTGGCACCGTGACCTTCTTGGAATTCCCAGTCTCCAGAACTATAAGAAATAAATTTCTGTTGCTTATAAGCCATCCGGTCTTATAAGAGATATTTTGCTATAGCCATCCCAATGAACTAAGACCATGCCTCTTATCTTCGGATAAGATAAGTGATGTATGAAAGCATTTAGCAGAGGACCTGGCATGCAAGTACTTAGCATGCTGTAACTGAAGGAGATTCATGAAAGAAGGAAGCAGGAAAGAGAGAAAGGGAGAGAAATAAGAGAAGGAAGAAATGGAATATGAGAAAATGAGACTGTTGGGGGAAGACAGAAGAAGGAGGGTGGTGTAGGTCACCAGAATTTGATGCACTTATAAGAATAAGTTTATTTATTTATTTTTATTATTTATTTGTCGGGGGGGTGGCACAAGCCCGGGGAGTGGCAGGCAGCAGGAGAAACAGGCTCCCCACTGGGCAAGGAGCCTGGCGTGGGGCTCAATCCCAGGATCTTGGGATCATGATCTGAGTCAAAGGCAGCCACTTAATGAATTGAGCCACCCATGCGCCCCTAAAAGAATAAGTTTAAATTAAATATTTCATTGCCCTTGTGAGGTTGAGTTCCAGGGATGAACATTGTTTACTGCGTACATCCCTTGGAGATGCTGAGTTTCTCCATTCTTTGATTGCAGCTTTAAGGGACTGGCCAGCGTAGCCCACAGGATGCCTCTGTAATCCAGTGGTGATATTAGTGGAGCTCAGGGAATATTTTGTAACCACCAGTCTTTATTTGTAAACTTACTCTACACTGAAAATGTTGGCATTAAACTTTTCACTGTGACTCTGAGCACAGAATCTCAGGAGAACTGTAGTCTAAGTAAAATATTACCTTGAATAGTGGGGCAGGTTGGGAATGAATGAAGGAGCTCAGGGGAGAGATCATCCCCATGGAGCTTGAGACTAAAGCATTGATCTGTGCCCCTCTCCCAGTGCTTAGTTTTGTTCCTGGGTTCACTGCCACTGCAGCGGTCCTTTTGTGAGTTGTAAAGGAAAGAGCACACTTTTTCATGAACACCAGGGTCCTGATTTAATCTGGGGCAGAATATATCCAAAGTCTGCCAGCGATTCTGCTTTTTGGAGAATAAGATAATTGACTCACTTCCTTCGGCAAAATGGAAAGTCTCAGTTGCAGCAAGGGAAGAGACAGGAATAAAGGGCTTTTTGCTTTGTTTTGCTTTGAGATGTTGGTACTGAAATCCATTCATTTAGAATAAATGAAGAGATCTCCTTTTAAGAAAGTGAGCCAACATGCTTGGGAAGTCCCATCAGTTTCTTTGGGCTCTTCCTGGGGTCTTGGGGGAACCACCAAGATCAACTACTGTTCTGTACCTCCAACTTTGTCTCCATTTCAACCCTGTTTTGAGAGTTAAGCCAAATACAAAGTGGGCTTATTAGTTTGTAACTAATGCTTTGCCTAGATTGGAAGGCAATTGTATAGTTTGCTAAGGCTTCAATAATCCCTTTCCCTTTACTGTTAAAGATGTAGGTGAGTGGTAAATAGGAACATGAGCATCTCTCTCCAGTCATCCTGTCAAGAAGCAGTAGATAGGGGGCTCCTGGTAGCTCAGTCAGTTAAATGGCAGACTTTTGGTTTCAGCTCTGGTTGTGATCTCAGGGTCTTGTGATCTCAGGGCCTGCATCAGGCTCCATGCTCAGCAGGGTGTCTCCTTAAGGTTCTTTCTCTCCCTCTCCCTCTGCCTCTCCCCCCTGCTCCCTTTTCCTCTCAAATAAATAAATAAATAAATAAATAAATAAATAATGTTTAAAAAAAATAGAAGCAGTAGATAGGATGGCAATTTAGTGGCTGGATGTCCCATCAGGGGCAACGCAGGAGATGCTGGGTCCTTTTGGGGAATGTCAGCAGAGACTAGCGCAGGGCCTGGCTCATATTGGTCACTTTGAGGATGTTCATTGATCAGCAGATATCTGGATAAATTGGGGATCTAGGAATGATACTGATAGCTAAGACTCAGAGCTCAGAGTGTACTGGCTCATACGTAAAGTGATCCACTGGCATGGAGTACCTCACCCTGTGAGGAAAGAGCTATCCTCAATTTTTTTGAGATGGGAAGCAGGCTCCCCACTGAGCAGGGAATACTGTATTTTTGTATCTTAGAGGAATAAATGGTCTAGGATGCTCAGTGGGCAGCTGTTATTCAAGCTTTTTATAGGTCTTTATTCAATGGCACATCCTATCTCCAGAACCTGGGAAATCCAGCTCTGCCTTAGCAGGCTCTCTTATCTCTTATAGGGTTAATTATGTAAACCTCCAGGAGAATTTCTTCTCCTCTTAATGGTTCGTCAGAATATGAGACTTGCAGGAAACTACTCGTCCCTGAATCTTACACACCTGCACGAGTTTAGACACGTCAAGTCTATCATAGGACTTAGCCCTTCCTCCGCACCTCTCAGCTTGCACCGTAGGCGCTCCGTCTGAAGCGATTGCATGGAGTTTGCTGACCCTGAGAAAGCATTTCTTTGATTTCTCATCATGCCTCTTCTTGGAGTTTTGAAGATAAAATGCTTTTGCTGAGATTGTTGCTTGGTAGAGAGCCATGTGACTTTGCAGCCACTGAGCCTGCATCCCTAATCAAAAACATTTTTCTAAATCTTGGATCGTTTCGTTAGGCTTTCTTATCCCATTTTGCTGCCTTGCCCCACTACCAGTGTTGTTTTCAGTTCCTGGGTGGTAGTAAATACATGTTTCAGTTGCTGAAATGGGGGGTCTTATAATAAGAAAAAGCATAAAAGCAGGGTCGCAAACAATAAGTTATCGAATAAAATGTGCATGAAAATTTTAAGCTTCCACATGGAACTTTCAGGAATTTAATGATTGTGACTGGTCACCTCGGGCTGCCTCGGATTTCCAAAAATACTTTAATTTCTTCTCCATTTGGGGCACTTTTGATGAAAAATGTGGACTTCTGCTTCCATGTACCAGTATGACGAGTGGTGTTAAAAGCCTGAAAATCCTGGGAACAAACTCCAAATCTGAAGTGTACGGAAGCAGGGAGGTGAACCCTGGGGTCATCTGGTGGAAATGCCGTGCTGACAGATGTGAAGACGGAGGCTCTACAAGTGGACGACTCATGCAGTTGCAAAATCAATCCTGAGCAGAAGATCCAGGCTTCTGACTCAGACCTGAGATCATTCCTGTCTGTGATGATCACAGAAGTCCCTGGGTCCCTAGGACACTCTCTGATCCTGTGTGTGGCTTCGCCTCTGTCAGGAGAACCAGTGAGGTCTGGAGATGCTCGTTTCCCAATGGCCTCCCGGAATCCAAGATCCCCGGAGATGGCCAGCCCTAATGCTGTTGCTTCTGGGAAGGAGAATGTAGAGGTCAAACATTAAAGAGTGGCCTCTGGCTAGGCTACCCTTGGGTAATGAAACAGGAAGGACATTTGATGAGAAGCCACCCATGTATTTTGTCTTCCAAGGCTTTGGGACAATCACCAGCTTCTCCCAAAACTTCACTTGCCTTTGGTGTCTCCTTTGCACAGCCAAAGTAGAGTTGTGTTTTCAATGTGTTCTGGGTTGCCTGCAGGATTTCTCAGAAACCTCAAGCAGTTGGATAAGCTGTGTGATCTCCATTACCACCCTCTGGAAAACCTGTGGCTAATATTTCACAATGGCCCTGGAATCTGGGGTAGCTTCTCAGTGACCTGGCTTCCGTGGCTTCTCTGGGGTTAGATCAAAGACTTCAAAACAGCCCAAGCATGTGAAATGATTGCTAACTGTTCTCAGTTCTTCCACAGCTATTTGTTCTTGAAAGCCCAGCCTTTACATCTTTTTCCAAAAATTGTACACGGCATTCATTCTCCAAAGCAGTTGAAAAGCTAATAGACATTCTTATTTTATTCCACCCCTGACTACAGGCAAATCTGTTGCTAGATGAGTTTATCTGAATTCCATTTGCTTAGACCTTGTGAAATGAATACATTTGAATTAATTTGTAGCTTTCTGAGGAGAGGGAAGTGATGCTTTGAGGGGTTAAGCAATGTCTGTGTTAGTTTATATAAATGGATCTTTATGAGAGCAAACATCCTCACACCATGTTACCATATCAGGTCTATTGGTTTATACAAAATTTTCATTAAGTGATGCTAAAATATACACATGGGGAATTTGAAAATGAGTTTTTCCCTTTGAACAGCCGTATATTTATGTTTCTTTGGGTTGCGTTGGCGAATTAAATATATTTTCCCTTTTAAAGCTAACACTGGGGAGAAATATGCATCAATAAGTATGTAAGTTATAACTCCAATTCCCAAAAAACTGCATTTGCTGTATTTGGTAATTCTCTAATACTGTTTCTTTCCGTAATAATTAGAGCAGAATTGAGATGCCATAAAAGAAACTCCAGACTTTGCTGTCATTTGTTGGAGGGGGTGGGGAAATCAGAAGCATTTGGCTTCTTTATAAGTTGAAATTTTTATTATTGTATTTGTATTTCTAAATGACTGTGAATGGGACGGTGGTGGGTAAACTCATGAATGTTAATCTGGCTATAGCTTCCGCTTTCATAACACTTAGTTATTCTGTCCTTTATTACACTCTTATAGATGTTGATGGTTCAACAATGGGAGCTTTTAAACTAATGGAAGGCTTTCAACCAAATAGAATGCCTTCATTACTAGTGAGTAGGGAGATCTGAATGTGAATTGAGGTGGTTTAAACTAATCTAACATTTTTATAAAAGACTGATACCCATAATTTATGTTTATTTTCGGTTTTCTTTGATTTGAATAAATGAGGGCAGGGATTTATATTATTTCTCATCTTTTCAAAAACATGCCTAGCCTGGGGCCCAATTGCATTAGTCAATATAACAAACAAACCTGAAAGGTCAAGGGATTAACCTGAAAGGTCAAGGGATTAACACAGAAAAGTTTATTTTTTGCTTATGTAAATGCCACTGTGTGTCCATGAGCGGTCCAGGGCATTTATCTTCCAGTGGGAGACTCAGGGACCCAGACACCTTCCATTATATTATCTGGAATATGAAGCTACTGGAATTGCCACAAGGGAGGAAGACAGTGTGTGATACTGAGCCCTCTGTCAAGTACTTTAGATATGGAACGACACCTGTCACATCTATTCACTGCCCACAGGAACTACAAGGGATACTACGGAATGGAGGAGACTACATGGGATACTCAGCACTACTGTCTCAACAACCCCAACACATCACAGGTGCCTGGCAAATGTTAATTGAGAGAGCGAATGAATGAATCATGAATCCTGTTAAACTGCCTGGCAGTCGGAGAATGCTATTGCTATTTTCAATCAATAGAGAAGGAATTGAAAAGCACTGGAGAAGTATTAACCTTAATTGATTAACAAATATTAACCTTATTTGCATCATCAACAGCTCTAAGATTTGGTTGCTGGTTTTAAGTCCAGGTATCTCGGCTCTGCCCCACAATGATTTTTTTTTTTTTCAAGGTCCCAGCACAGCAGCCTGAAAACATTCCATTTTTTGATCCTAAAGGCCTCTAAAGCAAACAGCATCTTACAGTTTATTAGGTGGAAGTGTTTCAGAGCCTTTGCAGTGTGCATGGTAGGAATGGACCTTGTTCAGGTTACAGAGAACGTTAACCTTTATTGACAAGACGAAATTGAAGCCGTTTTCTCTCGCCACAGAGCAGTTCCCGATCTGTATTGTCAGCACGGAAGAGTTTATCCATTTTCTCCAAAACATTATCTCAAATGAAGTGTCAGAGCACTAAATGGATTTACCGGCTTCTCTTATTTGTTATTTTGATGTTCAGTTTTTTTAATCCCATTTATTTATTGTCATATGAAGTTAAAACAGTAACAGAAATAAACAGGGGAGGCTGAGCAAGAAAAAGATCACAACCTCACAATCTTCCATCTTATTCCTGAGTAATTGTTGCGGAATCCTTAAGGAATGTCCTTGTATTTAATTTCTAGTTTTCCTTTTCTTGACTCATGACATTTCATTTCCTCAACATATTGTAATTCAAACAGGTCAGTTCACTCAAACATATTCAGAACACTCACTAAATACAAGACAATGTATGATATAGGTATGTTGCAATAGATGCATGCTTTTCCATGATACCTTGTTAAGTTGCAATTCTGGAAAGCAGCCCAGGGCAACCAAAAATGGCATAGGTGTTGGACTTGATCACATCGAGTTTCCAATGTAGAGTTTGCCACCTTCTAGCTGTAGGACCCTCAGACAATTACTTAATCATGCCCAGCTGCAGTTTCCTCATGGGGTCAGATGGGGGCAGGAGAGTGTGCGGAAGACCTTAAGAGATCCTAAGCAAGGACACAGTACAGTCCCTGGACACATTACCCTCGATGTAGCTTCAGATAACACTGGTATTTTATGAAATGACATTGAACTTACTGTGTGTTGAAAATACAATAACATTTTCTAGATTTGGCAAAATCCTATATATTCTCAATGTGTCTAGAAAAGCTTATGGTTGCTCTTCATTCCTTTCTTTGCCCTGACCCCCAACAATATCCCCACCCCAAGTATATACTAAGTCAGCCTTAGTATATACCTAGCCCTAAACATTAGGCACCCTAGTGGTCACTGCACTTATTATCACTTATTTTTTCTTTATCTGAGAAGCTGTTCATAAGATGCTAGGTAGTGATGGAAAAGACAACATCATAATTTGTTAGCTTGGTAACTGGCACTGGAAGTCCCCTCCTTTTGTGGTGTGTATGCTGTGGCCTTGGAAGTCTCTTCCCCTAATTAACAACCTGTGAGAAATGCAGAAGTAAATCATCAGAGCAACTGGACCACTGTGATAGTAAGGGCTAGAACATTCTAAATTGCAGTACTAATCATGATAATAAGGCCACATATTTTGTGTCTCCCTTTTAATTGCTTCTTAACTCTTCTGAGTAAGAATGGCATAGTTATCATGATGTAGAGACTAAGGGGTGATTTATTTCTTCCTTAATCTGGGCTTTATGAAGAAACTTTTTTTAGTCTATTGGGAATTGAAGAAGAACAATTTAGGTAGATAATTTTAAATACAGTTTAATACACTAATAGGCAGCCCCCTGAATATGGATTTGCCTTAGAGGCAGGGGATATCGTCTGCATAAAGCATCATGCTCTAAAACCCAAGTACCCTGGTTGAGTCTTGCTCTTCTGCATTTGGTTACTCAGTTATGGATTCAAATTCATAGGTGAATTTTTTTTTTTTTTTTACTTGAACCAGAAAATCTATTTATTGGACACTTAAGGAGCTCATTATAGGATGATTAGTCTTTTTTTTTTTTTTAAAGATTTTATTTATTTATTTGACAGAGAGAGAGATAGCGAGAACAGAAACACAAGCAGGGGGAGCGGGAGAGGGAGAAGCAGGCCTCCTGCCGAGCAGGGAGCCCGATGTGGGACTCGATCCCAGGACCCTGGGATCATGACCTGAGCCGAAGGCAGACGCTTAACGACTGAGCCACTCAGGCGCCCCTAGGATGATTAGTCTTGTAAGTTGTTTTGCTGGTTTGGACCTAGAGGTCACATGTTCTGATTCAACCTACAGTTCTTGAATGTGAGCAATGAAACAATCAATGATTTCTTAGCGATGATTTTATATATAGTATGTTAGGTCAGTAAGTCCTTATAAAACCTTTGTAGTGTAGTATAGTAGACACCTTTTGAGGTCTCTGCCAGGCTAACAAGCCCCCTCCCCCCCAGTAGCCCCTCCATTCATAAGTGTGGGCTCCAAGAACCATGTTTGTGTTGCTTGACCTCATCACCATCCACCCATCCCAGGACCACCTGACACATGGTGGACCAATTACATTCCCTCACCTTGGATTTGGGAATTGGATAAAAATTTCAGTTTATCCTGGGCTAATCTCTGAGTAGAAAGGTGGAAACATGGAGAATCTATGCGTCTTTCTCTTTGCTCTATGAACCAATGGGCCAAAAAAGCAAGTCTTTAGAGAGGAGACTGGAAAGGGACAGAAAGGAGAAGTGAGAGAATTTAGCCCAGGAGTCTGGTGGCTTTCTTGATTCCAGTTCCAGGCCTTTCCTGAGGCTGGACTGCTTTCAGTCTCTTGAATTCCATCCAGCATCCTGAGGCTGGACTGCTTTCAGTCTCTTGAATTCCATCCAGCACTTTTATATCTTAAGATAAATTTTGTTACTTAAAAAAAATAACTAACATGAGTAGATGTTTTTATTTCTCTTTCACTTGTGAAAAAGACTGAAGCTCAGGGAAGTCAATCTTATGGCAAGAGTTGATGGCACTGTTCCTGAACTCTTGGTCAAGGTCCAGCAACCCGAGTCAAATTATAATCAAAAACGAAAGGGGGATCTTTGGCTCACTTATCTGGGTATTCCAAGGTGTAACTCTGCCTTTAAGGATGACTAGAGTCAAGATTTGACCAAAATCGCTTGATCAAATTTCCTTCCTTGCCAGCTCTTGGCTCTGTTTGTTTCTGTGTGGCTTTGTTCTCAGGAGAGTGATCTCTGAGTGTGGGGCAAGATGGCTGTTGGCAGCCCAAAGCAGCAACACTGCAACTTGTGACCCTTGTTAAAGGGTGTGCCAATGTAAGTCTCCCAGCATCCATTGCATTGCCTGAAGAGGGACTCTGATTGCTCAGCCTGGGTCACATGCTGGAGTATGAGGGCCCCCTTGATTGACATCTCCCCCTGTATCAGAAATTTGGGGTTTCATTAATGAAATAATGGAGAAGAGATGCTGAGCAGACCAAAGCAATCTTATTTCATCACATTTGCTGTTTTTTCCTACCTGAGTAGAAGTGACAGATGATGCTCATCTGTGTGACAGACTCCCATATGCAGTTTTTCTCCTCCAGCTGTTAGTCACCTCCACTCCCTCCCACTCAAGAAAATCAATCTGGATACAGATGATTACAGCTTATTATTCAGATATCCTTAAGTCTACTCTAACTAATTAGAAAAGGCAGTCCTTTGCAAATGTGAGTACTTCCACCATTTTCAGTAACAAGTGTGACACATTTCACAATTGCTTGGGGGCACAAATCCTGTGGTGAAAACCCCTGCTTTCAGATGGATGTTATCTAGGTCCATCTGAGATTGATGGTGAGGATAATTGTATCAATATCTTTTTTGACACAAGCCTACCTATTGAAAGCACATTTGAGTGCCTCCCAGCAGCCAGACCCTGTTGTAGACGCTGGGCTTCAAGCTGTGAACAAGACAGAAAAAGTTACGATATTTATATGGAGCTCAAGTTTTTAATGAGGGGAGGAGAGGGACATAAACTTATGAACAAATAAAAAGAACTTCGGATATTGAGTGCAATAAAGAAAATAAAACAGGGTACTGGGCCTGTTGTTGTCCAGTACAGTAGCTACTAGGCATGTATGGCTATTTAAAGTCGATTAAAATTTATTAAAATGAAATCAAGTTAAAAAATAAGCTCTTTAGTCACACCAGTGATATTTCATGTCCCCAATAACCATAAGTAGCTGGTTGCTGTTGTATAGATAGGGCAGATTCAGAATATGTCCATCATTGCACAAAGTTCTGTTGCATTGGGCTTGACAGTGACTGCAAAGATATAGCCAGGGATGCTTAGGAAGGCCTGCAGCAAAGCTGGAATTTATGCTCAGGCCTAAAGTGACCCATGCCAAGGTCTCGGGGAATAGCATTCCAGGCAGAGCAGACAGTAAATGCAAAGACCCTGAGATGGAAGTGAACCTGGCCTATTTCAAGATCCAATGATGGCCAATGTGTCTGATTGAGTTGGGGAGGCAGGGAAGAGTTTGATCAAGTATGATCTTGGGTTTTATCCTGCACCAGTGGAAGCCATTGCTTGAGCAAAGTAGTGACAACTTTGTTTAATTTCTGAAGAATCGTTCTGGCTGCTGGTGGGGAAGGGGAGTGGCAAGGTTAGAAGCAGCACACAGAAGACCTTCAGAAATCATGTGATGAATGAAAAACCTGATGAAGGGGCCCAGCCTAGCCGGGGTGTCCATTAGTCTGACATCTCTTTGCTAGGGCTTGGGCCCTGATAGAGCTCACAGAGGAGTTTCCAGATGCCTTGAAAGATCTCCTATCATGGTGTCGGATCGAGTGGTCAGCCAAATAAACCCTAGAGCATCCTGAGCCCTCAGAGCATGCGAGTTCCCCCAACAGTACCCCTGTCTTTCAAGGCCAAAGCCTGGATCACTGTTGGCTGCCCTCAGCTCTTCTGAGCTCCCACCATGTCTTGGGGACCACTTCAGGGCATTGCTGCTGTGGGATATTCATCCCTTCATATTTCTTCATTCATCTGTTATGGGCCAGCCATTGTATTTGGTGCTGGGATTACAGTGGCACAAGAAAACGCAGCTGTGGTCCCTGCAAACATATATCTCACACTGTAGATGGAGACTGTCTCAACCAGAGAATCACGTGGGTAAGTGTGTGATGACCCCAGGATGAGTGCTGTACATAAGCAATTCAAGAACACCCAACAGGGATGTCCTCAGTCAGAGAGGTCAGAGGAGGCTGCCCTGAGGGGGTGATAATTGGGCTGGATTTAAGGAGAAATAAAGATTATGTAAGTGGCAGCTGGAAAAAGTGTTTTGGACAGGGGGAACAGCATGGGCAGAGGCCACATGGACCATGGAGCAATAGACAGGCTAACAGCCCAGTGAGGCTGGGGTGGATGGAACAGAGGCAAGGTGGTGCTAAGTTGGGGGGCTGGGCAAAGTGGGTGAGGAGGGACCCACTGGGAAACCCATCACTGGGGAGTGGGAGATGATGGTGTTCTCGCCTTGCCTTTTCAAATACTTCCTTCTGTCTTTTGTCTACCAGTCAGCTCCACCATGATAGTGGCTTTTACTACTGTCAAAATCCTGTTAGCTAGAACTATATGAAATTACCAATAAACAACCATCTTTGACCCACAAAAAAGGCAGCTTTCTACAGTACAACCCAATACTGTGAGTCAAGCGCTAAACTGAGTGCTTTTTGGTTTTGACCCTTTATTTATTTATTCCTCCCAATGACTCCACTCTAACGTGGGTGGTTGTAATCCCATTTTATGGATGACGTAACTGAGAGATTGTGGCTAAGCAGCAGGGCCAGGATTTGAAACCAGCATGCTGGAGTTAAATGCTCCCACTCCAAGACTCTTAAAACTAAATGCCAAGTGGCCAGCTAGCTTGCAGGAAGCCGCAGTCCAAGGCCTGCATAAGTAGCTTGTGAAGTAGGCCGTTAATACTTGTATTGGAGTATTCTCAAGTGGCCAGAGATTCCAGATGGCTGGGAGAGGGATATTCATTATCTTTTTTTTTTTCAAAGAACTGTGACACTTGGGGAATTATAAATGAGTTAATGTAACATTAATACCTAGAAATATTCTGGAACAGATCATTAAAAAATCAATTTTCACACATGCGGAGAAGATGAGATTATTGAGTAGTAACCAGACAGCACTAGACTTTTGGAGAGGGGCATGGATGAGTAGCAATATATGTCGTCTCCCCACAGGATATGCATGCACTGGGAGTTTGGTATTTGCTTGGCTCATTTGGAACTAATGTTTCCTAGTAATTTTTATATTTTAATCTAAGTTGTAAAAAGCTGGCCATCATCCCAGAGCAGGGAAGGGGGAAAAAATGAGGAAAAGAGGAGAGAACCAAAACATATGAAGAGCCTGCTCTGGGCACTGTGCCCATTGCTTTGTACGTTTCATCCCATTCAATCCACAGAAAGACCTAAAGAGGTAGGTGTCACCATTGCCCTTTCACAGACAAGGAAACTGAGTCACAGAGCTGGTAGAGTGCCCTTCGGAATCAAACACAGTTTCAACCCTGGGCATCAGGCGCCGAAGCCCCTCCTCTCCTTCCCATACCCGGCTAATTTCCTGCTTCGAGAGTGGAGCATACGTTGAAATCCAGGCAGAGCGTCCCTGGGATGGGAATCAGGAGGCCCACCCATATCGCCCCCCTGACTGGGAACTAAGTTCCAGGCGGTGAGTGGGAGGGGTCTTCCCAATGGGTAGTGAAACATGAAAATGTAAGTGGTGCAGACAAGGAGTGTTGTATCCATTCATTCGTCCCACCACCTGACTGAGGATGTCCAGGCACTGTGCTTGGTGCCGGGGATGTGAGGATAAGAAAGGTGCCCTGTCTCTGGGAAGGACAGAGGTTCCTGAAATTCCGGGAGTGCCTGCATGCCCTTAGGGGGCTTACCTCCCCAAACAAACCCTCTAAGGGCTTCCAGAGGAAGAATACGAGCAAATACTGTGAAGGAAAGAGCCAAAAACCCCACTGATTTCCTGAGTTGGGAGAGGAGATCAGAACAGGCAGGGTAACTGGGAGGGAGAAAGGTGGCAGGGGAATGGGAGAGCCCTGAACCCTAACCACGGCTGCCTTTGATTGAGTTCTCACCTGTGAGAGGAGCTTGATGTGCAGCTTTGAAGGAGTTCATAGTTGCCTCACTTTATAGGTGAGGGAGTTGAGGCACATAAAGATCAGGTAAGGAGAGATGGGGATGATTGGGCGACAGGACGGGGGCTGGGTGGAGACTGAAGCCAGTCATGGGGCCAGGGGGGGGAATGTGCACAGGACAGGGACCCGCCCAGGTTGGAGGGTGCTGAGGCAAGTCTTCCTGATAGGTTCTTGGAGGTTCTTCATCATCAGGATGTGATGAGTGTACCAGTTAGGACTCAGTGCTTGCAAGTAACAGAAACCCACTCAAGTGAGCTCAGCAGAATTTATTATAAAGACTGAGAGGAGGGACTGCCTCAGGGAATTCCGGGGCATTGCTTCTACCTGCCCAGAAGGCAGGGAGACTGGGGCAAAAGGCTTCTGTGGAAACAAGTCTGTTGTTCCAACAGTAGCAAGAGGGCGGTGTGGCAAGAGTGGGGTGAGAGGCTGTTCAATGCAGGAGATCAGGTGGGCAAGGGGGGGCAGCGGCCAGACCACAGAGCCTTTCAAAGCCTGGGGGAAGGGTTTATTGTGAGGGTGGCAGGAAACCCCTGGAGAGTGACGTAGTTTGATTCACATTTCTCAGTAGTCACTGGCTGCTATCTGGCTGGATGGCAGGGGACAAGGAGTTGGTTGGGAGCCCAGGTGATAAGCAGCTGCCACAGTCCATTGCGAGGGGACAGTCACTGTGACGGTTAATTTTGTGTATCAGCTTGGCTAGGCCATGGTACCCAGCTGTTTGTTTGGTCAACAGATGACCCTCCCTAACCAGGGGTACCTTATCCAATCAGCTGAAAACCTCAAGAAGCAAAGACAGATTCCATGAGGAAGAAGCAATTCTGCCTCAAGATTGCAACATGAAAGCCCTGCCTGAGTTTCCAGCCTGCCTGACCCACCCTCTGGAACCTAGACTCAAGACTGCACTACCTGATCCTATAGATTCTGGATTTGCTACTCCCCACAGTCAGATGAGCCAATTCCTTCAATAAATCAGTATCTCCCTCTCTCTATTGGTTCTGTTTCTCTGGAGGACCCGGGCTAATCCAGAAACTTCCTATGTGGGTACTTGCTTTGCTTGACCACGTGTTCTAGGCCCAACCCGTATGCTGGATTTTCCCAGTTGGAGTCATCCTCAGGATCAGTGGCAAGTAGGTGAGAGAGGCACAGGCCCAGATCCCAGGGAGTTCAGTGTTGGTTGGTTCGACAGAACACACACATAGGAAACAACTGGAGAACCACACGGGCAGGATTTAATTAGAGCCAAAATGTGTGGAGCAGATACTTCCCGCCCATGAAGCAGGCCCTCTGTGGTGGGGCCTTGTCCTTCTGTTATGCAACTTACCCCGCAGGAAGGGGAAGCGGAAGTCACCCTTGGAAAGAGTGTGTCGCAGCCTGGGCCCCATATTGCGATCACTTGGGAGATGTTGAAAAAAAAATACCGCCTTGGGATTCGGATGTAATTGCTCTGAAGTTTGCTTAGACATCTGGATGTCACAAAGCTCCCCAGCTGGAGTTGAAAGTCACTGCCATAGGACATCTTGACGAGGAGATGAGGTGCCCCTCACCTGAAAAGAGTGAAGAGGGAACCAGGTCAGGGCTCAGAACACTGCATGTCCTGTCAGCTGCCTGTTTTTGTAAATAAAGTTTTATTGGAACACAGCCACACCCATTTGTTTATGTATCACAGTTGGCTACTTTTGCTAAAACAGCAGAATTGAATGTTGTGACAGAGACTCTCTGGCCTGCAAAACCTAAAATATTTACTATCTGGCTCTTTACAGAAATAGTTTGCCAACCCCTCAACTAGGAAGTGATGAGTTTTCGAGGATGTGGGTGGTGTGGGGGAGGCTGGGCCACCATTACTGAGAAAGCATATGGTCCTTGGGTTGAGATACAGCCTCAAAAGCCTTCTCCATACATACAGGCAGTCACCACCATCAGGTCAGAGAGATCACACAGACTGAAGCCTTTTTGCCGTCTAGTGACCGTTCCTGTTGAAACTTCACTCTACATGGTGCCTGGGATCTGGTTGAATCAATGAGATGGCCCAAGCTGTTGGATTCTACAGCTGACAGAGGGGTAGAGCGTTGAAGTATTTTCCCTGGCAGCACTGATCTCAGAACTGAAATGTACATATTCTGTGACAGTGACATTGAAGGAGAAGGACTCTGCCAGCAGGGGCGGGGTGGGGGGGGAAGGGGAATGTCCAGACAGCCCTTGGGGAAGCTGCAGGGTCATGGAGGTTATCACAGAGCTCCTGCCTTGTCCTCTTCATCTTATGGCGACTAGCACAGACCAGCAATTCCAGCCCCTTCTGGAGTCCCCTCTACCCCATCACTCTGGGTACCCCCTTCTGTCTGAATCTATGACATGGGTTGTGCAACAACACGACCTTGCCCTCCTATAGCTTCCCTTTCCCCAGGCCATGGGAGACACTGCTTACAGCATGATCGTCCTAACCTACTGAGGACATTCCCTGGAACCACATGGCCTGAAAGAGCTAACTGCAAAGACGAGTGTTAGGAATGTACCTCTAGTGGAACACCTGGTGACCACATGGATTCTGATGTTGGCCATTTGAGCTGTTATTCAGCCTACAGGTGCTAGGTGCTGGGATACAGTGGTGGGCAAACACAGGTTCCTGTGGTTGCAGAACTAGTCCCGTGGGGAGGGGGCTGTATTAACAAAACATCACACGAGGACTTATAAAGGGTCCCCCTGGTAAATGCTGAGAAGGACACCTCCCTGATCAGCTGTATTTGAGGACTGGTGCCTATGACACCTCTCACCCCAGATATTCAAAGTGCACATAGTATACTCTCAGAATGAGTTAAAGGTCCTGAGAAGTCCCAAAATGAAGAAATCTCTTTGCCCTTCCTTAAACCCCAAACTTTGATGTTTCCCAAACTTTGCTCACCATGGCCCACATTAAAAAAAATCCCTTACGAATAATCCATGGAGTGGCTTTATGTTGCACAGGTCATAATTTGGAAATGCTGCTGTGGAGATTCCTATTTGCTTTTATTATTATTTTTGTAGTTTGTTTGATAATGTGCACATGCTAGTATAATAGTTGGTAGGTAGTACACATGAGTTATACATATAGAGGGAGATGGTACTCAAAAACTTTTATGAAAAAAAAATTTTTAGAGCAGTTTTAGGTTTATGTAAAATTGAGGGGAAAGTACAGAGATTTTGCACACATTCCTGTACGTGCACAGTCTCCCCGGGATGGCGCCTTTACCAACGATGAACCTGCATGGACACCTCATCACCCAGAGCCCATAGTTTATCTTAGGGTTCACTCTTGGTGCCTTTCATTCTCGGGGTTTGGACACATGTATAATGATATGCATTTATCATTATAATACCCTAGAGACCACTTTTAGTGTCTTTAAAAACCTCCATGCTCTACTTATTCATCCCTCTCGCCGCTATCCTTGGCAACCATTTATCTCTTTACCGCCTCCAGAGTTTTGCCTTTTCCAGTATGTCATATGGTTGGAATTATACAGTAATTAGCCTTCTCAGATTGGCTTCTTTCACTCTGCAATCTGCATTGAGGTTCCTCCTGGTCTTCTCATGGCTTGATAGCTCATTTCTTTTTAGTGCTGAATAATATTCCGTTGTTTGGATGTATCACAGTTTAATTGTTCACCAACTGAAGGAAGTCTTGGTTGTTTCCAAGTTTTGGCAATTATGAATCAAGCTGCTCTAAACATCCATGTGCAGGTTTTATGTGGATATAAGTTTTCATTTCTTTCGGGTAAATGCCAAGGAACAGGGTTGTTGGATCATGTGGTAAGAGTATGTTTAGTTTTGTAAAAAAAAAAACAAAAAAAAACCCACCGAACTGTCTTGCACAGTGGCTCTTGCATTTTGTGTTCCCATCAGTAACGTTAGAGGGTGTCTGCTGCTTCACATCCTTGTCAGCATTTGGTGTTGTCAAGGTTCTGCATTTTGGCCACTCTACTAGGCATGTAGTGGTATCCCATTGTTGTTTTCTTTTGCATTTCTCTGATGACATATGATGTAGAACATCTTTCCACATGCTTTCTTGCCATCTGTATATATCCTGTGTGGAGGTGTCTGTTAAGGTATTTAGCCCATTTTTTAATCCAGTTGTTAGTTTTCTTATTGTTGAGCTTTAAGAGTTTTTGGTATATTTTGGATAACAGTCCTTTATTACATGTGTCTTTTGCAAATGTTTCTTCCCTTCTGTGCTTTGTCTTCTCATCATATTGACGTTGTCTTTCACAGAGCAAAAGTTTTAATGAGGTCCAGTTTATCAATTATTTTTTTCATGGATCGTGTCTTTGACATTGTACCTAAAAAAGCATCACCAAACCCAGGGTCATCTAGTTTTCTCCTGCATTACCTTCTAGGAGTTTTGTAGTTTTGCGTTTTATATTTAGGTCTCTGATCCATTTTGAGGTAATTTTTGTGAAGGGTAGAAGATCTGTGTATAGATTGATTTTTTTTGCATGTGGATATCCAGTTGTTCCAGCACCATTTGTTGAAGAGACTATATTTGCTCCTTTGTCAAAGATCAGTTGACTGTATTTATGTGGGTCTATTTCTGGACTCTCTAATCTGTTCTATTGATCTGTTTGTCTGTTCTTTCGCCAATACTGTGCTGTCTTGATTACTGTTGTTTTATAGAAAGCCTTGAAGTTGGGTAGCGTTAGTCCTCCAACTTTGTTCTTGTTCAATATTGTGCTCCAAAATTCTGTGAGAGAAATGCTTGATTTATTCCAGCCAGAAATTTTGTATTTCGAAAATCTTATTTTTATTTATTTACTATGGAAAATTTTATTTTTTTCTTTCGAAAATCTCATAACACCCTACTGCAAGGGTTGGCAAACTACAGCCCATAGGCCAGATCTTTTTTGTAATTGTGTAAAGTTTTGGTAAATAAAGTTTGAATGGAGCACAGCCGGGCTCATTCTTTTATGTATTGTCTGTGGCCACTGTCATGTTACAACAGCAAAGTTGAGATGTGGTAAAGACTCCATAGCTCACAAAGCCTAAAATACTTACCATCTGACCCTTTACAGAAAAAAGTATGCCTGCGCCTATCCCTGCCTTATTGACTCACTTTTAGACACTTACTCATTGGATCACTGCATTCTGAACTCATGCATGCTAGGTTCTGGGCAACAGTGCACCCGCCATTTTGCCCCTGGTATATTTTGCCACATTTTGTCCCCTGGTGTAATGTCCTTTGTACCCTGTCACACTTAGTAGCTTATCAGATTTACTCACAAAAGAATTAATTTACTCTGACCCCATGGGTGACAGGGATTCAGAAATACTGAGATGGAGTAATACATCTTTTCCTTGATCATATAGACAAAGCCACTGAGCCCCATAATTATAGCAATGAATTCCAAGGACCAAGAAATGATTCTTCTTGTTTGCACTGAGTCAACCTTTTCAAAATCAATACAGAATGGACAAATGGATTTGGGGAGGAGGCACAGAACTCCCAGTCATCCGTGGTGAATACTGAGCATTCTTGAGCGGAATCCTGCCTGTGCTTTCATCCTTCCGTCATTTGCATTCTGGTCTGTGAGAATTATTGAATTAAATGGCAGTTTAGAAGTTGCCTCCAGAGAGCCCGTAGGTGAACTGTGATTGTACTGGCCTTCACCAAGCTGGCTGAGGCTTTGTGTATTAATTTAGCATTCAGTTATAACGAAACAATGGCATTGAAGGCTTCCATTTTTACAAGCATCATAATATTATGTGAAGCACTTGGGTCTGTGGAAGGTTGAGACTTCAGTTAACTTGGAGCTGTGGGAAGAATCCCCAGTGATGTGTTCCTACAAAGCAGAGCCTTTCAGAAGAAGGGGCCTTCCCCTCCTTGACCAGTTCATGGGCTGGTCAAGGTGTCTCTGCCTAGTAGGGCGTTCCCTTGGTTCATGTTTCAGCAGAAAGATGTGATTTCTTTTGTTTTGGGGTGTCATATCATAATAAATTATGTTTTAAAAAACAGTTGTGGGTGGAATTTATTAAACTGAGTTTTGTTTCTGTAAAGTTTTTGCTTCAATAATTTAAAAAAGTTGAAGTCTTTTGTGACTTAAATTTTTTTTTATTGAAACAAATTTCTATGTAGTAAAATGCACAGTTCTTTAGTGAACAATTCAATGAGTACTGACAAATGAATGTACCTGAGTAACCCATACCTCATCAAGATAATAGAACATTTCCAGCAACCCAGAATGTTCTCTTATGTCTCTTTGAAATGGATCCCCCCTCCCCTCAGAGAAGCAACCCATGATTGCTCTCACTACTGAATAATAATTTTGCCTGTTTAGAACTTCATATAAATGGGATCACAATATGTTCATTTTTTGTTTCTGGCTTGTTTCACTCAAAATGTTTGTGGGATCCATCCATATTTTGAGTGTATCAGTAGTTTGTTCCTGAGTAATAATCCACTATATAAATATATCACAGATTTATTTATCCTTTCATCTGTTGATGGACACTTGGCTTCTAGTTTTTGGCTATTGTGAATGGGGCTTCCATTCACACCACATTTTTGTGGCTGTGTTTCCATTGGATAGATACCTGGGGTGGAATTACTGGATCATAGGGTAGATACATGTTTAACTTTACAAGAAATGGCAAAATGGTTTTCCAAAGTTTTTTATATTTCCTTGAGTAATGTATAGGATATCTACTTACTCCACATTCTTGCAAACATTTAGTATTTTCAGAAATTTTAATGTTAGTTATGCTAGTGAACGTAAAATTGCATCTGGTTGGAGTTTTAGTTTGCATTTCCCTGATGACCAATCATGTTGAACACTCTTTGGCTTGCATGTTAGTCATTCAAATACCTTCCTTTGGAAGGTGTTCAGATCTTTTGCCTTATATTTTCTTTTTCCTTTTTTTTTTTTTTTTTTTTTTTTTAGAGAAGGGGAGAGAGAGAGGAGGGGGGAGGGGCAGCGGAAGGGGGAGAGAGAGAGTCTTAAGCAGGCTCCATGCTCAGCGTGGAGCCCAACACGGGGCTTGATCTCACAACCCTGAGATCATGTCCTGAACAGAAATCAAGAGTCAGACATTTAACCGACTGAGCTACCCAGGTGCCCCAATTGCCTTCTATTTTCACTGATGTTTTGAGTTATAGGAGTTCTTTACATATTCTGTGTATAAGTCATTTGTCAGATGTGTATTATGAATTGTTTTTCCTCAATAATGGTTTTTCTATTTGCTTTAATAATAGTGAATTTAATGATTAAGATTTTTGAGTTTTTTTAAAGTCTAAATTATCAATGTAGCATACATGCTTTGTATGTCCTAAGAAATCGTTGCCTACCTGAAGGCTACAAAGATATTTATCATTTTTTTTTTTTGAGAAGTATTACAGGTTTAGCTTTTACATCAAACTCTGTCATCCATCTTGAATTAATATGTCTGTGTTGTGGATTAGGGGTGTGGATGTTGTTTTCATATGGTTAGTCATTTGTTCCAGCAAAATTTGTTGAAAATATTTTCCCCATTTAATTATGTAGACACCTTTACTGAAGCTCAGTTGACTCTATGTGTATGGCTTTATTTCTGGACTCTCTGTGCTCCATTGATCTTTTTGTCTATTCTAATGCCAATACCACACTGTTTTGATTAATTACATTTATAGTAAGACTTAAAGTCAGGAAATGTGACTCCTTGGACTTTTTTCTTCTTTTTCAAAATTGTTTTTGATATTCTAGATCCCTTTCATTTCTATGTAAAATTTATAATTAACCTGGCACCTCCTAGAAAAAGCCCACTGAGATTTTGATTGGGATTTCATTGAATTTTTAGATCAATTTGGGAAAAATTAACATCTCAATACCAAGTTCTCTAGTTCTTAAATAAGGCATTTCTTTTCATCTATGTAAACCTTTTAAAATTTCTCACAACAATACTTTGTAGGTTTTAGTATACAGGTATCACACATAATTTTAAAAATTTGTACTTAAGTATTTTATGTTTTTATACTATTGTAAATGTTATTGTTCTTTCAATTTCAATTTCCAACTGTTCTTTGTTAGTCTATTGAAATACAGTTGATTTTTGTATATTGATCTTATATCCTGTGACCTTGCTAAACTCACTAGTTGTAGTAGATTATGTGGATTCCTTAGGGTTTTCCAATATAGACAATCATATTGTCTGCAAATAAAGACAGTTTTTTCCTTTCCAGTTCCTAAGGCATTCATTCATTCATTCATTCATTCATTCATTCATCTTACTCTAATTGGCAGGACCACCAGTACAGTGTTGCATAGAATTAGTAAATCCATCCTTGCCTTGTTCTTGATCTTAGGGAAAAAATATTCAGTGTTTCATAATAAATATAATATTAGCTATAGGTTTTTTGTAAGGTGCTCTTTATTAGATTGAGGACATTTTATGCTATGTCAAATTTCCTATAAGCTTTTATGATGAACAGAAGTTGAATTCTTTCAAATGTTTTTTCTGCATTGGTTTGGTAATGTGATTTTTTTCTTCCTCATTCTTTTAATGTGGTGAACTGTGTTCATTGATTTTTCAAATAAACCAACCTTGAATTCCTAGGGTAAGTATAATTTAGTCATGATGTATTATCCTTTTAATTATAGTTGGATTTGATTCAATATTGTATTAGCATTTTTGCCTCTAGGTTAATGAGAGATATTGGTGTATAACATATATATTTTTAAAGATTTCATTTATTTGAGAAAGAGAGAGAGAGTGAGAGAGAACACGAGTGGAGGGCAAGGGCAGAGAGAAAGGGAGAAGCAGACTCCCCACTGATCAGGGAGCTGGACATAGGGCCCGATCCCAGGACCCTGGGATCATAACCTGAGTTGAAGGCAGACACTTAACTGACTGAGCCACCTAGGTGCCCCTGTAATTTAATTTTTAAAATTTTCATGTCTGATTTGGATTCAGAGTTATGTTGCCCTCATTAAATAAGTTGGGAAATAGTCCCTTCTCTAATTTTCTGAGTTCCTATAAGATAGTTCTATTTTTTCCTTATATATTTGATAGAATTCATCATTTAAGGCATCTGAGCGTAGAGCTCTTTGTTTTAGCATGGCTAGTAATTGTGAACTCAATTTTATGTGTATATATAGAACCAGTCATATTTTATATTTCTTCTTGTGTCCATTTTGGTAGTTTCTATTTTTCAAGGAATTGGCTTTTAACTCAAGTTATCAAATATTAGCATCAAGTTGTTTGTAATATTTCCTTATCCTTTCATTATCTGTAGGATCTCTAATGCTGTTTCTTCTTTTATTCCTGATACTAGTATTTTGTACTTTCTTACATTTTTCTTCATCAATCTAGCTAGGGTTTTAAAATTTCATTCGTCATTTTAAAGAACCAAATTTTGATATCATTGATTTTTTCCCCATTATTTTTTTCTATTTTTATGGTTTCTGCTTTTATCTCTATTATTTCATTCCTTCTTTAAACATTGAGTTTCATTTCCTCTTCTTTATCTATCTTTTTACAGGAGTATCTTAAACTATTCATCTCAAAGTTTTCTTCTTTTCTATTATAAGCTTTTAAATCTGTAAATTTTCTCTAAACTAGGTTTCATTTTTATTTTTATTTTTAAGATTTTATTTATTTATTTGACAGAGAGAGAGATACAGCAAGAGAGGGAACACAAGCAGGGGGAGTGGGAGAGGGAGAAGCAGGCTTCCCGCTGAGCAGGGAGCCCAAAGCGAGGCTCGATCCCAGGACCCTGGGATCATGACCTGAGCCAAAGGCAGATGCTTAATCATTGAGCCACCCAGGCACCCTCTCTAAACTCGGTTTTAGCTGCATCTGGCAAATATTGATTTTTTCATTACCATCCATTTCACAATATTTTCTAATTTCTCATGTCATTTTCTTCCTTGACACATGTATTATGAAGTAGTGTGCTGTTTAATTTCCAAATCTTTGGGGTTTTTCTAGATACCATATTTTCTTAGATATCATTGATATTTTTCATATCATTATCATATATTGACCTCTAAAATTAGCCCATTGTTATCAGAGAACATACTATGTGGGTTTCAGTCATTTTAAACTTATTGAGATTTGTTTGGTAGCCTAGTGTGTGATCTGGAAAAGAATGTGTGCTCTGCAATTGTTAGGTGTAGAATTCTATAAATTCAATGAGGTTACGTTGGTAAATGGTGTTGTCACATGAACACCCCCCAATAAATGTCCTTAGCACTGTGTCTTTATCAAGCCTCCTGGTGGGCAGCATTTCAAATGTGTTGTCACAGTTCATCGCTGGAAGAATTAATGCATCTTATGTGATTGCACCAGAAGATAACTCTTGGAAATCTGAATCTGGATTCCTGGGGACTTTATCCCATGTGGTCTCTTGGCTGATTTTGCTTTATATCATTTCACTGTAAGGAATCTTTTCCAATAACCAACTTTGGTTTCATTCATTTTCTCTATTGATTTCCGGTTTTCAATTTCATTGACTTCTGCTCTGCAAATAAAACAGAGTTTTATTTTTCTTCTGGTTATTTTGGATTTAATTTGCTCTTCTTTTTCTAGCTTTCTAAAGTATAAGCTTAGATGATTAATTATTTTCCTTTTCTAATGTATGTGTTCAATGTATAAGTTTTCTTCTAAGCTCTGCTTTTGCTGCATCTCACAAATTTAGTAAGTTGTATTTTAATTTTTATTTAGTTTATAATTTCTCAAGAGTTCTGTTTTGACCTATGTTGTTATTTAGAAGTACGTTCTTTGATCTCCAAATATCTTGGGATTTGTCCAGCTATCCTTCTGTTATTGATGTCTAGTTTAATTCCGGTATAATATAGAAGCAGAAATTGTGTGATTCCTATTTTTTTAAAATTTGTTAAGGTGTGCTTTATGACCCAGAACATGATCTATTGCTGTTTGTTCCATGTGAGCTTAAGAAAAATGTATATTCTATTGTTGTTGGATGAAGTATCCTATACATGTCAATTAGATCTCATTGATGGGGCTATTCAGTTTAACTATATTTTCCCCAATTTTCTGCTTGGTGGATTTGTCAATTAGTGATAGAGGGGTATTGAAGTATTCAACTATAACAGTGAATTCATTTATTTCTCTTTGTAGTTCTATCAGTTTTTACCTCACATATTTTAACACTCTGTTGTTAGTGTATGCATGTTAAGAATTGTTATGTCTTCCTGGAGAATTGACCCTTTTATCATTATGTGATGCCCATCTTTTTCCCTAATAAATTTCCTTGCTTTGAAGTCTGCTTTGTCTGAAATTAATATGTCTACTCTGACTTTCTTTAGATTAGTGTTAGCATGGTATGTCTTTCTTTGTCTCTTTACTTCCAATCTATCTGTTCTTTATATATACAGTGAGTTTTTTGTAGAAAACATATAGTAGGGTCTTGTTTTTTCATCTACTCTTACAGTTTCTGCTTTTTAATTAGTGTATTTAGACCATTCACATTTAAAGTGATTATCAATATAGTTGGATTAATATTACCATATTTGTACCTGTTTTCTATTTGTTGATTTTCTCTCTCTTCCTTCCTTCCTTCCTTCCTTCCTTCCTTCCTTCCTTCCTTCCTTCCTGTCTGTCTTTTACTCTTTTTTTGCCTTCTCTGGATTTAATTGAGCATCTTACATGAATTAATTTTTTCTTCTTTCTTAGCATATGAATTATACTTCCTTTGAGTATTATTTTAGTGGTTGCCTCATAGTTCACAATATATACATTTACAACTAATTCAAGTCCACTTTCAAATAGCCCTGTACCACTTCATGAGTACTATAGGTAGCTTTTAACAGAGTATTCCAAGTTCCTCGCTCTTGTTCCAACACTGCTGTAATTCATTTCACTTATCCATAAACTATAATCACCCAACAATTTGTTTGTATTATTATTTTGAATGAACTTATCTGTTAGGTCAGTTAAGAATAAGAAAATGATTTCTATATCATTGATTTCTGCTCTAATTTTTATTATTTCTCTTCTCCTGCTGGATTTAAGCTTTATTTGCTGTTCTTTTTCCAGCTCCTTTAGGTGTAAGGTTAGATGGTGTATTTGAGATGTTTCTTGTTTCTTGAGAAAGGCCTGTTTGCTATATACTTCCCTCATAGGACCACCTTTGCTGCATCCCAAAGGTTTTGAACAGTTATGTTTTCATTTTCATTTGTTTCCATGAATTTTTAAAATTCTTCTTTAATTTCCTGGTTGACCCATTCATTCTTTAGTAGGATGCTCTTTAACCTCCATGTATTTGTGTTTCTTCCAAATTTTCTCTTGTGATTGATTTCAAGTTTTAAAGCATTGTGGTCTGAAAATATGCATGGTATAATCTCAGTCTTTTTGTACTGGTTGAGACCTGATTTGTGACTCAGTGTGTGATCTATTCTGGAGAATGTTCCATGTGCACTCAAGAAGAATGTGTATTCTGTTGCTTTAGGATGAAATGCTTTAAATCCATCTGGTCCAGTGTGTCATTCAAAGCCCTTATTTCCTTGTTGATCTTCTGCTTAGATCATCTGTCCATTGCTGTGAGTGGGGTGTTAAAGTCCCCTACTATTATTGTATTATTATCAATGTGTTTCTTAAATTTTGTTACTAATTGGTTTATATATTTGGCTGCTCCCAAGTTAGGGGCATAAATATTTACAATTGTTAGATCTTCTTGTTGGATAGATCCTTTTATTATAATATAGTGTCCTTCTTCATCTCTTATTACAGTCTTTGGTTTAAAATCTAGTTTGTCTGATATAAGGATGTGGAGAAAGGGGAATGCTCTTACACTGTTTGTGGGAATGCAAGCTGGTGCAGCCACTCTGGAAAATAGTATGGACGTTCCTCAAAAAGTTAAAAAAGAGCTACCCTATGACCTAGCAATTGCACTACTAGGTATTTATCCAAAAGATACAAACATAGTGATGCGAAGGGGTACATGCACTCCAAAGTTTATAGCAGCAATGTCCACAATAGCCAAAATATGGAAAAAACCCAGATGTCCATCGACAGATGAATGGATAAAGAAGAAGTATATATATACACAATGGATTACTCAGCCATCAAAAAGGATGAAATCCTGCCATTTGCAATGACATGGATGGAACTAGACGGTATTATGCTAAGCGAAATAAATCAATCAGATAAAGAAGAATACCATATGATTTCACTCATATGTGGAATTTAAGAAACAAAACAGATGAACATAGGGAAGGAAAAATCAAATAAGATGAAAATTGAGAGGGAGGCAAACAAGAAGAGACATGAACTTTAGGAAATAAACAGGATTGCTGGAGGACAGGTTGGGGGGGGACGGGATAATTCGGTGATGGACATTAAGGAGGGCACTTGATGTAATGAGCGCTGGGGGTTATATGCAACTGATGACTCATTAAATTCTACCTCTGAAACTAATAAAAAAAGAATAAAAAATGATTATTTTATTTCACTTTCATTTATTCCTGCTGTAACAGTCTTCTTTATGTAGATCAGAGTTTCTGACCTATAACATTTTCATTTTCTTAAAGAACTCTTAACATTTTTTGCAAGGCAAATCTACTCCCCCAAAATTTCTTCAAATTATATTTGTCTAAAAAGGTATTTATATCTCTTTCACTTTTGAAAGACAATTTTGCTGGATACAGAATTCTAGTTTGGTGGGCCTTTTCTCTGAACACTAAGTATTTTACTCCACTGTCTTCTTGCTTACATGGTTTCTGAAGAGAAATACGATATAATCCTTATCCTTGTTCTTCTATAGGTAAGATTTTTTCCCCCCTCTCTGGGTTTTTCAAGATTTTCTTTTGGTCTTTCATTTTTTTGCAGTTTGATATTATATGCCTAGGTGTACATTTCTTTATATTCATGTACTTCATGTTCTCTGAGCTTTTTGGATCTGTGGTTTGGTGTTTGTCATTAATTTTGGAAAATTCTTAGCCTTTATTACTTCAAATATTTCTTCAAATATTTCTTCTGTTCCTTTCTTTCTTCTCCTTCTGGTAATCCCATTACATATCTGTTACACTTTTTGTAATTGTACCACAGTTCTTGAATGTTCTGTTCCCTTTTTTTTTCTTTGCTTTTGAGATTGGAAAGTGTCTTTTGACATATCTTCAGGCTCACTCATTATCTCCTTGGCGGTGTCCAGTCTGCTGATGAGCCATCAAAGGCATTCCTCATTTCTGTTACAGTGTTTTTGATTTCTTGCATTTCCTTTTGATTCTTTCTTAGAATATCCATCTCTCTGCTTATATTATCCATCTGTTCTTACTTGTTTTCTACTTTTTCTATTAGTGCCCTGAGCATATTAATCATAGTTGTTTTAAATTCTCAGTTTGCTAATTCCAACCATACTTGCCATCTTGGAATACTGCTCAGTAGATAAGAGTGCAGACTCTGGAAGTAGACTGCCTATGTTCGAATTCTGGCTCTGCTCATCAGCTGTGTGATCTTTCACAGGGTACATCAGTTCTTTCTACCTCAGTTTCTTCATTGGTGAAGTGAGAATACTCACAAAACCTACCTCATAGAATTGTTACGAGAAATGAATGAGCCCATGAAAAGCACTTAGGGGGCACCTGGGTGGCTCAGTTGCTTAAGCATCTGACTCTTGATTTCTGCTCAGGTCATGATCTCAGGGTTGTGAGGTCAAGTGCCGCGTTGGGCTCTGTGCTGAGGATGGAGCCTGCTTAGGTTTCTCTCTCTCCCTCTCCCCCGCCCCTCCCCCCCAATAAATAAATAAATAAATAAATAAATAAATAAATAAATAAGAAAGCACTCAGAATAATGTCTGGCACAAAGTAAGCATTCTGTATATGTTAGGTGATGATGATAGTGACAATGACTAGGATGATGATGAGAGCCGTTTGCACCACGTGGCAGCAAGCTCCCATCCAAGGCCCGTTGCCTGTGTTGTCTCCACTGCCTGGAGTGCTTCCCCCCGGATGCCCACACAGCTTGTTCCTCCTGTCCTTCAGTCTCTGCGTGAGTGTCCCCACAGCACTGAGACCTGCCCTGAGCACTGAATATAACCACAGCCCTTCTGCTGCTGCTCTCCCCACCTTACCCGGCTTTGCTATTTTCCGTAGCAAGTATGGCTATGAGACATATTATAGATTTAAGTTGTTGTTTTTTGTTGACTTCCAGTCTCCTTCAGCCTAAATGTAGGCTGCATAAGGGCAGGGTTTGTCTTCAAAATTTAAAGAATTAAAATATCTTTAGGGCAGTTTTCTCTAGGCATATAAGGAAGTACTGTGTAGCTCCTTACGTTAAGGTTTCGAAGAATATTTAATGACATTGAGAATTTTTTATCTCGTGCTATCACGCCTGTGCAGAAGCAGCCACAGACGACAGGGGAGACTAAAGGAGATTGCCTGACTAAAGCAGGATGCACGCGTGCAGGGGACGGCCCGCAGCATGTGCCCAGGGCTGTCTGAGCTCACGGCGTCCTGTCCCAAGCCACAAGTAATGCTTTTTGACTTTCTCTTTCAGTATGAATACTTCAATGCTGTGCTGATAAACGAAAGGGACAAAGATGGGAATTTTTTGGAGCTGGGGAAGGAATTCATCTTAGCCCCAAATGACCATTTTAATAATTTGCCTGTGAACATCAGTCTGAGTGACGTCCAAGTGCCCACGAACATGTACAACAAAGGTAAGACTCACCACTGCCGCTCCTTCTAGAGGGTGGAGAGCAGGGGGCGTGAGGGGTGGCACCGGGTGCTTTGCGGGAGTGTGTGTTTTGAAAAATACGATTACAAGCTGGGTGTGTGAGCATCAGGGGGATAGGTGAGGTGTGCCTGTTCTACCTGGAGTTGGCTTGCTGTTGCTCCAGCTGGTGTTCGCATCAAGCAATCTAACAGGTAATCCAGAGGCTGGCAAGCCTTTCCGGTAAAGGGCCAGCTAGTAACTAACGTAGGCTTTGCGGGCCATAGCGTCTCTGTTGCAGCTCCTCAGCTCTGCAGGTCTGGCACAAAAGTGGCCTTAGACACTGCATCAATCAGTGTCTATGGCCGTGTGCCAATACAACTTTTTATCTACCAAAACAGATGGCTGGGTTTGACCTGCAGGCTGTAGTTTATTGACCCCTGCTGTAGTCTTTCCCTATTCTCTCCCATTCCTTATAATGCTTTTATGGGTTTGGGAGCCCCCCCACCCCGGGTTTCTGGCAGAATCGGTTGTGGTCTTTTCTTAGAGTACAAAGCAGGATGTACCTCCATGGGGCCCCCTGTTTCAGGCTTGAATGTAGAATCCACTCAAATCCAGCCTTCGCGTAGACTCTACAGTTCTTTCCTCCCAAATTCTCATCTGCCCGTGAGAGTTGGGATTCTCATGGCCAGGGACGGGGCTCTGGCTTCAGACTGTCTCTGGTTGGCCCCACATTCCATCTCTTACTGGCTGTACCCTTCGGTGTATCCCCTTGTCTCTTTAGACCGCAGTTTCCACCTACCTAGGATGTGGATAATAATTGTGTCCACTGCATGGGGTGGTTGTGAGGGTTAAACCACACAAGATGATGTTAATAATGCGTTTAAGTGAAGGATGTTGCCTTCCTTATCCTCACCGTCAGAGAGTAGGATTTTGCTCTGCTTTTTCAGACCTGGGAGGCTTGTAAACAAAGAGCCATCCTCCCCAAAATAAATCAGAAAGCCAAGGCATCTTCAAAGTAAAACACTGCCCCATTGTCTGCCGTCGAGGTTTCAAAAACATGAGGTCATAGTAAGGAATAGCATGAAGGACATTAGGAGAAGGAAGGGAAAAATAAAGGGGGGGAAATTGGAGGGGGAGATGAACCATGAGAGACTATGGACTCCAAGAAACAAACTGAGGGTTTTGGAGGGGAGGGGGGCGGGGGGATGAGTGAACCCAGTGATGGGTATTAAGGAGGGCACATATTGCATGGAGCACTGGGTGTTATACGCAAACAATGAATCATGGATCACTACATCAAAAACTAATGATGTAATGTATGGTGACTAACATAACATAATAAAATAAAATAAATACAAACAACAACAACAACAACAAAACCATTGGGGGCTGGTTTCCTCCCTCTACTCAGTTTCAGCATCATATCCAGAGTGCAGTGGTCAAGAGAAGAGCTCTGGGTTTGGGTGCCACTCTTCCTCTTGTTGGCTCTGTGATCCTGACCTGGTAACTTTGTTTCCCCAAGCCTCAGTTTCCCATTCTGTAAGAGAGGGATAAGGATACCCCCTCCTTCTGGGGTTAGTGCAAGGCTATGGAGTGATGTGTGCCCAGCCTTAGCAACAAGAGTTGGTCACAGTGCATCTGAGCTGCCATTGTTATTATTGGGAAATACCGGGAAAACACATTGCATTTCTGAGTTATTCTAGGTCACCGTTTCAAGAGCTTGGTCAATGATGAAAGAGTTCCCAACTCACTGCCTGAAACCCTCGTGCTTGTCTTTTGTGGCTGGATCCCTAACGTCTCCCTTCCTAGTTTACCTGTTACCTATCCTTAAAATCCAGAGGAGGCAGCATCCTATCCGTTAACTGCTCTGATGGTTGTCGGGGACCCCATGGTGAACCAGGCACAGCTCCTCCCTCGAGAGGGCCACAGTTTATTTGGGGAAACAGATAGGTAATGAGACCAGTAGAACGCCTTGTGTGTCACCTGCTGGCCATAGTTATAGACAGTGGGGGCAGTGGGAGCTCCAAGGAGGAAGTCTGACCATGTGCTCATGTGGGCAGCCACATATTTGTCTTTCTCTCTCTCTCTCTCAGAGACAGAGATGTCAATCTGAACTGTCCCTCGTGGGCTCTGGACTGGACTGTATCCTGTGACCTAATCTTCACTTTGGACTCTTCCTTAGGGCAGATCCCTTAAGACCCAAGCCTCAGAGGGCTCAGCTCAACCTCGTCCAGTGCAGTTTGCCCTAGTCCTCCAGGGTGATCCTGTCAGCCGAGGAAGGAAAGCCCCTTCTGTGCAGTGTGGCTGGAAGAAAGCCATCCTCTCCCCATTAAATGCATTCTCAACTGAAGATGAAAAATTAACAAGATTTTACAGAGCAATTTCAGACATAAAACAATTCAGAATGATCTTTTAAAATATGGCAGCTACTTCAAGGTTGCTCCAGCCATTAGCACCATTATAGAGGTTTAACTGCACCTTGAGCTTTAAAGGCATAATTGTACCTTTCGATGGCGGCAACACATAAGGGACCAGCCCTGCTATTGGTCACATGGGCTGCAGAATCATGGCTATGAGGCTCGCAGAATCCTAATAGATTGCTTGAGCCATGGAGGTGGGTAATATGTAAAGTCAGCCTCAGCAGCCCTTGTTGGGCCTGCCTACCGCCCCTACCCAGACTCGGTGCTCCCTCAGCTAGGCTGTGGGGTCATGGTCAGCTGGGCTGTGTCTTGTTTCTGCCAAGCAGTGAGTAGCTGCCCAAGGGAGAGAGGAAGGGACTTCAGGAAAATTCCTGTCTCCATTCCACCTAATTCAAACCAGCCTCAAACAGTCTTTTTTCTTTTCAAGCTGCAGAAATGTATTTCGTGTTAAGAGGACCCGCCGGCTCAGATCTACTTATTGATGACATGTACTCAGAACACGTGCTCAGAGCTTGGTCGCTGGCTGGCTGTGCCCTTCCCAGGTTAGAAATCTTGCCCCAACAAAGGAAACCAATACAGAGTATGGTTTCTTGGCAGCTTGGACATAGCAGAGTGGGTACATAGCAGAGTGGTGTGGTATTTGCTTATAGGAGCTGCAGTGCACTGTGCTCTTGGGCATAACTTCTGGTCACAGCTGAATGTAGCTGGTAAAATCTACCTGTTTTCTGCAATCTGCCTTTCGCCTCCTTGGCTGGGCCTTGCAATCAGGCCGTTCAGCCAGGTCAGCCTTTTCCTCTGCTCGAGGTGCCTTTCTCGTAGGCACTACAAAAGGCTGGAGCTTCAGAGTTCATGGCACGTGGGCCAGCCGGCCTACTGACCATGAGAATTCAAAGAGCCACACTCCAGAGTCTTGAGAATTGTGTCTTAGGGTCCTCGTGGTGCCCGATGCAGCAGCTTCTTCACGAAACCTCTTCAGTAGATGTTTGCTGAGTGACTGCTCAGTGCAGCCTGTGACATCTTGCCATCTATCTGTGACACTTCTGTGAAGACTAGCTGCCCCTGCCCCTGGAGCTGTGGACAACTGCACTGCCTCGATGAGGAAAGCATGGGGCATGTTCTTGTGCGAGGACCGTCGATGGTCCGCCAGTGGATTCAGATAAAACTGAATTCGGTTTTAAGTACTTCCTGGGCTGAAGTGGTGTAAAATTCACACACACACGTGCATACATGGACATGAACACATACCTATGTGTGTGCGTGTGTCCGTATCTGTGCATGTGTGTTTGTATATGTGTGATGAAACCTACCCCTTTATTCCCACATGCACCTCTGTGCACCCAGATGAGAGCCCCTCTTCTCGTTCACAGTATACCTTTCTCTTTCCTCCCTGATACCCCATTTCTCTCCATTTCTGTTATCCCTGCCTCCCCTTTTCTGCTTACCCAAATGCTCTTCTCAAAAGCCAGCTCAGGAAACCTCTTTCATTCACTCTTTTGTTATGTGACTTTGGTTTATTCCTTTGTTCTAGCATTGCTTTGTTCCAGAAGTGCATTACATGCTTTTTTTTTTTTTTTTCTTTCCTTTTCCACTTGGAGTTTTCTGAGGGCAGGGGACTCTGCTGGTTCAACCTGGTGCCCCACTTTGTCCCAAGCACCATGCCCTTTACTGACTGGCTTTTCCAGAGATGGGGGGAAGAGCTGGGGGATGCCAGCGTCCGTGCCTCCTGGGCTGTGAGAAGTCAAGCCTGGCTGTAGTGTTCCAGTGGGGTTTGCAAGCAACGAAAACATATCCTGGCTGATTTAAATGGAAAAGAAACTTTTTGAAAGGGCATTGGGTGGCTCACAGACTCTCCAAGAAAGCTGGAGAATAAGGCTTGGAAAATGGTGGGGAAGGAGGGCGACCAGGCATTTTCATCCTGTCCTCTCTGGACCACATGCCACCTCCGGGCTGGTAGATGGGGAGCCATTTTTCTCCAGTGCTTGGAGCCCAAGAACTGGAAATAGACCAGAATTTGGACGGTAAGCCTCTGCTTCTATCTTCTCTCATAGCTGCTGCAGAACAGAAACAGGCATTCTGTGATTCTGTGTTTTTACGGTTTTGGCTGCTAACCTAAGGGTTTTCCCCTTACTTCCTTGTCCCACCTTGCTCCCCCACCTTCCTCCTCCCCATCACGGTGACATAACAGTGCTGCTGCCAAGACAGAAGGCCTGGTGATCATGGTGGGATAGAAAAGGTGATGGGTTACAAATGTGCCCATAGATAATAGTAAGCACTAATCACTCTGTAATTTGGCTGGGCGGTTAGTGGGGAGGAAAAGAAATCTGTAGCTTCTGAGTATTTTTAGACCCAGGAGAAGAGAGGCAGAGGGAGTTGCTTCTTTCTCAGCAGTTTTAGGCTGGATAAAGAAAAACACGAATTTTAGAAGTTAGTCGGTTTAAACTTCTGCATCATTGAGAGGGGTTAGGCAGTGTCCTTGCCTCTGTTTTTCAGATGAAGAAACTAAAGGTCAGAGCAGAGGGGCATCTGGGTGGCTCAGTCCATTAAGCGCCTGCCTTTGGCTCAGGTCGTGATCTCAGGGTCCTAGGATCTAGCCCCGCGTCGGTCTCTCTGCTCAGTGGGGAGCCTGCTTCTCCCTCGTCTTCTGCCCCTCCCCCTTCCCCGCTCATGCTCTCTCTCTTGCTCTCTCAAATAAATAAATAAATAAATAAATAAATAAATAAATAAAATCTTAAAAAATAAAGGTCAGAGTAGCACAATCTGACTCACTCCAGGTCCTACAGGTAGGAAGGCTCATGACAGGGTAGACCTCGATTTTCTGATGAGGAGTCCAGCTAGCTGGACATGAGCACTGAGAGAAGAAGGACCAGGTTCCTCAGGATCCCCTGTGTCTGCGGCTCAGTTACTTCCTGGACACTTTGGGATATAGGAATTTTTTGCTCAGGCTGAGAATCTCAGCCCAAGCCCCATCACCAGCCTTCCTCTGGTGAGTAAAGTCAGGGAGCTCTGAGTCTCCCTGGGCACTGCCAGGGCACAGGGCCCCACTGTCGTGAGACCCCAGAACCTGCTCCAGAGTCTAGTCTCTGGCCACTCTCTGGCTGGCCTTTCTCTCTCTTTCCTCCATGACACGTGGCCTAATAATTTCAATAACCCGAGGTTCCTGTGTGAGCTGGGGGGAGCTGCTGAGTCAGGCAGCTTCTGCATATCAGTCCTGCAAACATTTTTGGACCCAAAAAATACAAAGGCTCCAAATGTTGGCTTAGGACAGAAAGGGGGAGATAGCAGGGAGAGGTGGACTGCCTGGCAGAGGTAGGAGAAGGTTGAACTGCAGGACATGACCTAGGCCACCCCTTCCTCTTCTTGACTTCACCCAGCAGAGTGCCCAGCCAGACAGACTAGACTGCAAAGCTCTCCTGTGTGTGATTGGGGGGGGGGGCAGGGGGAGCACAGCCCCTGAAAATGAAAACAGGCCTAGGGAAAGGGAGAACCGTAACCTGCACTACAGAGCCCACGGAGTCAGTCTGTCTGCTACAATCTAATGGGTCCTTCTAAGAAGCCCAGGGAAGGGCAGAGGTCTGGGGAGGCAGACTTGGGTCCCCTGCTCAGAAGCAGAGTATGTGTGCTGCTGTAGGGGATGGGCAAGATTGCTGGGTTAGGGTTTGTCAGATGTCTCACCCTATTTTTCAAATGTTGGGTTTGATAAATCATAAAACACGCTTTGCCAAGCACTTCTCCCCTTAATTACAAGTGTATATTTTAAGGGAAATTTAATTCATATGTTTCTGATTTGTTTACACGGAAATCATTAAAATGTTGTCTAAGAGCCATTTGATGTGCAAGAAGGCGCATGAACCTTTTAAGGAGTGATGGTAAAAGTGACATCACCACGACGGTAACAGAGGTTGTTCCTGACTTTGCTCCCCATCATGAGAACAACTAACGTGTATTCAAGGACAAGACACCACTGAGAGAAACCTAGAAGCAGAGGTGAGGCAGAAGCCCCCCCTGCACCACAGAGACCAAGGCAGACAGCATTAGGGGGTAAGAGAAGCAGCTACACAGCGACCCCATTTCCCCTCCCTCAGGCCAGTGCAGCACACAGCCAAGAGGTGCCCCCCGCACCTCCACTTCCTGCAGCCAGAAAAGGGAGCCCCAGGGGTGATCGCCAACCTTCCCTGGCATTGTGGGTCACTTTGTGGGAGCCCCTACTCTGATCTCACACCACGGGGATTGCAGGGGACTCTTGGGGCCCAGGCCCTGGGGATCTGACTGTGATGAAGAAGGGGAGGGGCTGGCCACAGCTCCTGGAAGCTGTGTTCAAGAGGCAGGATGGCAGAGCTGATCCCCCCGCCCTGCCCCTCCCCCAGCCCGAGCGAATCCAGTACTGAGCATGCAGGCTCCCCACGCTATCCACAGGCAAGAAGACGATTCATAGCCAAGGCTGAGGTAGTTCCCGGCCCCTCCTACCCTGAGAGCCTATTTGGGAAATTGAGAGTAGTCTGCATTGCCCCCCCCGCCACCCCCTACCCAGGCAAGGGGGCTGAGACATAGCCCCACCCACCATGGAGGCCCCATCTGACCAGGGGGCTGGTCACGACTCCTGGACACTGTGGCCCAGTGGCCCTCAAGCTGAGAGATGAGCAGACAGAGCGAAGCCAGGGGCCCTGTGCAGCCAGAAGCTGGGGTGTAATAGGCTTGCGTTGAGACAACAAAGAGCTTTACTGGTTTTAGAGCCACTTCTCCCACTGTGTTCTGGCAGGGAATCTACTTTGTAGCTGTGACCCTTGCTGGTTCCAGTCTCCAGCCTGTCTGCCCGGGGAACCTAACAGAGCACAGGGGAAGCTCCGGAGCCCATTCAACAGCCCGACGCATGGTGGCGCTCAGAACAGAAGAGCACAGCCCGGGGCTTCTCCCCTGTCTCCAGAGCAGACCTGGTGGCCTCCCCTAATCAGGGAATTCCGTGCACACTCAGGCCCGATCTGGACCCCCGAACAATGAGCCGTACACGCTCTGGGCCGAGAACTGATACTCAGCCAGGGCGTGGGCAGCTAATTCATAGCCCCACCTCATCCTGAATATAGCGCCCAGTCCCGACCATCCTGTCAGCCCGACCAGAGTCCAGGCCGCTGCGGAGCCCATCCTACAGCCTCCCTTGGGTGGGGGAGGTAAGGCAACGGTCCTGCCCAGCTGTTCTCAGCCAGGCACACTCGTGTCCCTGTCCTCAGAGTTGCCTTGCCTAAGAATAGACCATAATAGCAGGTCCCACCTGCCCAGACACATTACCAGCAGACACATCCAGAAACCCATGCTGGGCTGACTAGTGAAGAGCTGTGCCTGCCAAGGTAAACCTGCAAACTCTGGAAGACACGCTCCACTGCTCAAATGCACAGGTACCGATGAAAGGAATCAAGGATCATGAAAAATCAAATGGATCTTAGCTGAACCTATTACACTAATCATCTCACAGTGAACCATCGTGCTGTACGCCTTCAACGTATAGAGTGAAGTGTGTGAATTATTTCTCAATAAAACTGTGGAAAAGGGGAGAGAAAAAGAGAACCAAAAAGAAAATGAAAGCCGTGCTTAAAATTTGTTTCTTCTCTGTTTCTTTTCTCTTTGTGTGTGTGTGCATATGAGAAAGAGAAAGAGACAGAGAGAGACAGATAGACTCCAGGATGTCAGAAACAAATTTGGACTCCAAATGTTTTATTTTCTCCTCAGAATTCTGAACTGAAGCTTTCAGAATCGGCTTAAATCTTGCTTTCATGCATATCTCCCTGCCCTGGCTGAGTGTGGTGGTGCTGTGGCCATGAATTTGAATCAGGTGTCAAGATCAGAAGGGCAGATCTGGACACACTGCTTTGGTCCTGGGGAAAGACCTTCCCCCCGCATGGCCCCTTGGCTCCTACCGTCCTCAACAGGATCCAGTGAACTTTCCCAACCCCTGTCTCGTCAGTGCGAGAACAACAGGACCAAAGCATTTGGCAAGATACCCACCAGATAATGCCGCTGCCGAGATTCCACAGCTGTCACCCCGAAGTCCTCACTGTTTCTGTCTTCTAGTTCAGAAATTATATTTTCATGTCATAGAATAACTAACTCTGTCTTAACATTCAGGGTTTGAGTGGCTGACTTCAGGTTCTTTTAGCAATTCCTTCACAGGTCTGTGTGTGTGTGTGCGCATGACACCAACCTAGGTTTGCATAGATGTGCATGTGTGTATGATGGGTTTGTGTCTATATTTTCTCAGAAGTGGTGTTAGTGGAAGGAGGGTGTCCTCTGCCCGCAGTGGCCCCTTAATGCTTAGGCTTATGCTTAGCCCAGAAGTTGTACTTGTTGAATGAATGAGTGAATGAATGAATGAATGAATAAACGGATGAGTTGATTCCTCTGTACTGAGCACCTTAGCTGCATCGCCTCATCTGCCACTACTCCATGTGCTGGAGGCACTGGGGCGACCGCCGTCCTTCACAACCTAATAAGAAGGAATTTGGAGGCACACCGTCCATGGCCTCCATGATAGAGTCTGGTCTGGCACGCTATAAACAGGGTAAAACTCAACCCATGACTTTGGGTGTTAATGGGCAGTTTCCTAAAAAGCAAGTAAGGGAGTTTATAGCCCCTGCCTGAGGCTCTCCGAAACACTTCGGTATTCCTCCGGTTTCCTTCGCTCTGGGCACTGACCCAGGCAGAAGCCACTGTCTCCATTCTGGTCCATTCCTAGGCTCATTCCAGAGCCATCAGGCTGTCTTGCATCACAGCTAGGACCACCAGCTTGGTGGACTAGGGAAGAGCACTGAACTCAGCAAGTCTCAGTTTCCCCATCCATAAGGTGTGGAGTGTCCCTTGGAGGATTACCGGAGGTAAAGGTGCAGTGCCCAGCACAGCGCTGGACACACACAGACACTTGATTGGACACACTTTGGCTCTTGGAACCAAAGCAATTTCCAGCTCCCTGTCCCGTAGGTGGGTTCCTGATGTGGGTCTGCCCCAAAACCCAGGCACAGCCTCGCCCTTCTCTTCAGCTTTGTTTGTAGGATGAAGTGCAAACACACCCACAAACGGACGCCCGTTTACCACCCTCCTCACCCTGGTCATGGGCTTAGGACTCCAGTTTTCCCAACAGCCTTCCCTTAGGCTCTGCCTTCCACCCCAGTCTGCTCTCCTCGCACCCTCTGGCCAGGCTTGTCCTTTCCTGAGAGCTTCACTGGTGCTCTGGCCTTTCCTTCTAGCCTCAGCCTTCCTCTCTGGAACAGCGACCTGTCCTTATGTCCCACAGTGTTGTGCTTTCTTTTTCATTTGGCTCTCTCCCCTGGAACTTGAAGATAGGGGCTGTTTTGTTTTGTTTTTCCATCCCCTTGGGAACCCAGCAGAAGGGATGGAATAGCAAAGATTATCCATTGAACTGAACTGAGTCCTATATTACCATATTGCTACCTGAATCCTGAATCCTGCATTACTATATTACTTTCTGAATCCTATGTTATTATATTACTTCCTGAATCCTACTTCTCTACATTACTACCTGAATCCTACATTGCTACATTACTACCTGAATCCTACTTTACTACATTACTACCTGAATCCTACTTTACTACATTACTACCTGAATCCTACTTTACTGCATTACTACCTGAATCCTACATTGCTACATTACTACCTGAATGCTACTTTACTACATTACTACCTGAATCCTACATTGCTACATTACTACCTGAATCCTACTTTACTACATTACTATATGAATATTGCTTTACTTCATTACTACCTGAATCCTACATTACTACATTACTATATGAATATTGCATTACTACATTACTACCTAAATCCATCATGACATTACTATATGAATCATGCATTGCTACATTACTCCCTGAATCCTACATCACTACATTACTCCCTGAATCGTGCATTACTATACTACTTCCTGAATCCTATGTTACTATATTACTTCCTGAATCCTAATTTTCTACATTGCCACCTGAATCCTACATTACTACAGGTCATCACAAATGGATTGGTGTGTGGGTTGTTTTTTTTTTTTTCTTCTTATTGGTCTGTCCATTCTACTTCTATTTAAATTTGATTTTTGGGAGGGAGTGTTGCTTTTGAAGACAATAGTTTTAGATGTATGCTTAATAAAATAATAATTCCATGGTCTTTTAATTTATTTGTATTTGTAATCTCTCTTTTTTCCCCTGAATAATAGAAATTGAGATGGAGGCTTGCAATGGGATAGGAGCTGAATCTGGGCTAAGAGGAATTCTAAAAGCCGTGCCCAGGCAGTAAAGGACAATGTAAGAACAGGAATGATTGCTAATAGTGGTTGTTTTTTTTTTCACCTAGTGTCTCCACATTTGTGAAATGTCACAGTAATCGTAGAGAGCCAGAGTTGGTAGGTGATTTGCTTTAAAAAAATTTAATGGCTTAGAGGGAATTCAGTCATTCCTATGATAACATCACTCATAGGAGCTTGCTTTCTGATCTGTCTTGTATTGGGAGGGAGAGCGGGGACCACCTGCATCACTCTGGAAATGATAGCAGGGGTGTTGCAGCCTGGGCTGACAGTCAGATGTGTTCTAGGAAGGAAAACGGGGTAGGAACCGCTGTCCCTGGACTGACGCAGCCAACCTCAATATGCCACAGGTCCCCAAGAGCGAGAAAGGGACCACCTTGCTGGAAATGCATGCCAGGTCTCCAGGATTTGGGAAGAACAGGGGAGACATGTGGATATGTGGATAGTCCTACAGTTGCTGCTGGTATCCTCAGCAGCCCTCCCTGGGAGGCACTGGGTCAGGGTGGGTCTTGTTCAGGGGCATGTGGTCTGAGTGTGAATGTGACAGATGCTTGTTACCTCAGTACTGACCCGGGCCACCATCCGTAAAGTGGGCATTATGGCAGCACCTATCCCCCGCGGGTTTGTGAGGATTTAATGAAGCACTGTTCAACCATCATCACTGCAGCTAGTTATGTTGTAAAAGCTTACTAAGTGTCACCTTTGTTAGTATCATTGTAAGAACAATATACATGGAACATAAAGAATAGGGCAGAGGATCATAGGGACAGGGAGGGAAAATTGAATGGGAAGAAATCAGAGAGGGAGACAAACCATATGAGACTCTTGACCCTGGGAAACAAACTGAGGGTTGCTGGAGGGGAGGTGGGTGGGTTGATGGGATAAATGGGTGATGGGCATTAAGGAGGGCACATGATGTGATAAGCACTGGGTGTTATACTGAACTGATGAATTATTGAACATTATATCAAAAACCAATGATGTACTATACCTTGGCTAATTGAATTTAAATTAAAAAAAAATTTTAAAAATAACATACCAAAAAAAAAAAAAAAAAAAGAATGATATTGAAAAGTCCACAGTGATGTGGTTTCTTCCTGGAAATATCTCTCACACTGAATAAGGTAACATTCTCTTTTCTCCTGCACCTTGCAAACCCTTTGATTACTGGAGTTTATATCAAGAAATTCAATGAATAGCAACAGTGTGGAACCAGAGTCGCTTGTGGGTGTCGGAAGCCAATGAGCACCTTCTGTAAGCAGTGGGATCCCAAATCTCACACCTGCCCTCCTCTCGCTCTTCATGTTCAGACACACGGGCAGCCTCTGTCAGTTCAGGTCCTACTGCTCAGGCTGCTGGGAACCTTGGTGTCCATGTCGGTTGTCAATGTCAATTATAGGGCTTCAAATAATGCTCTTTGCTTTTCCTTTTGTCTGGGACCCAGGACTCTCAGGAGGGCACTACCCTTGGCAGGGGCAGGAAGGAAGCCTTCTTCCTTTTCACTTCTCGCACCCTCTTTGTAGCTCCAAACTAATGGCAACTTCTGTCCAGGATGCACTACCCATTGTCCTTGGAGACACTCACCTGCTCATTAGTCCACGATGTCTCCCTCTATCGGTTTTCACCCTCTAGATACCATGCTATGTGCAGGCACAAGCATGATCTAATACAATCCAGTCCTACCCACAACCCAGTGAAGCAGGAGCCCTCCTCGTTCCCATTTCACAGATGAGAATACTGAAGCTTTGGGATCTGCTGAGGATGACTCAACTGGTAAGATGGGTGAGTCAGCAGGCAACCCTGACACTGACTTCACAACCAGTGGGATCCCTGCCTCTTTATTCTGTGTCCTGCGCACGGCCGATGCTCCCCATCCGCTGTGCCCGAGTGTTCCGTTGGCTGCGTCACGCCTGTTTATGGGCGCACTTCACATGTGCAGCAAGTGGAAGGCCCTGTTTTGTCAAAGCATGCTATTTTCTTCTCAGCGTGCAAAAATCCATCATAAATGAAAACTAGTCTTATTTTACATAAACACTCCCAATCTCTTCCCCTGATCAAAATAAATGTTGCGGCAGAAAGTCTTTTTTAAAATGTAAAGCAAATTCTACATCAGAATGTCAGTGAGTACCAACTGCTCACACGTTGGGGATATTTCTGTCGGGAGATGAGACAATTCCACATTTAATCCTGCAAACCTGCTTCACCAGAATGCGCACCAGGGAGGAAGGAGGTAATGATTCACAATGCAGAAAGGCTCTTTGCCTCACTAGAAAGATCCCTGTGTTCAGGAGAAGCACCTTCCTCTGCTGTAGTGGCTGGAGTGACATTTGCAGAGCTGGGCTCTGGGGACCCCACCGCCATATATTGATTTAATAGACACCCACAGAGCATGTCTTGGATGCAGACCTAATGCGTTAGCATGAGGAGGTGTGGTGATGAATGGGCAGATGCTTTCCATTCTCTCGTGGAGCTTAGAGGCCAGCAGGGAGGCAGATGGGAAGTAAGCACACCACTGAACGTTTGATGAAACCAGCGGGCTGCTGTGGAGGGGGCTGTGGCTTGGCGACAACGTGGCCCAGGGTGGAGGGACACGCTGGGCCCAGGGTGGTCTAGGGATGGGGGATGGCCATGATCAGAGGGCGTTTTCCTGAGGAAGGATGGGTAGGAAATGATTTGGCCAAGGGCTGGGATGGGAGGGGTTGCACAATACATTGTTAAGGGACCCTTGAAAAAAATGTTTTGGGATGAAACAAGGGAAGGAGATGCTGTGTAATGCTTGGTGGTCAGCTATGTGCATGAGATACTCAAGGAACATGTGTTTCTACCATAGAGAAGGCCATTTAGTTGTATGAGTCTGCTCTCTCCAGACTTACTTGATTCTGTTATCCCCTTACCATGGAACAGACATTATCTCAGAAGGCATGGGATTCCCTGGGATTAGGAGACTCTGGAGAACTGGAGCTCTGTGTGCTCAGGTAGAAGGGCCCAGAAGTACACCCACAAGTGATCAAGATGAGGAGGAAAAGATGTGGAGGAAAATGCATAGTCCAATGTGTGTGTGTGTGTGTGTATGTGTGTGTGAAGGATATACATAAAGGGCTGTATACACAGAACATTTCTGGAGGCATGTACAAGAAATTAAAGTGCTTACTTTACACTTTCCACCTTTCTGTTCAGTTTGAATGTTTTATCATGAACATGTGTATTTTTGGAGGGAATGAAAAGCAAAAGAACAAAAGAACTTGATTTACAAAAGCTACTCATCTACGAGCAATTTTCAGGTGCATGGGAAAACACCTGCGTGTCAAATGTTACTGGCTTTCCCGCTGAAGGTCCTTCTGGCTTCGAGGTGGCCATGGTTGATGATGGTTTTGTTTGAGGCGGGAAGACTGTTGAGTACGCCGTGCATGGATGCTGCCTTCGCTGGAGGTTGTAGTTAGTGTCATATTGTGTCCTGATGGTGGCGGTGGTTATTTTCATACAAATGACGTTGGCCTAGGAAAAGAGAAATGGGCTCCCTCTAATGTGATTCCATAATACTCCAGTCACCCGCTGACGGGTGTTACAGACATGGGGATGCCCTGCCTCAAATATGAAGAACATTCTGCACTTGGAAAAGAAATGTGTCAGTGCTTCCAAGGGTCAGATGGAAAACCGGGATTAGAAGTGAGGGTTTCTGGTTTCCAGCCAAAGGCAGGCGGCGTGCAGTCTCGTTTTGTGTTCTCTCATTGGCATTATCTCAGATAATTTGCAGAAGGGCCATGGAGATCAGCTGTCTCTGGGCTTCAGTGGACCTTTCAGAAGTGAGGAAGTACCTGGTAGAGGCCCAGGGCTAAGGTGGGTAAAAGCATGTCCCAGGCAGTCCCTGTTGCTTTACCCTCTGTGTCAGGCCCCCTCGACAAGCCTGATCTGTATTGATGACATGTGTCATGGGGGACTGGGGCCAGAGGTGGCATCTTCACTACCTGAAGTATGCCTGACAGCAGAGGGAGGCCTTGGGGACAGGACTCCCACTCCCAGGTGTATACTCTGCTCGGGTTCTCAAAACGCTCGCTAGTGAAAGCTGTAATGTCCACAAATTTGGGCCTCAGATATTTTGGGTGGATTTCTAGTAAAAATGGCCTTGGTTACCTTACTTATTTTTCAACATATCATTCTCTGTGCAAAGGGGGCAGTTCCATTTTATAATCTCCAAGGGCCACCGTCTTGTATCCTGGCAGTTTGAAGTGGGATAGCTACTTTTCTGACCTTATTCTCTCTTTTTCCCCCTCTTACTTCATGGTGGTACAATTCCTGAGTGTTCTCTCCCTCCTCAACTGCCGCTACCCTGTTTCATGTGCACCTGTAGATATTTGCGTATCTCCATATGCAGATAGGCACAGCACACTGTGACTATACCTTTTGGCAGATAGTTTAATCCACATCTCAGAGAGATTGAAGCCATGCAACTCTACATGGTGGAACCCGGACTGGAGTTAAAAAGTCTTCCAGCTCATGGGGTGCCTGGGTGCTCAGTTGGTTAAGCTTCCAACTCTTCATTTCAGCTCAGGCTTTGATCTCAGGGTCTTGATCTCAGGGTCATGAGTTCAAGCTCCGAGTTAGGCTCCCAGCATGGAGACTACTTAAAAAACAATTCTTCCAGCTCACAATCTGGGCTTTTTTCACTAGAGCTTGAAGCAGAGCCTCTGTTGTTGAAACTGTGTGGACACGTCTTCACTCGGGTCTATTTTATTCAAGGCACAGTGCTGGGTTCAAGGAAGTTGGATCATTCTCGTCCTTCAGAGACTTTTTTTGGGTGGGGTTTCCTGTCCTCCATTCACTGCCATCAAAGGCAGAATGGGGGATGGGAAATAGAAGGGCAAAGTGCTTCGGGAAACCAGATGAAGCAGGGATGAGGGGCTCGCTGTTGGGGGGAAGGTTCAGGACCAGTCAGATGCCCATGAAGGGCCAGCATTAGGGAGATGGTGGATGGGTTTCCTTGGCGGAGCAGGAGCCCTGAGAACAGGGAGGACCTGGTTGTGCCCTTCTAAGGTGAACACAGAATGGGCTGCTGGTTTGCTTTTTCACAAACCAGACTTTAAAGAATGTCTAGAAACCGTTTGCTCAATAAGGTTTGACAGTGTTCCTGGAATAATCTCTTGGATTTCAAGAACAGGTTGTCACACTCTCTGTTCTCATCTCTTTAGCCACCTCCCCGCCCCGGTCCCTTGGCAGCCCCTTCTTCAGGATCCTTCCCCATCCTTTACTCATGAGCCATGGAATATCTGCCTTCACAAGATATCTGTATGGCTCAAATGGATCAACTTAGAAGGCTTTATTCTTTTTTTAATTGCCAGTTTACTCTCCTTCCAAAGATTTTCAGTAAAAAGGTGGCCAAATCATCCTTTTCCCCCGAGCCCAAATGGTCTTGCCCTTCTTGCCCTTCTTGCCCCATCCTCTCTTTTGTGAACTGAGTCTAGCAAATGGCTGAGTGATATTTATATGCTGCCAAAAGCACAGTTAAATTTTAAGTACTCTTTGGAGCTATGGTGATGAATGAAAAGAAGGACTCTAAAGAACAGGACTGCCAGTTTTGTGTGCAAGAACCATGGAACTCACAGAGAAGTTTCATTCTCATCATTCCTTTTGAGGGAAAAACCCAACAAGTATCAACATAAGCTCCATCAAGACGCTCCTGTTTCCCAAGGAATAACAATAGATAAGTAGGACAGCAGTAGCCTTGTCTGTGTGCTGTGAGCACGTGCTGCATGAAGCGCTCTGTCTATACTTCTCCCTGGATGCGCACAGCCACCCCCATGAGCAGGAGACAATCAAGTTGTGGGTCAGTGGATGGACTGCGATGCCAAACAGCCATATTAGAATCAAGGCTCCACCGCTCAGCTGCTGTGTGATTTCAAGCAGCATATTTAATCACTCTGTGTCTCAGGGGGAGAATAACTATACCCAACTCAGTACAAGTTGAAGTTTTTGTGAGGACTAGATGAGAGAGAGACAGACAGATACTCTGGCATATAAGAAGGCTCAACAAGTATTAGCCAACATTATGACCACTGATCACCCATGTTACAGATCAAAAGACTGAGGCTCAGGGAGGGGAAGTTACTTGTCCAAGCCTGAATTCAGATCCAGTTCTGCCGGACTCCAAAATCAGTTGTCTTATCTGCCAGGCTTTTGTGAGCACTGCGAATCTCCCAAGAGAGGGGCCCGGGGGAAGCCCAGCACCCAGGCTGCTCCTCACTGACAATGAGCCTGGTCACAACTGGATCAGGAGGGCTCCATGGCTCGTCCTCCATCACAGTTTCTGTAGCCAGGCTGACCTGCAGCCAAGGAGCATCAGTGTGGCTGAGTTGGTGGTTCGAATGTTGGAATGATGTGTGGAGTTGGTAACTAGCCCTGAGAGCTGGGGCTTCTGCCCATCGTACTTGACTGGCACCTGCCAGGTTACAGACACTGAGTATCACCCAGGTGTAGTGGCTCTGCATTCCATTGGCTGCAGTTTAACATGGCTCACTGGCAGTGACCTCAGCAGTGGATAAATGTGTGTCTTCTCCTGGAGCCCTGGGGGCTCTCACTCTCCTCTGAGGGGTCCAGGCCTCTGTGTCATTTCTCCTGAGGTACCCCTGGGAGGAGTGAGAGAGGATGGGAGGGACTGGGAGGGGGGAAGGAGGGAAGAGGGAGAGAGGATGGGAGGGACGGGGACAGAGGGGAAGGAGGGAAGAGGCAGAGGGTCCATGCCAGGCTCCCCTTGGCCTCAGCCACCTGGCTAGTCATTTTATTTTATTTATTTTATTTTATTATTTTTATATTTTTTAAAGATTGTATGAGAGAGAACATGAGCCCGGGGGGGGGGGGGGAGGCAGAGGGAGAGGGAGAGGCAGGCTCCCCGCTGAACAGGGAATCCGAGGAGGCGGGGCTCGATCCCAGGACCCCTGAGATCATGACCTGAGCTGAAGGCAGACGCTTAACCGACTGAGCCACCCAGGCGTCCCCTGGCTAGTTATTTTAGTGGCTGGTATTATTGATAGTCTGACTCCAGAAATGTTCTCCGCTTATCCTGACACACTTCATTCCAGAATTGAGATTTCTTTCCCCCTGTAGCTCATTCTACAGAGTTTGAAGAAGAAGATACGACCGGAAGTTGTTTCAACTGTCAAGATATGAAATATCTTTTGACACTTTTTCACCCGTTGTTCCCCTCCCAAGTCTCACTCAAGTTAATAAAAAAGGAGACAGGACCAGGGGTTTGGTGTTTATTTTTTAGTTATACAGGAAAAGCCACCTTCTTCCTTCAGTTTCAGAGTTGCATAAAGCACTTGGAAATGACATTTATTAGCTAATATTAGGAATTAACAAGTACATTGCCACTTGAGCAAAAAAAGGATGCAGAGGATGCGGGTGAAAAACTAATGAGTTGGCCTGGTTGCAGTTGACCTGGCTCCAAACCAGTGTGTCTTCGGAAGGGGCATCTACCTGCCAGCTTCCGTCGGGCGACGTGTGAGGAATGAACTGCCAACACGCATTTGCAGCGTGGATGTTATGAAGGTCAGTTGCTCCACCCTTGCCAAGTTACCACTGAAGAGGGATGCTCCTCAGGGGCCATTTATCAATTAGAGGTTCATCTCCAGGTGTTAGCCATGGGGACTCTTGCTATGGAAAGGGGCTTCATAGATGGGACCACCATCAGCCCGGATACAATCGGGTGGACACTCCCATCCACCCTCCAGGATCTCTATATGCTCTTGGTCATACGTACTAGTGTTTGAAAGGCAGGGATGACCCTTTTCAGGGAATCAAAATCTAGAGACTAGCAGACCCACACCAGAGTGAATCTGAGATGAAGTCAACCTTCCAACGGTCTGGTGTGGAGTCTATGCTGAGCTTTGTCCCCTTTGCAGATAATGCATTAACAAAGATAATGTGTTTTTCCCATTTTAAGCAGTCTCTTTCCTTAATAAATAGCTTAGTCATAGGGGATACATAATACACTTTCGGGTTCTTCCAGAAAGAGCTTTATCTTCCATTTCCAGGCCGATAGCATATATTTCTGGGTAATGGATGGCCAAGTTAGGAGGAACTGTTTCAGAGATCCTTTGTCTCTGGAGGGATGTGGATTACATGAGCTCAGCTGACAGAAATCTAAGTCAGACATTCTGTTGACAAAGGATGGAGATCAGGGGCTGATTTTAAATGGGTAGTGATTATTAACTTATTTGGTGCAAAGTACAACTGTATGTTGGTACTGAGTTGCTTAAGCAAAGGCCACTGGGGGCTTGTCCAGCCTCAGATGGTGGAGGGAAGATTCCTGGCGTCAGGGCAATGCCAGCCAGGAAGTGAAGCAAGGGGTTTGAAAACATCTCTTATGTGTTGGTGTGTCCGAGTTAAAAATAAAAATACCAGGATGAGGGGTCTCAATACTGTGGAAGTTGCAATGGCTAGCAGCGAGGAGGCTGGTCCACGGAAGTACACGTGAAATTCCTAAGGGTTTCAGTACATGTACAGTACACGTGAAGCATCTGATAGTTCAGGAATGCCCCATGCAGTCCCCCCTGCCTCTCTCAGATGGCAACACACTCAGCGACCACGAAGAGGTAATTGTCTTCCATGTGAGGAGCTGGCCTGGCACTTCTCCCAGCCTGAGAGCCAAGGGGTCAGTGTCTGGGCCCAGCAGCTGGAGGACTGGACTGAGCGTTGAATCTGAGAAGCAGATGAGGCTGGGGCTTCACGACACTTCCATGTCGTTGGCCCAGACCCATGAGCAGTTTACAAAGCCCAGAAACGACTCAGTCCAGAGCCAGCAACATGAAGGTATAAAAGAACCAGAAGTAACCTTCCCCGTGCTCTACAGAGAACCCGGGGACACCGGGCAGCACACGGTGGGGAGGTGGTTCTCATCTCAGACATTTTACTGATCACGACCACTCAGAGCTTCCTTAAAACAACACAACCAACAACAGCTTTATTGAGATACAGTTTGCTGATTCAAACTGTACACTTATGTGTTTTTAATATATTCACAGAGTTGTGCAGCCATCACCTCAGCCAATGTTAGAACATTTTCATTACCTCAGAAAGAAACCCTGTACCTTTAGGCATCACCCACCTATTCCCTTCCCCCTTCCTCCCAGCCTGAGCCACCGCTAGTCTATGTCCCTTCTCTATAGATTTGCCTTTCTTGGGCATTTCATATTATTGTAATTCTATAATATGTGGTCTTTTGTGACTGGCTTATTTCACTTAGGATTTTTTCAGGATCCTTCCATGTTGTAGCATGTGCCAGTATTCATTCCTTTTTAGGACTGATAACATTCCTCTGTAACGTAGACTACAATTTGTTTATCCATTCATCGGTTGATAGATATTTAGGTTGCTATACCTTTTGACTATTATGAATAATGCTGCTGTAAATATTCAAGTACAAGTTTTTGTGTGGATATGTTTTGATTTCCCTTGGGTACATGCTTAGGAGTGGAATTGCTGGGTCGTAGGGTAACTCTGTGCTTAACCATGTGAGAAACGGCCAGACTGGTTCCATGGTAGCTGTGCCATCTGATGCTCCCACCAGCATTGTATGAGGGTTCTGGTTTCTTTACATTCTTGCTAACGTTTGTTTTTATCACTTTTTTTGTTGTTGTTTAAAACCTTGTGGTGTGCGAGAAATATCTCCTTGTGGTTTTGATGTACATTTCCCTGATAACTAATGATTTTAAGCATCTTTTCATGTGCTTATTGGCCATTTGTGTATCTTCTTTAGAGAGGTGTTTATTTAGATCCTTTGTTTTTAATTGGGTTGTCTTTTTATTATGGAGTTCTAAGGGTTGTTAATTTATTCTAGATACAAGATATGATCTGCTTATCATATATCAGATATATGATTGGCAAATATTTTCTCCATTCTGTGGGTTGTCTTTTCACTCTTTTGATGGTGTTCTTTGAAACATAAAAGCTTTTAATTTTGATGAAGTCCAGTTTGTTTTAAAAAATTTTTTTGCTTTTAAAATTTTGTTGCTATGCTTTTGGTATCATACCTAAGAATCCATTGCTCAACAAGGTCATGAAGATTTAGCGCTGTGTTTTCTCCTAAGAGTCGTATAGTTTTAGCCCTTAATTTTAGATTTTTGATCTATTTTAGTTCATTTTTTAATATGGTGTAAGGTAAGGGTCCAACTTTATTCTTTCTCATGTTGCTATCCAGTTGTCTTAGCACTATTTGTTGAAAAGATTATTCTTTCTTACATTGAATGAACATGGCTCCCTGTGGAAAATCAATTCACCATGGACAAAAAGGTTTATTTCTGGATCCTCAATTTTATTTAATTTCTCTATATGTCTATCCTTATGCCAGTCTTGATTACTCTTGCTTCCTAATAAGCTTTGAAATAAGCAAGTGTGAATCCACCAACTTTTCCTTCTTTCTCAAGATTGTCTTGGCTATTCTGGATTTCTTGCAACTCTACCTGAATTACAGAATTAGCTGGTCAATTTCTACAAAGAAGTCAGCTGGGATTCTGATAGAGATTGCTGAACTTGTAGATTGCTTTGGAGTGCATTAGCATCTTAAAAATACTAAGTTTTCCAATCCATGAGCATGAGATATTTTTCCATTTATGTGGATTTTTAATTTCTTTCAACACAGTTTTGTAGTTTTCATAGTATAGGTTTTGCATTTATTTGTTAAATGTATTTCAAAGTATTTAGTTTTTGATGCTATTGTGAATGAAATTGTTTTCTTAATTCATTTTTGGGTTGTTTATTGCAAGTATATAGAAATACAATTCATTTTTATATATTTGATCTTGTATTCTGAAACTTGCTCAACTTATTTATTGTTCTAATAATTTTTTTAACTGTTTGGGTTTTTTTTAGGATTTTCTATGTACAAGCTCATGCCATCAGCTGAGAGATAATTTTACTTTGTCCTTTCCAATCTGGGTTCTCTCCCACTCTTTCTTCCTCCCTTCCTCCCTTCTTCTATTCTTCCTTTCCTCCTTTCCTTCCTTCCTCCCTCCCTCCTTCTTCTTCCTCCCTCCCTCCCTCCCTCCCTTCCTTCCTTCTTTCCCTTTCTTTCTTTCTTTCTTTCTTTCTTTCTTTCTTTCTTTCTTTCTTTCTTTTTCTTTCTTTCTTTCTTTTTTCTTTTAATTTTTTATTGTTATGTTAATCCCCATACATTACATCATTAGTTTTAGATGTAGTGTTCCATGATTCATTGTTTGTGCATAACACCCAGTGCTCCATGCAGAACGTGCCCTCTTTAATACCCATCACCAGGCTAACCCATCCTCCCACCCCCCTCCCCTCTAGAACCCTCAGTTTGTTTTTCAGAGTCCATCGTCTCTCATGGTTCGTCTACCCCTCCGATTCCCCCCCTTCATTCTTCCCCTCCTGCTATCTTCTTCTTCTTTTTTTTTTCTTAACATATAATTGCATTATTTGTTTCAGAGGTACAGATCTGAGATTCAACAGTCTTGCACAATTCACAGCGCTTACCAGAGCACATACCCTCCCCAGTGTCTATCACCCAGTCACCCCCTCCCTCCCACCCCACCCCCAACTCCAGCAACCCTCAGTTTGCTTCCTGAGATTAAGAATTCCTCCTATCGGTGAGGTCATATGATACATGTCTTTCTCTGTTTGACTTATTTCACTCAGCATAATACCCTCCAGTTCCATCCACGTCGTTGCAAATGGCAAGCTCTCATTCCTTTTGATGGCTGCATAATATTCCATTGTATATATATACCACATCTTCTTTATCCATTCATCTGTTGATGGACATCTTGGCTCTTTCCACAGTTTGGCTATTGTGGACATTGCTGCTATAAACATCGGAGTGCATGTACCCTTTCGGATCCCTACTTTTGTATCTTTGGGGTAAATACCCAGTAGTACAATTGCTGGATCGTATGGTAGCTCTATTTTCAACTTTTGAGGAACCTCCATACTGTTTTCCAGAGTGGCTGCACCAGCTTGCATTCCCACCAACAGTGTAGGAGGGTTCCCCTTTCTCCGCATCCCCGCCAACATCTGTCATTTCCTGACTTGTTAATTTTAGCCATTCTGACTGGTGTGAGGTGGTATCTCATTGAGGTTTTGATTTGGATTTCCCTGATGCCGAGCGATGTTGAGCACTTTTTCATGTGTCTGTTGGCCATTTGGATGTCTTCTTTGGAAGAATGTCTGTTCGTGTCTTCTGCCCATTTCTTGATTGGATTCTTTGTTCTTTGGGTGTTGAGTTTGATGAGTTCTTTATAGATTTTGGATACTAGCCCTTTATCTGATATGTCATTTGCAAATATCTTCTCCCATTCTGTCAGTTGTCTTTTGGTTTTGTTGACTGTTTCCTTTGCTTTGCAAAAGCTTTTTATCTTGATGAAGTCCCAATAGTTCATTTTTGCCCTTGCTTCCCTTGCCTTTGGCGATGTTTCTAGGAAGAAGTTGCTGCGGCTGAGGTCGAAGAGGTTGCTGCCTGTGTTCTCCTTTAGGATTTTGATGGACTCCTGTCTCACATTGAGGTCTTTCAACCATTTGGAGTCTATTTTTGTGTGTGGTGTAAGGAAATGGTCCAGTTTCATTCTTCTGCATGTGGCTATCCAATTTTCCCAACACCATTTGTTGAAGAGACTGTCTTTTTTCCATTGGACATTCTTTCCTGCTTTGTCAAAGATGAGTTGACCATAGAGTTGAGGGTCCATTTCTGGGTTCTCTATTCTGTTCCATTGATCTATGTGTCTGTTTTTGTGCCAGTACCATATTGTCTTGATGATGACAGCTTTGTAATAGAGCTGGAAGTCCGGAATTGTGATGCTGCCAGCTTTGCTTTTCTTTTTCAACATTCCTCTGGCTGTGCGGGGTCTTTTCTGGTTCCATACAAATTTTAGGATTATTTGTTCCATTTCTTTGAAAAAAGTGGATGGTATTTTGATGGGGATTGCATTGAATGTGTAGATTGCTCTAGGTAGCATTGACATCTTCACAATATTTGTTCTTCCAATCCATGAGCATGGAACATTTTTCCATTTCTTTGTGTCTTCCTCAATTTCTTTCATGAGTATCTTATAGTTTTCTGAGTACAGATCCTTTGCCTCTTTGGTTAGATTTATTCCTAGGTATCTCATGGTTTTGGGTGCAATTGTAAGTGGGATCGACTCCTTAATTTCTCTTTCTTCTGTCTTGTTGTTGATGTATAGGAATGCCACTGACTTCTGTGCATTGATTTTATATCCTGCCACTTTACGGAATTCCTGTATGAGTTCTAGCAGTTTTGGGGTGGAGTCTTTTGGGTTTTCCACATAAAGTATCATATCATCTGCAAAGAGTGAGAGTTTGACTTCTTCTTTGCCGATTTGGATGCCTTTTATTTCTTTTTGTTGTCTGATTGCTGTGGCTAGGGCTTCTAATACTATGTTGAATAGCAGTGGTGATAGTGGACATCCCTGCCGCATTCCTGACCTTAGGGGGAAGCTCTCAGTTTTTCCCCATTTAGAATGATATTTGCTGTAGGTTTTTCATAGATGGCTTTTATGATATTTATGATCTATCCCTATACTCTGAAGAGTTTTGATCAAGAAAGGATGCTGTACTTTGTCAAATGCTTTTTCTGCATCTATTGAGAGGATCATATGATTCTTGTTCTTTCTTTTGTTAATGTATTGTATTACGTTGATTGATTTGCAGTTGTTGAACCAACCTTGCAGCCCAGGGATAAATCCCACTTGGTCGTGGTGAATAATCCTTTTAATGTACTGTTGGATCCTATTGGCTAGTATTTTGGTGAGAATTTTTGCATCCATGTTCATCAGGGATATTGGTCTGTAATTCTCCTTTTTGATGGGGTCTTTGTCTGGTTTTGGGATCAAGGTAATGCTGGCCTCATAAAATGAGTTTGGAAGTTTTCCTTCCATTTCTATTTTTTGGAACAGTTTCAGAAGAATAGGTATTAATTCTTCTTGAAATGTTTGGTAGAATTCCCCTGGGAAGCCATCAGGCCCTGGGCTTTTGTTTGTTGGGAGATTTTTGATGACTGCTTCAATTTCCTTAGTGGTTATAGGTCTGTTCAGGTTTTCTATTTCTTCCTGGTTCAGTTTTGGTAGTTGATACATCTCTAGGAATGCATCCATTTCTTCCAGGTTATCTAATTTGTTGGCATAGAGTTGCTCATAATATGTTCTTATAATTGTTTGTATTTCTTTGGTGTTGGTTGTGATCTGTCCTCTTTCATTCATGATTTTGTTGATTTGGGTCATTTCTCTTTTCTTTTTGTTAAATCTGGCCAGGGGTTTATCAATCTTGTTAATTCTTTCAAAGAACCAGCTCCTAGTTTCGTTGATCTGTTCTACTGTTCTTTTAGTTTCTATTTCATTGATTTCTGCTCTGATCTTTATTATTTCTCTTCTCCTGTTGGATGTAGGCTTTATTTGCTGTTCTTTCTCCAGCTCCTTTAGGTGTAGGGTTAGGTTGTGTATTTGAGACCTTTCTTGTTTCTTGAGAAAGGCTTGTATTGCTATATACTTTCCTCTTAGGACTGCCTTTGCTGCATCCCAAAGATTTTGAATAGTTGTGTTTCATTTTCATTGGTTTCCACGAATTTTTTTCATTCTTCTTTAATTTCCTGGTTGACTCATTCATTCTTTAGTAGGATGCTCTTTAGCCTCCATGTATTTGAGTTCTTTCCAACTTTCCTCTTGTGATTGAGTTCTAGTTTCAAAGCATTGTGGTCTGAAAATAGGCAGGGAATAATCCCAATCTTTTGGTACTGATTGAGACCTGATTTGTGACCTAGGATGTGATCGATTCTGGAGAATGTTCCATGGGCACTAGAGAAGAATGTGTATTCCGTTGCTTTGGGATGGAATGTTCTGAATATGTCTGTGAAGTCCATTTGGTCCAGTGTGTCATTTAAAGTCTTTATTTCCTTGTTGATCTTTTGCTTAGACGATCTGTCCCTTTCAGTGAGGGGGGTGTTAAAGTCCCCCACTATTATTGTATTGTTGTTGATGTGTTTCTTTGCTTTTGTTATTAATTGCCTTATATAATTGGCTGCTCCCATGTTAGGGGCATAGATATTTACAATTGTTAGATCTTCTTGTTGGATAGACCCTTTAAGTAGGATATAGTGTCCTTCCTCATCTCTTATTACAGTCTTTGGTTTAAAATCTAATTTGTCTGATATAAGGATTGCCACCCCAGCTTTCTTTTGGTGTCCATTAGCATGGTAAATGGTTTTCCACCCCCTCATTTTCAATCTGGGGGTGTCTTTGGGTCTAAAATGAGTCTCTTGCAGACAGCATATCGATGGCTCTTGTTTTTTAATCCAATCTGATAGCCTGTGTCTTTTGATTGGGGCATTTAGCCCATTTACATTCAGGGTAACTATTGAAAGATAGGAATTTAGTGCCATTGTATTGCCTGTAAGGTGACTGTTACTGTATATTGTTTGTGTTCCTTTCCGGTCTATGTTGCTTTTAGGCTCTCTCTTTGCTTAGAGGACCCCTTTCAAGATTTCTTGTAGGGCTGGTTTCGTGTTTGCAAATTCCTTTAGTTTTTGTTTGTCCTGGAAGCTTTTTATCTCTCCTTCTATTTTTAGTGACAGCCTAGCTGGATATAGTATTCTTGGCTGCATAGTTTTCTCGTTTAGTGCTCTGAATATATCCTGCCAGTCCTTTCTGGCCTGCCAGGTCTCTGTGGATAGGTCTGTTGCCAGTCTAATGTTTCTACCATTGTAGGTTACATATCTCTTCTCCCGAGCTGCTTTTAGGATTTTCTCTTTGTCTCTGAGACTCGTAAGTTTTACTATTAGATGTCGGAGTGTTGACCTATTTTTATTGATTTTGAGAGGGGTTCTCTGTGCTTCCTGGATTTTGATGCCTGTTTCCTTCCCCAAATTAGGGAAGTTCTCTGCTATGCTTTGCTCCATTATACCTTCTGCCCCCCTCTCTCTCTCTTCTTCTTCTGGGATCCCAATTATTCTAATGTTGTTTCGTCTTATGGTATCGCTAATCTCTCGAATTCTGCCCTCGTGATCCAGTAGTTATTTATCTCTCTTTTTCTCAGCTTCTTTATTTTCCATCATTTGGTCTTCTATCTCACTGATTCTCTCTTCTGCCTCATTTATCCTAGCAGTTAGCGCCCCCATATTTGATTGCACCTCATTAATAGCCTTTTTGATTTCGACTTGGTTAGATTTTAGTTCTTTTACTTCTCCAGAAAGGGTTTCTCTAATAACTTCCATGCTTTTTTCAAGCCCAGCTAGTATCTTTAAAGTGATGATTCTGAACTCTAGATCTGACATCGTACTAATGTCCGTATTGAGTACGTCCCTGGCAGTCGGTACTACCTCTTGTTCTTTTTGTTGAGGTGATTTTTTCCGTCTTGTCATTTTGTGCAGAGGAGAATAGATTAATGAGAGAACAAAATGCTAACAGGGTAACAATGTTCCCAGAAAATATACTCTAAACAAATCAGAAGAGACCTGAAGCAGTGGGAAAAGAAAGGGAAAGAGAGAAAAAAGAAAAAGAAAAAAAAAAAGAAAAAGAAAACAAAAACAGAACAAAACAAAAAAAACCAGAATGTGATCAAATATGATCAGGTTGGTATTAGATCAGTGCCACACACTAGATTTTGGGTGTATTTTGGTCTGTTAGAAGAAAGTGCCTCCCAAAATTTTAAAGAAAGAAAAACTTATATGTGTACAAAAATAAGGGTTGATATGATGAAGGGATGGAATATGACTGTAAAGATGGAAATTATAAAAAATTTTATAAAAGGAATTGATAAGTTGTTTGAAAAAAGAAGAGGATTTTAAAAAAAAAGGAAAGAAAAAGGGAGAGAATGTGATCAGGCAGGGGAGTAGAAAAAAACCATACACTAGAGATTTAGAGTATATTTTGATCTGTTAGAAGAAACTATCTCAAAATTTTAAAGAGAGAACAACTTATATATATATATGCCAAAAATACGGGTAACTACTATGAAGGGATAGAATATGACTCTAAAAATGAAAAATAAAAATGTTTTTTAAAAAAGGGATTGATAAGATGTTGTTTGAAAAAGGGAAAAAGAAAAATTCAAAAAAAAAAAAAAA
>NW_022589716.1:11883264-11901081 GCF_004348235.1 Phoca vitulina
AGTATTCCCCTAGCGCTGGAGTTCTGCCGTTCTCATTGATCGGTAAATTTGGTCTTGGCTGGCTGTTCTCGCTGATCTTCTGGGGGAGGGGCCTGTTGCCGTGGTTCCCAAATGTCTTTGCCGGAGGCGGAATTGCCCCGCCCTTGCCCGGTCCAGGCTAAGTAATCTGCTCGGGTTTGCTCTCGGGAGCTTTTGTTCCCTGCAAGCTTTCCGTACCGCTTTGGAGGCCGAGAGTGAAAATGGCAGCCTCCCAATCTCCATCTCGGAGGAGCCGAGAACTCGGGGCCCCGCTCCTCAGTGAGCCCCCAGAGAAAAGCGGTCAGTCACTCCCGTCTCCCCAGTCTCTGGCCACACTCCATGCTCACCTGGCCTGTGACCGAGCATTTCTATCTCTGGCACCCGACCCTGGGTGGAGTCTCCAAACCCAGCAGATCCCTGTGGTGCACTCCCACGCCGCTCCTCCTGGGGGAAGAAGGTGAGTCTCCCCGGATCTGCCGCTTGTTGGGTCCCTGCTGGAGGAGCAGTGGCCCGACTGTGCCGCAGATCACGGTTTATGGCAACCCCGAGCTGAGAGCCCGCTCCTCGGCTCTGTCTCTGCAGCCGGCTTCCCCGCTCAGATACCTGGGACCTCTGCCGCACTCAGGCATCCCCAGTCTTTCTGTGACCCCGAGGGTCCTGAGACCACACTGTCCCACGAGGGTTCCACCCCCCACTTAGCCACCGGAGTGACGTCCCTCAGCGGAGCAGGCTTCTAAAAGTTCCGATTTTGTGCTCCGTGGTTCTATCACTTGCCAGAAGCGGCCGACAGAGGCCCCTCCCCCGCCGTCTATCCTCCCGAATATCCCCTCGGATTCACTTCTCCGCACGTCCTTCCTTCCAGAAAGTGGTCGCTTTTCTGTTCAGAGAGTTGTTGCTATTCTTTTCTTCGATCTCCTGTTGAGTTTGTAGGTGTTCAGAATGGTTTGATCCCTATCCAGCTGAATTCCTGAGAGGAGACAAAATCCAGGTCTCCTACTCCTCCGCCATCTTGCTCCACCTCTTTCTTTCTTTCTTTCTTTCTTTCTTCTTTCTTCTTTCTTCTTTTTCTTTTCTTATTTCTTTTCTTTCTTTCCTTCTTTCCTTCTTCCTTCCTTTCTTTCCTTCTTTCCTTCTTCCTTCCTTTCTTCCTTCTTCCTTCCTTTCTTCATTTCTTCCTTCTTCCTTCCTTTCTTCCTTTCTTTCTTCTTCCTTCCTTTCTTCCTTCTTCCTTCCTTTCTTCCTTCTTCCTTCCTTTCTTCCTTTCTTTCTTCTTCCTTCCTTCCTTTCTTCCTTTCTTTCTTCTTTCTTTCTTTCCATTTGTTTACTTGCGTAATCACTCTGAGTAGAACTTTCAGTACAATACTGAAAAAAAATGCTGAGAGCAGACATTCTTGTCTTGTTCCTGATTTTAAGAGAAAGCATCCAGTGTTTCACCATTAAGTGTGGTGTTAGCTGTAGGTTTTATGTTGATGCTCTTTATGCAGTTTAGGAAGTTCTTTTTTATTCCTAGTTGATTTAGTTTCTTTTTTTTTTTTTAAACACAAAACGGTGTTAGATTTTGTCAATTGCTTTTCCTGCATCTGTTGAGATGATCTTTTGTTTTCTATTCTACTGATATGGTATATTACATTAATTGATTTTCAGGTATTAAACCAGCTTGGCATTCCTGGGATAGATTTCCCTTAGTCATGATTTATGATTCTTTCTATGTGTGGCTGGATTTGTTTTGCTAGTATTTGGTTTTTAAATCCATATTCATAAGAGATAATGGTCTGCAGTATTCTTTTCTTGTGATATCTTTGACAGGTTACTACTGGTCTCACGGGATTTGTTGGGAAGTGTTCCCTCCTCTTCTATTATTTTGGAAGAGTTTGTGAAGAATTGGTATTCTTCTTCAAATGTTTCACCAGTGAAGCCATCTTGGCCATGGCTTTTCCTTCTGAAGTATATTTTTGATTAATAATTCAATCTCTTTACTAATTACAAATCTGTTCAGATTGTTTCTTTTTGAGTAGTTTCAGTAGTATATGACTTTTTAGGAATTTGTCCATTTCATCTAAGTTATCCGTTTTATTGGTATATAATTATTCATAGTGTTTTTTTCTTATTCTTTTTATTTCTTTTTTTTTTTTTTTAAAGATTTTGTTTATTTATTTGACAGAGAGAGACACAGCGAGAGAGGGAACACAAGCAGGGGGAGTGGGAGGGGGAGAAGCAGGCTTCCCGCGGAGCAGGGAGCCTGATGCGGGGCTCGATCCCAGGACCCCGGGATCATGACCTGAGCCGAAGGCAGACGCTTAAGGACTGAGCCACCCAGGCGCCCCTTATTCTTTTTATTTCTATAAGGTTGGTAGTACTGTCCCCTCTTTCATTTGTGTTTCTAATACTTTGATTTTCTCTTTTTCTTGTTCCATCTAGCTAAAGATTTGTCAGCTTTATTGATCACTTCAAAGAATACTCTTTTGGTCTTATTGATTTTCTCAATTGCTTTTCTATTCTCCATTTTATTAATTCCTAATCTAGCTTTGATTACTTCCTTCCCTCTGCTTGCTTTAAGTTTAATTTGCTTTTCTTTTTGCCTTGTGTTAGGGTAGGAATTTAGATTTAAGATCTCCCTTCCTCCCTCCCTCCCTCTTTCTTTCTTTCTTTCTTTCTTTCTTTCTTTCTTAATATAAGCATTTGCAGATATAAATTTCCCTCTAGTGCTGATTTAGCTGTATCCCATGAGTTTTGGTCTGTTTTATATTCACCTTCCTTCATCTCAAAGCATCTTTTTTGATCCATTGGTCATTAATGAGTGTATTATTTGCTTTCCACATATTTGTGCATTTCTTGAATTTCTTCCTGTTACTGATTTGTAATTTCATTTCACTATGGTAATAAAATATATTCTTTATTATTTATACCCTTTTAATTTTATGATACTTGTTTTACTGCCTAGCCTATGGTTTATTCTGGAGAATGTTCCATGGGCACTCGAGAAGAATGTATACCTGGCTGGTGTTGATTGGAGTGTTCTACAGATTTCTGTTAGGTTTAATTGTTTTATCGTAGTGTTTAAGTCTTTTATTTACCTTTCAATCTTCTGCCTAGTTGTCCTACACTTTATTCAAAGTGATATTGAAGTCCCCAGCTATTATTGTTGAGCTCTCTATTTTTCCCTTCATTTCTATCAGTTTTTGCTTCATGAAATTTGGTGCTCTGTTGTTCAGTGTGTATATGTGTACATTTTTTTACATCTTACTAATGGATGTACTCTTTTATCATTATGAAATGTTCCTCTTTATCTCTAGTAACATTTTTTTGCTCTAAAGTCTATTAATTTGTCTGATATTAGTGTAACCATGCCAGCTTTTTCGTTGCTATTTGCATGAAATAGCTTTTTTCATCATTTTACTTTTAATCTGTTTGCATTTTTTAAATTTTTTTTAAGATTTATTTATGAGAGAGAGAGCAGGGGAGGGGAAGAGGGAGAGAAGGAGAGAGAATCTCAAGCAAATTCCTGCTGAGCGCAGAGTCCAATGCAGGGCTTGATCTCACAACCCTGAGATCACGACCTGAGCTGAAACCAAGAGTTGGACACTTAACTGACTGAGCCACCCAGGTGCCCCATTGCATCTTTAAATTTAAAGTGTATCTCCTATGGACAGCAAATCAGGGTTTGAGATTGTTCCTTCCCGGTTGTCCCTTTCTCAGATTTTCTCCAGCAAATTTGCCAGCCTGCAGTTTGGTTTATACCTCCAGTGAGTCTGTCAGTCTCCTCCCAACTGTCTCCACTATAACCTCTAGTGGTTTTGAGAATTCTTTTAGGCTTGAACTTCTCCACACTTGGTTGCAGATGAAGTCATTTCCTTTGGGAAGAGATTTCTAACTCTATGTTTTGTGACCTGCTTTTCTGTAGCTTTTCTCCTCTGGGCAAGATCTCTGAGTCATGGCTTTGGGGCAGGTGGTGGGGACAAGAGCATGATTCTCTCTGGGTGACACCTATACTTTAGGAGCTAAATGCTCACTGGAAAGGGAAACAGTATCCTTAAGTGTTTTCAGCTTGCCTCTCCTAGCATGGAAACTTAACCTTACAAGTCCAATCAAGGGCAGTCAGAGCCCCAGTTTTCTCTGCATGCTGGGCTCAAGGTAAGCCTTCATCCTATGGGTGTTGTAGGCAGTGTGAAAGAAAGGACCTCTCACCTACCAGCTGTACATGCTTAGAACTTAGCCTTAGCAACAGGTAAGCTGATACCCTGCCCCTTCAAGGATGATTGCCTTACAACTCCCAGTTTGGGAGAGAGAGAGCCCTGTATCGTTGCTGTCCTGGTCTGCAGTGGAAATTGTGTCTTGCTGAGCTGGGAAGGGAGAAGGAGGAAGCACATCTTGGTTCAGACATAGTAAACTCTTGCTATTCCTCCTGAGTTTTAGTGGATTTTCTTTAACAAATGTTTCTTAATTTCCTGTATGCCATTAGGACAACTTCTAGACTCTTTAAATTATTATTTTAAAACATAATTTATACCAGCTTCACTGGGGAGCAGGTATGAGAAGCTGCATATGGTATTGTGCCAAAAGTGGAACCTCTCAGGGTACTTCTTAAATACCCAGATGCCCAGTCTCCCTCTGGAAGATCAGAAAGTCTGAGATGTGAATAGGGCTTGGAAAAACCCCGGAGCTCTGGGTGTGCATCCAGGTTAGGGTTACCAATGTAATATGAATGGGAGCATGGGCTTTGGATAGGAGTCACAGCCCAGACATATAACAGTTAGCAATCTCAGGCACCGTATCACTTACAGATCGGTTTCTTGATCTATAAAGTAGGGATGAGAATGGTTCCCACCCCAGAGGTTGTTGCATGTGATAAGTAATGCAGTAAAACATGGAAGTAGAAAAATAAAAATATAATATAATAATGTATCAAATAATAGCCAAACTATTATTATTTCTCTGAATTGGTAAATTTTGAGCTTAAAGCAAATATCATATTCTTAGAGTTGGTTATCTTACCTTATTTGTAACTCATTTTTGTTTTTTCTTACCCAGTTTGGGATGTTCACTGATGTAATTTTTAAAAATTGCTTTACTTTGGAGGTTTTAGATTTCACAGGTGGTCATCAGGAATACAGGGGTGTGCCTTTGGGCATGGAGGGTAGAGGATGGGCAGGGAGGGGATGGCCTCGCTGACTGCCAGGCCTCCTCAGTGCTGGGTGTAGATGCTTTCCCTTGGCCTTGGGTGAGGTCCTGGGTTCTTAGCAGCCTTCAGGGAAGAGCTGACAGTGCCCAGGACAAAGACCTCATTGAGAATGAGAGGATCTTAGGCCGAAGTTCCTTTTGGGAGGCTGCACTTCTGGGAGTGTCTTAGCATAGTTCAGTTTATTGGTCACTTCCTTCAGAAAGACCCTCCTAATTGCACAGATGAGACTAGGCATCCCTCCTATGCCACCTCCAGTGCCCTGGTCTTGCAGGCACTGTGCTTTTTGTTCTCACCTCTAGGGTTGCTCTGCCTCGCCCTCTGCAGGGAGCTCCCCAGCCTGGGACTTGCTGGGTGCTCTGTAGTTGTTGCCTGAAAGATGCAGGTAGATTTCATGAGTCCCTTGAAGCTGGAAATGGGGGATGTTCCATACATGTGATTAAGTAGGAAGGGAATAAGAAAGGAGTGTTTGTCTCTCCTCTGAAAGGCACTGGACACAGCTGTGTATAGTGCAAAACAGAAGCAACCCCAGGGAAATTCTTCTTTCCTTTCTTCAGCACTTCACAAGAACAGCCCAGACCAAGCCTTGCATGTCTTCAAAGTAAGATAGGAAATCCAGACTCAACTAATATAATATTAACATTTTTGAACTGTGCACCAGGTACTGGGCTAAGTGTTTTATTTTACTATTTTTTAAAATTTAAATTCAATTAGCCAACATAGAGTAATTAGTTTTAGATGTAGAGTTCAGTAATTCATCAGTTGCATATAACACCCAGAGCTTATCACATCACGAGCCCTCCTTCATGCCCATCACCCAGTTACCCCATCCCTCCACCCACCTCCCCTCCAGCAACCCTGTTTGTTTCCTAGAGTTAAGTATTTTAAAAGTACATTTCCTTTAATCTTCACAGCAACCCTCTGAAGATCAGCTCTGTTTTTATCCCCATTTTATAGATGAAGAGTGGAGTTCAGAGATACCCAACAACTTGCCTGGGGTCACATAGCCCATTAATATACTCAGCCATATGTAATATTGCCTGCATGTGAAATCTTTTGTAGGACATGGACATCTGGAAAATTCTGTTGTGTTGTCCAAGCTGAAAAAAGAATAGATATGCCGTCTCATGTCCCCTGCCCCAAACACACACTCCTGCGTCACCTGGATTGGCCAAATGGGCTGAGCAGGCCAGAGAATACTTTCCCTTTGTGCTGTAGTCCTGGGGAGATGCATCCTCTTTTGACTTAAACAACAGAGCTCAGGACACCAGAATTAAAACCCTCAAAGAACTTAGAAGAGCCTAGAAACATAGGCTGGCAGCCACCATGGCTTTCAAGATGTCGTTCCTCCACCTTGCATTCTGGTCTCGGATGGATTATCAGAAGCTGTGGGAACAGAGGACATGCGCTAGCAGTTGGTCTGATTCTTATTTCTGCATTCTGTACCTTTCAGAAGAGGAGTTTTACATATCTGCTCTTTGTAGATTCTCATCTCTCCACACCTCTTGGGGATAAACTTGGGCTGGGAGTTCTCGTGCTTCAGAATTACAGGTATTCTTGGCCCAGCTGCCTTTTGGACCAAGTTGATAGGGGTAGGATGGAAGGATATTCACAGCTCCCTTTAAGTGGCAAATTGAAAAACGCTACTTATTAAAAATAAAATGGCAGTGGTTCATCACTTTTCATTCTCATTTTGAGCTGCCTCTAGCCCCTCAGAAGATTTTTTCCCCCTGTGCCAGCAGAACTTTTGATTACTGCCCGCGCTCGTCAAGTTGGAGTGAATAAGCTCGTCTTTGAACGCGGCAGTGAGAGCCAGGCTCGGGAGATGCCATTGGGGGGCGGAAGGCATTGCTGGCTGTGCTGCCAAGTTCAAGGGGAGGAGGGTTCGATGTGTGTCTGTGAAGTCCACATGGGGAACGTCAGATGTCACTGTTCAAAGGCAGAGGGATGGGCTGGCCGCTGAGAAACTTGAATTGCTTGGGTGGGACACTGACCAACAGCACTTTGAGGCAGAGGAGATAATATTAGAAATTTGCAACATGGGAAAATGTAAGGAAGGGAATTGTGATCAATTTGTTTGCCTTCTGGCCACTGTTCTTGTCATGCTAATTTTCCTCTTCAAAATGTAGAGTCCCTCCACCAGCGATCAGAGTGCCTGGAACTAGCAGAGCCAGAGCTGTCGCTTTTCTCAGTTCATCCCTGGGCTGCCTCTCAGTGTCTTTTCTCTCTGATGCGCCCATCCTCCCTCCCTGACCTCATTTCGTACCCCTGCCATCGAGTTCCTGCCAGCACGGGGCGGCCTTCTGTCTATCACTCCTGTGTGCCATACCTATTTTCTCCTCACGATCTGTGCAGGCCTGGCATTCCTTCCCTTCTCTCCCCTGTCTGTCGAAATCCTGTCCCCAAGTAGCCTCATTTCCGGCTGTGCTGTGTCTCTGAAGGCCTCCAGCATCCTGTTGACCTTGGAGCTCTTGCACAACTTGGTGGACTCGTGCAATCCAGGGCCTAGTGGCTTTCTTGCATTGTTCCCATTGTGCCGGTCCCTCACTGGGTTGGATCCTGGGCTGATACCGTGTCTTCTGTTGAGCCCAGTATCATGACCCCTCCAACCAGCCGCATACATACAACAAGACAGACCAGGCTGGGAACACTGTGGTTCTCAGGTATTTAGGGAGGAAAGGCCACGATGTGTGTGGCTTGTTCTCAAGTGGTTTGGAAAGGAAAACAGTGTGTGTGTGTGTGTGTGTGTGTGTGTCTGTGGGGAGGGTGTGCAAATGTTAAAGCAAATGGGATAAAGTGTTAAGGGTAGGAGCATCTCAAAGGACGTTACAGGTGTACTTCGTGCTATTTTTATTCTTGCAACTTTTCTGTAGGCTTGAGAATGTTTCCAAATAAATGTTTTCTTTCCCCGGTCTGCCCCCAGCCCCAGTAAAAACAAGACAGAACACTGTGGTCCTCCTTGAGCCTTCTCTTCCCCCCACTTCACAAGTCTGTCAGCGCCCCCTGCAGGACATCTTCCTTTCCAACCAGAACTGCCCGTAACCACCTGGTGCCACGCATTAATCATCTCTAGGTGCCTCCCACTTGGTCTTCTCTTTTCCATTTTTGTCTCCGGACAGTCTTCTCTCCACATCTCAAAATAGCCAAGGCTATTATTATTATCATTATTATTATTATCAGCAGCAATCATACCACATCACTTTTCCACTCATCCCCTTCCAATAAAAGTCTTGTCACTCTACTCCACCCTTCTGCCTGCATGTAACTCCTCTCCTGCATGTCTCTGTTTAGACTGGTCTTGCTATTCTGGAATGTTCGAAGCTTGCTACCACACAGGGTTCTTCCTGTGAGATGCTCCCTTTGTCTGCAGTGCTTTCCGCTCTGATTTTGCATGGCTTCCTCTCTCTTCATTCACTTCATTTGTTTGAATGATGCCTTCTCGAACCATCTTCTTTTAAAAAAAACAATCCCAACCTCTTCCCTCACCCTGACTTTTTTTTTTTTCAGGGTAGAGATAAGTTTGCCACTAAGGAAATTATTTTATGCTTAATTGTTATCATGCCAATAGAATGTAAGCTTCAGGGGAGAAGGACTTTGATTTGTTCTCTGCTGTATTTTCATGGCCTGGACCAGTGGTCCTCATATGTGGCCCCAGAACAGCAGCCTCAGGATCATCTTGGGGACTTGTTAGATGTGAAAATTCCTGGGTCTTTCCCAGATCTATTGAATCGGGTACTCTGGTTGGGAGGGGAGAGTAGCAATCTGTGTTCTATAAGTCCCTCAATTGATTCTGATACATTTTAAATTATGAGAATCACTGCTTTCAAATAGCCTCACATGAGTTAAATTCTAAGAAATATTTATTTTTTAAAAGATTTTATTTGAAAGAGAATGTACATACACACACACACACACACACACACACACACACACACACACACACTAGTGGGGGAGGGGCAGAGGGAGAGAGAATCTCAAGCAAACTCTGAGCTAACTGTGGAGCCCAATGTGGGGCTCGATCCCATGACCCTGAGATTATGATCTGAGCCGAAACCAGGAGTTGGTTGCTTAACCGACTGAGCCACCCAGGAGCCCCAACTCTAAGACCTATTTAAATGAATAAACAAATATTTGGTGCCTGTCTGTGTCACAATGTCCATTTTCTGTTACCTTCTTGATTTGGAACCTTAAAATGCTAAGTCTATAAAAACTTAAGCTTTTCATTATAAAAATATTGATGTTTCAACTTCAGACTTTGTGAGGACTCAAGGTTAAATAGGACTTCTGTTTTTATTCTGTCTGTCCCTATTGTCTCCTTTGTTTTATGCTGATGCTAAGCTGTTATATTATTCCTTGATTTACATTTCTGATAATGTTTGTTATTGGAGAAACAATATCGAGAGCTCCAAATTATGTAATAATTATAGGAATAGCACTTCATGCTACCGAATGTTTGTTGAAAGAATATATGATGGCAGGCTGTGTCCTGAGCTGGTGAATGGCCCAAGTCGGGATTCATATCAGGCCTAATTGCTCAGCTAAAAGTTGAAGTTTTGAGGTGGACAGGTTACCTGTCAGGATGCTGAATAATGTCTGGTGTGACCAGAACCTCTGCTGGTCAATTTGTCATTGTCAGCTCTGAATTCATTCTTGTCTAGAGAACAGATGAAGTGGCCATCAGGTAGAACGGCCAAAATAAAAGGGACTAAAAGGTTATTTGTTGGAAAATTGAAGTTTCAACCTAAAGAGACTCTCTTAGAGATTTTATTCTATAGTATAAATGTATACTATTTATACATGAGTATTCGTGATTGTACTTAAGTAATCCATCTAAAAATGTGGGCTTTCCTCTTGAATTATCCAGAGAATAAAAAAAGTTATTAAAAACATCCAGTTTTCGGTCTCTACTTCTAACCCTATGGTAGAGAGCTAATGAAGAATTGCCAAGCTGATGTTGGCACTATTCTATGTGGTGGGACTAGGTGGGTGGTAGGATAGATGGGCATTTCCCAGTGTTAATGATGATCATCTTGGGTCACCAGATTGTGGGTTGCTTTTTTAATTTTTATTTATTTATTTACTTATTTATTTTATTTGCTTTTTAAAATTTTTCTACAGTGAACATTTGTAAAAATTTTAATTCCAGTTAGTTAACATACAGTGTTATATTAGTTCCAGGTGTGTAATACAGTGATTCAGCACTTTCATGCTTCATGACAAGTGCACTCCTTAATCCCCATCACCTACTTCACCCATCGCCCCTCCCACCTCCCCTCTGGTAACCATCAGTTACGAGTCTGTTTCTTGGTTTGTCTCTTTTTCTTTTCTCTCCTTTGCTTGTTTGTTTTGTTTCTTACACTTCACGTATGAGTGAAATCATACAGTGAACACTTTTTAAAGAGGCCAAAATGAGGACCCTGGGCCTTTCTGAGAAGGATCTTCCTTGTTTCTTTTCCTCTCACTTGATAGAATGGCTAAAGTCTATTCCGTCATTCTCATTATTGTTTTACCATTATTAGTATTGTAAGAGCCACTGCGCGCATGGGCCGTTCACAGGTGTGCGGCGCTGTGTTAACTCGGGAGGAGCACTTGCGCTCGCTCACCTGTGAAATGGGGCGCGGCGAGGGATGTAGTGCCCGCACCGAAGAGACTGGCGTGTGCTAACAAATGCTCAACAGGTGGGTAGGACTCTTTTTTTTTTTTTTAAGATTTTATTTATTTATTTGACAGAGAGACAGGGCGAGAGAGGGAACACAAGCAGGGGGAGTGGGAGAGGGGGAAGCAGGCCTCCCGCAGAGCAGGGAGCCCGATGCGGGGCTCGATCCCAGGACCCTGAGATCATGACCCGAGCCGAAGGCAGACGCTTAACGACTGAGCCACCCAGGCACCCCGTCGGTAGGACTCTTGTTAACAACAGTAATCTCCCTCCAATCCTATCAGCTCAGTAGTATTCTCCTCATTTTACAGACAAGGAACTTGAGGCAGAGAGAGAGAGAGGGAAAGAGAGAAGTGGAAGGAGGAGGGGACAGACAGGCAGACAGTGATGGAGAGACAGGGATGCCCGCGTGGGGCTCAGCACGCGTGAGGAGTTCCTGGATTGGCCACACGAGTGGTGAGGGTTGCCTTGTCCGGGCACGCCCACACTCTGGCTCTGAGTGCAGAGGAACCTGGCGTGGTAGGGAAGGAAGTGGGCTCCGGTGTTTAACCAGGGTCAGTTCTTACCCTCATTCCCATGCTGTATGATCTTGGGAGAGTACTTTCCCGGCACTGTCCCTCACCTGCCCCTCTGTCAAATGGGGGTGTTAATAGTACCGCATCATAGGGGTCACCTAGTTAACAAATATTTATCAAACACTTACTATGTGCCCTGCACGTTCAGGGGAATAGCCCCACCAGGGTGCCCCGTGACTTTGCTTGTTATCTAAATAGATCACATTAGCAAAGGCTTGAGCCACCCTGAATCTGAGTCTTGGCCAGATGCCTTGGGATCCTCCTGGAACAGGAGAGATTGGGGGGCTTGTGGGGAGCTGCCATCTTCCCCTGGGAGGCTGTCCTGAGACAGTTGCCCTCTCCCCCTGGGTTCTGATGAGCCCCTCCCCCAGTAGAGCTGCAGAATATAAAACCCTCAGCTGCAGCCTAGATCGGAGTTAGGCTCGGCAATGGGCTGTCCCACCACTTGCACTTGCAGTTCTTCAGCCCTTTTATTTCATGTCGTTCCTGTTGTTGCGTGGGACAAGAACCACAGAGACCTGGCTGGTGCGGTGGCTTCCTTTCTCTGTCTAGGTAAGCAACACATTGCCCAAATCTAAAAGTGGCTCTTTGTATCTCCCGCTTTGGGGTCAGACAGGTCCTGGCTTTGACTTGCTTGGTCTTTTCGTGGAGCTTGATGGCACTGAGTGAGCCACAGTCTCTGCATACGCTGGAAAATATAATGACCATGGTTCTCTGCTCTGGTGGCACTTCCAGCTGCACAGGGCGATGGAAGACGAACAAGTAAACACACATAAATGCATAAATCCAAATGAGGCAGGTGATGTGTAGGAAGCAAGCACCATTGTGTGCAAACACTCCAGCACAAGCCCCCTTTCCCTCCCCTCACCTGCTCCCCAACCCTTTTGCCAGTCTTGGTTCTGGAATGGTCTAGAGCACACATTCATGTGAAGTGACTTTCCAAAGAGGCTTCTTCGGGATTCGCACTGTGCCCTGAGCACGTGGACCAGGGACGCCCGACACCACGCTGGCCTGGCTCCTGGGCTGCCTCACTTTCCTGATGGGCCTAAGAGTGTGGGCAAACAGCACATCCCGGTGACGACAGCAACAACTTACAGGTGGCCAGGCTCCTGCAGGTGGGTCTGCCTGCCTGAAGGCCAGAGTCAGGCCTTCCCCACGGGCTGAATAAGAGTTCCTCGGGAGCAAGCCTTTGCAGGATTCAGCCGGTGCCATGGAGCCGAGTGTCCTCCATCCCACCCAGCATCTCCCCTCTTTCCTCAGGTCTCCTCTGCAACCCTGGTCCTGGGCAGACAGCTCTGCCCTCCACTTGCACCTCCCACGGGGAAGCTCAGTGCGTGGCAGATACTCCCAGAGGGAGGGTAGACTTGCCCCTTCAGCCCCGCCTCAGAAGCCAGAGATCAATAGCAGCAACGACGTTCCAAGTGCCTGCGATAGGCCAGGCCCTGTGCTGAGCACTTTTCCCGAGGCATCCCCGATGGACATGGCCACAGAGGGAAGAAGACCTGGGGTATGCTGTTTGGCAGGGACTCAGGGGGCTCACAACTGAATTAAGTGGGGATTTGATCTAGTACATGAGGTCTCTGCTGCTCGTGGTTAGGACAGACAGCGACAGAGCACGTGGGGAGGGGGCTGGCTGCCCACTACTGGGGCTGCAGAGCTGAGCTGGTGCCCCCGCCCCTGGGAGAGTGGGGCCTCTGCCTTGCGTTCTGGCCTGGGTCAGGAGCCGCTGTGGCATCCCTTTGGTGAGAAGCAGTGTGGTGACCCCCTGCTCTGGTCCTCTCATGCAGAGGTGTGCAGTGGGCGGCCTGAGTTCCTTTCTGTGACCCACGCCTATGACCGTGGCCACGCTCTTCTTGCTCCCCATCATTCACACCCACGCGTGTCCCGTCCAGTCTGTGTCCACTTGCGGAGTTGGACCCAGGAGGCGGTCTGGGCTCTGGTCTCCGAGCTGCTGAGAACTGCCTCTGGACAGGTCCCATCACCTCCCTGGGCCTTTCAGATAATTAAGGACCTACCAGCACTGCCTCTGTCCTCCCCAGGGGCTGCCCTGCAGTGCTCTAAGAGGCTTGACTTACAGCAAGTTAGATGATGTGGACACAAATCTCAACTCATCCCCTGATGAACTGAGCACCAACGTGCTGTGTATACATTCCCAAGACACACAGCAGTCTTCCTTTTCCTTTTGTCCCTCCGCCCCCTTCCCTCCCCTCCCTCTCAGCTCCCCGGGGGGAGTCCTCTGTCATCAGGACACCCTATCATGGCTATAATCCCCTTCTGACAATGCAAGGGGATTTGTGGATTCAGGGGAGGAGGAAGAGAGGATGCCAAGTTTCTGGGCGTTCATCACTGCTCCCTCTGGGGAAGACCACGTTGATCCTAACACACTTAGCCAGTGTTCTGAGAAATTTGCTGTCATCCTGCGCTGCTTTGTTCTCATTCCCCTTGGCTGTGGTACAGAAATGCACAGAAGTCTCAGGGTCCTCCATCTGCTTCTGCTCAAGGCACCCCGAGGTGCGTGTGAGACCCCAGGCCCACCTCTCCTAAGGCTAGTGCTTTATCTGTGCAGAGGGACCAGAGGGGTCCCTGTTCTGTGTGCATGGGTTATTTTGAGCTTTTGGAAATGTGACCCCCGGAATTTACTTATTCTCTTTGCATTGGTGTCTGCCAATAAAATGTGGTCCAGAAGACCTACCTAGGGGACTCTGCTTCTAATTGTGTAAACTTGGGCATGTTACTCAGCAGCTTACACTCAGTTTCCCCATCTGTCAAGTGGGAATTACAGGAGTACCTACCTAACTGTCTTTTGGAGACTCAAATGTTAGATATCTTAGAATAATTCCTGGCTCATCCTGGAGGTCAGTACTTGTTGACTGTGTCCATCTTCTACCACCTTTTAAAGGTGCCTCCGTGGGTAAATGACTTAAGTTCTCTCTTGCCCCAGGCTCCTTGTTTGTAAATGTGCACAGAGGGCCTAGAATAGACAGGATGAAGTGGACTGAAGCATGAAAAGTGCTCAGACAAATGCAAGGTGTACATACATGGCTGTTGTCATTACTTTTAGTGTGATATATTTTTGAAATTGAACCCATTTTTTCCTTTTCCTCTGCTAATTCTTATTCAAATAAAGCCTAGTGAACAGTTATTGGTATCCTTTCCAGGACCACCAATATTGTTTATATTCTATTGTATTTTGAGTGTGTGCATGTGTGATGTAAGTGTGTATTACTGGCTTTTCTACATGGGTTTGCATATGGTGTGCACCCAGTTTCCAAGGGAAGACTTGCATCTCTTTGCCTTGCCCGACCAAGGGCGTCTCAACCTGAATTAACCTCCATGGGGCCACATGGATGACGGTGCTTATGTGGGTTAAGTGTGTGTGCATGCTGTGAATATTCTTCTCTCTTTCCAAAGCTTTATCTTTTTGAAACTGGGAAACTCAGGCCTGGGGCAGCAGCCTGCAGAGTGTGAGCCTGAGGGGTCTCCTCTGCTTGAATAAGGAAATTGCCAAGAAAGAAATATGTTCAACTGTGAGACAGTGAGATGTGCTAGAGAGCATCCGTAGGGTCAGCCAGCTTGCGGCCGGGCGTCTCAGGACCAGGTGTGCAAACCTGCCAAGGAGCAGGCTCTGCTGCCTTGCTGGAAAAGAAAAACCATGGTCCATTTTACTCAGAAGGAGAAAAAGAGGTGAGCCTGGAAATCCTATGCGTAGTAGCGAAATTACCGCCAACTCAATTTGCAGTCATCTTGGAAAAGACAAGCTGCTGTCTCTCCCCTCGTGAATTTCTGCAGGGAACAGACCCTGCCAAGCCAGCCTCATCTCCTTCCCTAATCAAGTGGCGGCCGGGCTATTGAACATGATGATTGTCCCAATTGTCCTTTTCACTTGGCCTGTGAGGCAGAGCTAGAGTCTTGGCAGTTCTTGGAAATAATGACCTCTTACAAGAACATCCAATTCGGAAACAGCTTCAAACTCCTGTTGCCTTTGTAGACAAAAGTGTTTACATTTCTCCTCTCATCAACAGACTGATTGCTGGTCCATTTTCAGCTAGAGTAAGAAACAGTAGTGAACTGGGAGGCTGTTGCTGAGTTGTATTGATAATTGAATGCCAAATGCAAAACTAAATATAATATGCCATTATCCTCCCCAAGATACTGTGGGTGTTTTGAGTTTGTGTGATACTAGTCTAAGAAATAAAATAATCCTTTCACCTCCTGCTCTTATATGAAGGTGCTATGAGAAATTGTTGAACAAGACTCAGCCTAGTCATTGTCCAAAAATATTTCAAAATAACTGAATTGAAGACCCTGTAGGGATTGAATGATATTCCTCTCAAAAATTCATATCCACTTGGAACCTCAACCTGTGACCTTATTTGGAAATGGGATCTTGGTGGATACAATTTGTTAAGGATCTGGAGACGAGATTGTATTGGATTTTAGGGTAGGCCCTAAATCCGGTGGCAGGTGTCCCTATAAGAAGAGACAAAAGCACACCAAGAGAAAGGCCACGTAAAGAGAGAAGTTGAGATCGGAGCTTTGTGTAGACATGCCAGTGGATGCCAGGGATTGCCAGTAACCACAAGAAGGTAGAATAGAACCATGGGACAGTTTCTCCCTTAGAGCCTTCAGAAGGAGCCAGCCCTCTGAAGCCTGATTTCAGACCCCTGGCCTCCAGGAGTGTGAGAGGCAGCACTAAGAAAGTGACTCACCAGCCAGGGCCCTTCTGAGTTCTTTTAGACAGGTTCTCAAGTCCCCTTGATGTGGGGCTGCTTGGGAAGGTGGAAGGCATCAAGGTCAGGAAAGACAGAGAAAGGCTGAGGAACCGTGCTGAGTTAGAGACTGAAGAGACTGCACAGCGAACGTTGTGTGTGATCCTGGATCAGTTCCAGGCCCCCACAAAGGACAGCGGTGGGGCTGTTGATGCAATGTAACTCCGATCTGTTGGGGAGTGCTGGGATTGTCAGCGGGAGTGTTGTGGTTTTGGTTACTGGACTATGGTTAAGTAAGAGGTTAACATTTGGGGAAGCTGGGTGAAGCGTATATATATATATATATTTTTTTTTTTTTTCCATTTTTGCAACTGCTTTAAAGTCTGAAAAGTCTTTCATAATGAAAATTTCAAGGAGTGGTACCATGTATAGGAGCAGAGAGGTGAGAAAGAGGTTTGGGGGATGATTTTGGATTTTGGATTTTGAGGACTGTGAGCTGGCTCCCATGCAGATTTCTTTAGTGAAGACACAGCCATTGTTTCTCAGTACACCCACACTTTTCTTTTTACCCTTGTGAGGAAGGTATAGTTATTGGTTTTAAAGCAAATCCCTCCAAATACTCTGGGTGCTAAGAATGTCACTCATGAAAACAGACTCCTTTACGTCTGTCTCCCCACTTGAAATGGGATGCCATACTGTTACTCCAGAGGAGTGTAATGTGTGTGGCCCAGGAAACCCATCTGTGGAACAGAGAGGGAGGGTTTCAGTTGGAAAGGGGTGTGTAGAGCACAATCCCAAGTTATACAGATAAAACATAGGAACAAGGGAGTACACGGCCTCCTGTCAGGACGCTAACAGTGAATATCAGTAGAACTGGGTGAATTTCATTTTCTTTTTGGTCATTCAGTGAGAAGTTATTTTTTAAGGAAAAGAATAAGACTATTTTTAGAAGGCAATTTCCACTCTCTTCCCCCCTAAAAAAGAGCTCTATGTTTGGTCTAAGAGAAAAAGCCCGAAGTGGAAATTTCTTGCAGAATACATTTATTATTCCACTCTCTCCCCACGTAAGACTGAGGCTGGGGCTCTGTCGCTGTTCTCAGAGGTGGCCCACACGACGGCACGGTCTGTTTTGGTGGTCTAGTTAGAGTCTGAAATATCCAACTGAGGAATAATCTTGGCTCAAGACCTCAAGATTTTTCTTTTCTTTTCTTTCTTTCTTTTTTTTTTTTTTTTTTTGGAAACATTGTCTTTATTTTGTTTATCAAAAAGTCTTTCTTTTTGGCACAATTAAATAGATTTTAGAAGTTGCAGTTGTGGGTCCTTAATATATTCATCCCAAGATGCCTTTGTGCATCTGTTATTTATTTCCATATTGTTTTTGCTAATAGTTTTGGAGAGATTTTAAACATTTGAACCTTTTTTTTTTCTTGCTTTAAAGACAATGTCTGGAGAAAGTTAAGGACCCAGAAAGTTATTAATTTTTTTCTTTGTACCCCTCAGTGCACTGTAGTCAGCTACTTTCAAGACGAAAGGGCCCATTTTTTTCTTGCCCTTCCTCCTTTTTCTCCTTAAAAAGATTTTGTGTTATTCAAGAGGATTGGATTGGCCCTATGGTATGAATTTGTACTGGTCCCATATGCTAATTAACTATGTCTTATCCCTAACTCAATTGTAAGAGATAAG
>NW_022589716.1:11901181-11982156 GCF_004348235.1 Phoca vitulina
ATAGTAAATACATAATATGTCTTAGAGAACAAATATTGAAAGACTTTAAATTAAATTAAATATGTTTTAAGTAACATGTTTTTTTCATAACTATTTCTACCTTTTATGATGGGCTATGATTTTGGAACAAGCTTTATCATCTTCTTTTCACATCTTTTGTTGTTGTTGTTACTGATTCCACCACACAGCAGCCAAGCTGGCCTTCTTTATTTTGACCTGGTAAACTTTGACCTGGCATCGTGGATACCCTTGCTTTGGGACACTCCATGAGTAAGATAGCTTTCCATTCTTACCAACACTTTGTTATATGCTGATCATGGAAATGGTATTGAAATAGCAACACCTTTAAATTTACATGTCCTTTAACTCACATACAAAACAGAACCAAGCTATTTAAAGAGAATCAAGCAGACCAAAGAGTGAAATCATGGTGGATTAAATAAGAAAGTAGAATTGGATTCTAGCTGCAGAGATGGCTTGTCTTATTTCTAGGGAGCTGCTGTAATAAAATTAGTCATCAAATGTGTTAGGACTCCGAGATGTTATTGGAGTTTCAATTTACTCTGTCCTTCTGGCAGTCTAAAATACGTTCCAAACTGCTTAATCAAACTGGTTACATCTTTATTTTAGCATCTTTATTACTAGAAGATCTTCCCAAACAAGTATTTTTACAAATAGGAAAATAATGAAGTTTGGGCTACTAAAATTTTTAAAAGATTTTTCAGACTTTGACTTAAAAGCATGCTTTTATGAAAACAGTTCCAGCTAAGCATCTGTAAGTTGCTCTGTCCTTGAAGGTTTTGGAGATCAACCTCCATTTCTGAAAGCTTGTCCTTGTCATACATCATTTTTGTTGCAGCTGACTTCTTCCTCTTTTGGTGCAGTTCCTGTTAAATATGTCTGGTCTCATTGGTCTTATCTTAGTAGCAATATTTTCTTCTTTTTCATTGTTATTTGTAGCATGTAATCTGCTGGACTTGTAGCATTGTTTCCCAAGAAATACTTCTGTCTCTATTCTTTGATTTTTTTTTTTCTTTGCAAGATCTATCTTTTTTTGCATTAAACTTCCCTTGATAAAGTTCATTCTGTCTGCCATGCAATTATAGAATGCTCAGCAAACTTCTTGTACACCCGTATGGTATGGAAATGCTTCACTTGGGGAATGGTCCTGCCAAATCTAAATTCTATAAGTGAATTAGTGCTTGGAGAAATACTGAGTCACATGGGGTTTGTGACTTCTGAGATGATTTTTTGGGTGTTTGTGACCATACTGGAAACTTGGAGGCATTGTTTATGGTTTATGGCACCCTTATTTTCCTCTTCTTGCCAGTGACACCCTGAATTTCTTTTAGGGACCCATCCTTTATGGATGCTAGGCTTGAAATTGGACCCGGGGGTTAGCAGGTTTAAACAGGTCGATCAGCATGCCCCATCCCCATCCTGTGCTGACTAGTTCAGGGATGGGTCAAAGTCAATAAAAGTAAGGAGACATTTGGAGATCTCACATCCTACCCCTGAGTAAAATGGGAAAAACATGGCTCCAACTGCTACAGCAGTTTTGTGACCCTGTAAGAGGAAAATCTGGAGATGCTGGGACAAAGGCTATAGGGGGAAAGGCCAGGTGTGTGAAAGAAAGGGTCTGAGGATACAGCCAACTCAGTGGGATGCAAGATAGAAAGAAAGACAGTAACCTGGTCCTTGATGAAACCATTGGCAATCTTGGGATCAGTCTACCCCTTAACTATTCCTACCCCTCATCTTTTTAGTTCTATAGACCAATATCTTTTAAGGTATTTTGAATAGGCTGTTGGTTCTTTAAATTGAAAAGATTCCCAACTTGAAGAAGTAGAGGGTGCCTTGATTTAATTGCAGTAAAACACTCTTAAGTAATCTCCAGTTAAGCAATGTAGTGGATTAATTAATATTCTTCATTTCTGCTCCCATCAGTTAAGCACTTTGGCTGGTGTCTAGAGTGTGCTGAATGTCCACAGCTAGCAAACTACCCCAGTGCTCAAAAGGCCATGATCCTATATGCAATGATTGGCCAAGTGTTAAAAGTAGGTGTTTGATGTATTATTTTAGAAATGATTTCTTGCTTCTAACCCTTTTTGGGTAACCAATCAACTGTACATCATGATCACATCAGAGATTAAAGCGTGCACACACAAACACATACGCAGTCATTCAGCTCCATTCCCTGTGGAATGGGATGAGTTATAAATGGGGTGCCTGTCCATTTTGGTTTGCCAAGGACAGACCTATTTTATACTGGTTATCTCTATATATTAATAAAAAGGACCCCTTTCTTAAAAGTGATCTGGTTTGGATGATAAATTATATGGTCGCCCTAGTTATAATTCACGTAATAGAATTAAACCTATACCCTGTGATTTTTTCATGACAAGGGAGAGGGACAACTTGGGAGTCAGTGAGCACTGGCTACTGAGGGTCCATACACTCAATCATTTGGTCTCAATTAATTGGGCCCAAATGCTATTGTTCAGCAAAAAATAGTTGATGAAAGTATTTGCAGGATGAATGTGACCTGGTGGAAAGACAGCTGGAAGCTTATTGTTAATGGTGCTTGGTCAACATAATTGGCAGTTGGCATTATTCTCAGTGTGTATCACACTGTTTGGGAGTAGTTTGAACTTCCAGTAGTAGAGTCCAGGGGAGTTTACGACCTGCTGATCTTCACATGAAATTGGGCATCAAAAGCAAATTCCTATAATGTTCTAGCCATGTGAACCCAGCCCCCTGGTGCCATATCTCCCCTCCCCCTCCCCACCACCACTGTGTCCCTGTGAAATCAGTAATAGGGTGGGTGTGGGGAAGACTTGTACGGGAATGGCACAAAGGCCTTCCTTGGTCCTTCATCAAGGCTCAGCTCGGATCCCCCTTCTGTTGGCCCTGGCCCTCCATCTGACCTGTCTTTCCTTCTTCCTCACTCACAACTCACCTTTCATCCCTATGCACCCCATCTTTCTTACCCACAGCTAGTTTTTCAGGCTGCTGCCACTGTAACAGCTCTTAAAGGCAGTGCAGTGCAGAATTCCTTACCATGCCCCTGCCCTGGGGGGTCCCCCCCCGCCCCAAGCCAGACTCAAGGCTGCATGTTTTCTCTTTAGTATAAAGCTCAGAGCAGAGACAGGAGAGCCTGCTCTTGGTCTCTGTGTGTTGAAAACAAACACCAAGTGATTCCCCTTTGTAAATGTCCTGAATCCCCTTATCTCCCTGTGGGATTTCTCCTTCTCTCCCCTTATCTCCCTGTGGGATTTCTGGGCCTACTGCAGGAGGGATGTGTGAGTCTTCCACCCCACTGCCTTCCCCTCTGCTCCCTCTGCTTCCCTGCTCGCATGCCTCCCTCCTTTTTCCAGCCTGCAGCTCTGTGTCGGCACCAGCAATATCTCTGACAGCTCCTTAATTGCTACACGCTTTTGTGTGTTTCCCTGGCAATTATATTTCAGACCCTGTCAGGGTACCTGCTAGCCTCGGGGTTCTGTTTATATTAAATATCAATAAAAAGCTGATAGCATCAGTGCAGATGGCAGGCTCACAAAATCATATTTTACTGGGAGCCAGGCCTGTCCAGAAGATGGAAGGAAGGAATGTTTAAATTTCTTTCTCTCTTCCAAAAGGTTGAAACGAGAGGAGACTTTCTGCATGACTATCAGGGATGGGTTCTTACTGAATGATGGCAGCTCTATATTCTCTAGCTGGGTGTTGTCCTTTATTGCGTGTGACTTGTCATAATATCCGTTTTCTCCAGAATTGTTTCTTTATGTCCCCGGAACATAGGATAAGGCTTCAAATACCCCCGATATTTTTAAGGGCTGATTGACGAAACGGGTAAGATTTTATTTGGCTTTACTTTGAAGAGGAGTGGCTTTGGGGCGGAGGCTCCGAGTCCCACATCCCCTGCCCCGCCCTCCCCTAAGCAACACCTTAGTCCCTCCCCCGCTGTGTTGCCTCATCTTTTGGAAACAGTATGGGCCCTCCCAGGAGCTGTGACTGTGCTGGAGAGTGAGGGTGTGGGGCAGTTAGCACCTGTGGACGCTTAGCAGCACCCAGGAGGAAAGCCTCACTGAAGGTTTGCAATACCCCAACATGGGTGGTCCAGGGATTCCTGTTCTTACGGTTGCCCTTCTGTCATGCCGCTTAAGCATAGCTCCCATCAGTTAGAGGCGTCCTGCAAGGCTGTCTGGCAGGGATGTACATGCTGAGGACTTTTACAACAGAAAAATTGGTGTTAGCAAATCTGTGACAGTCTGGCTATTTGGGGACCCGCTTTTCCTCCGTGCCGTCAATAGAGGTTCCCGAGTGTGCGCGATCTAAGGAGCATGCCAGCTCCCCTTGGGTTCACTCCCTCTTGCTGCAGTGCTCAGGAGGACTGTTGTCCAGGCCCCGTGCTGTTTGTTGGCCACTCCCCGCATGGATCCTGGGATTTGTTGGCCACTCCCCGCATGGATCCTGGGACGATGAAGAGGAGGGCTCCTGCCGTGGCGGTCAGAGCGTACAACCTGGCCCCTCCCATGTTTGCTGAGCTCGTCCTTGTTCAATACCACTGGCTTTCTCCTGCTGCCATCCTAGTGCAGGCCCTGTTATGGCCCCCTTGAATGACAGCAGGAGCCTCTACACACTCCCTCCACCCTCGCCCACCTGCCCCTGCTTGGTTGCTCTCCAAATGGCAAGGGTATTACCGCCCTCCCTTCAAACCCTCCAGGGACCTCCACCGTTCTTGAGATTGACAGCAGACTGCAGACCAGGGTCTTCAGGGCCCTGCTGGGTCCCCTAGCCCTGACTCCTCCCACCTGTTGTGGGTATTTAAACTTGCAGTTGACAATCCCAGCAGCACCTTGCCCCCTCCCCAGAATGCCTATTCATTCTGAAGATTCCATCTCCCCCAAATCTGTGCTAGCAGGACCTTCCCTAAGAGCATGTTTCCTTACATTGGGTTTTGCCCCTTCTTGTACTAATCATGGCTGTAATTTCATCCATAATGAGATAATTATTGGGTTCTCTGCTTCCGCCACTGGTCTATATGCTTTATTGGGTTAAAGGCCATGTCTGGTTTTGCCCACTGCTTTATCCCCAAATCCTAGCATAGTATCTGGAAGTCAGCAAATATTTTCTGAATGAATGAATGAATGAATGAATGCATACTATACCTAGTACATGATTTATACCCTTTAACCAGCTTGTCCAATGGTAGTAGAATTAGCTACTACAAGTGGAATAATTAAAAGACAAGAAAGGAGAAGCCTCAGTGAGCTTGGCCAGGGTGCAGATGTGGGTGGATGCTGGAGACTGGACAGGAAGTGGATTTGAAAAGGGATCCTGGGCCAGAACAGAATGTCTTGGGGCACCAGGCTGTGGGGTGCAGTCTCTGCATGAAGGGTTAGCAGGAGCTACTGATGCTTCCAGAGCAGGCTGAGTGGTCTGGCCATGTTATGTGGCACAGATTTTTGAGCAGGATGCTAACTTCCAGAGAACTGTGAGGGTCTTGCAAGGCTGGTATTGTTCTAGGGTGGCTCTGTGCTGACCCCATCTCGGAACCTGTCAACCATGAGACCTGTTCCCTTTCCAATGAGAGCAAATCCTCAGGAAGGAATGAGGCTCTGGTTCTTCAGCTTTTTGTTAGAGACCTGAGGAGAGACTCAGTTCGTGGGAAAATAATCTCTTACACCCCCGTCAAATGAGCAGTTTTAAATTAGTGAACACCAGCTTAACTGCAATTTATAAAAAAACACTGTTTTAGAATCAGAAGTCCCTTGAGATGTGCTTATCTTCACTCTACAGTGTCTTGTAAATGTCCCCTCTGTGAGCAGACCCCAAATCCAAATGCTGATGGTGACGAAAGAAAGACCCTTACTGGTAGCTGTGCAGCAGAGAACCCAAGGTGGATGCTTTAGGGTACTCTTGCAGAGGGCTCCCTATTGGTCCCCAGCACTACCTTATCTTCATTCACCATGTCCTCTTCAGCTCAGGCACAGGTCCTGAGCATGAGGTGCAAAGATGCTATGTCTGGACCCAAAGACCCCCCTGATCCCAGCCACTTTCTCCAGGGACCACCCACTTCATTCATTTGCTGGGGACAGGCCGCCTGCGGTGAGCCACATGTTACCTGGTGTCTAGACCATGAGTCCTGTGCCTCCCCTTTCTCCCACCCTCTACTTACTGCCTGGGAGGCAGTAAATGAAGTTCAAGGCCTCTGCTCAAGTCTTCTTTCATCTCACAGTTTAGACAAGGAACTTAGCTAATCTCTCCCTTGGGCAAGGCGATGTACTGGGGAAACGGACTTGGGTGCTCTGAGAGCCGGTCAGTTTCCACATGTGGAAAATGGGGTGGGAAGAGTAATTTGTGGCTGTCCTGCCTGGGACGTGGCACATCACAAATGTTCCGGAAATGGCAGCCTCTGCTGCTGTCCTCATCATCGTGATATTTTTATTTCTATTATATAATTATATAATTTTCCTCTTCTCCAACAAAGACTTGGGGATGGTTTGTTCCAGAAGGATAAGGAGTGACAAGGAGGAAAGAATGCAAGTTTCACCACAAAATTTAAAATATGTTAAAAGAGGAGGGCTATTTAAGTTGATAGATCTAAGGCAAAACAAACAAAATCAAGCAAACAAGGGGAGTCACTGACATGAAATCCCCCTGGGGAATTAACCCTGACATCTAGCTCCCAGAGACAACAGTCTGAGGGAGTCTAGAGCACCTTCTGGGATTTGCCAGAGTGGTAGGTGTGTTTCCCATTCCTTTTGCTCTCCAGACCCATGCAGAGTGCTTTAGCATCAGACCATGAATCCTCCTCATCCCTTTGGTTTCAGAACTGCCAGAAATTGGCTCCAGCTTTGTGAAAAGCAACCTGCATTTAATATCTAGCACGTCACTAAGTTTAGTAGAAGGGGAAATGTTTGGCAAATAAATCTATTTTATAATTCAACACACATTAATGGCTATTTTCCAATACATATAAGTGCTTGATAATTAGCATCAAAACTAGTCATTATTTAATCTATGATCTATTTAGAATGAATGCGAGAGATGCCGTTTCCTTGCTGAAATGGGAGACATGAAGACTGTCCAGCCATTCTCCTCTGGTATGTGGTCCAATGTGCAGCACTGAGCAAAGCTCCTATGTGGGCTCAGTACACCCAGCCCTCCCTGTGCCTGTTGTAATTTCACGTCCAGGAGACACACATCTTGAAAGACCTTTAGGAAAGCCTGAAACCCTTCCTCCAGCTTGGTCTAGACAGGAAATAACCCCCTTTACAAGCACCACCTTTAGAAACCCCATTGAACATGAATTCAGACCCTTCAAACAATGGTTTTCGGGTTAACAGTAGTTTGTAATTCTATATTAGCCTGTAATTATTCATGGACACTCAAATTCACTAGAAATGGACTTGTGTTTTGTGGTAGAAAATGTCAAGTTTAAATTAATAACAGTGCTGCTCATTCACTGGAGAATAAATGATATTGAGAAAAAAGATGGCATGCATATCCAGGGACTTTGAGGTCTAGAGAGGAGACTCAAGTGCTAAGGCATCTGTAAAGATCCTGATTGCTCGATGGAAGTAGGCTATGACAGCTGTAGATTTCAGAAGATAAGAAATTTGCTTTTTGAACCATGAATAAAAGTGTGGTGGGCCTTGGCACTGGCAGAGCACAGATTATGTCTGCCAGAAACCGTATGCCTGGCAGGAAACTGTCCATCTGCTAAGACCTTCACTGTGGCCTGCCCATCTTGCCAGCCCCACTTGGAATGTTGTCCCCTTGCTTATGGGGCCCCAGGGACACTCACTGCCTTGCTGGTCCCCAGGACCCAGATTTCTTCCTGCCTCAGGGCCTTTGCACTTGTTACTCTGCCTTGAAGCTTTTGCCGGCCAACGTGTTTTTGAACTGACAAATTCTCAGCATTCGGGTCTGTCCTCAAAGTAGTCATCTTGGACCACCCAATTAGAGTAACTCCCTTTTCCCCTTCCCACACATGGGGACTCTCAGCCTCCTGTCCCTTTTTATTTTCTTCATCACACTCATTTCTATCTGGAGTCCTCATTTACTTGCCCATTGTCACCCTCCTCAGACTGAAATGTCAGCGTCATGGTCTATCTGGTTCGCTGCTGAATGCCTGATGTAGTAGGTGCTCAGTAAATGTTCGTTGAATGAACAAATGAATGCCAGAGTCATCAAGAGCGTCTTGTCCTGGTAATTGGAGAAAGGGAGGAAGAGGTTTAGGTAAAGTCTCACCTGGATAGCCCTAGGACAGCTGAACTGCCCTGGGTGGGGAGTTGGGGACTCACCCCAGAGCTGTGACTGGTGATGTACCTGTGGACGGTAATGGAGCCCTCCCCCTGCTGAGCACCTTCTGTACCTTGTCTCAGAAGCCTTTGAGCAAGAGCTGCTCTGATTCTCCTTCTACCAATAAAGACACTGGGGCTCAGGGAAGGTAAGTCACAAGCCCAAGGCCACTAACTAACAGGTGCCAAGTGAGGTCTCATATCCAAGACTCCAACTCCAAAGCCTGCATTTCAGACTGGTGTGCTGCACTATTAGGGTGCTTCCCAGGGATTCTTGCTGCAGAGAACAGGGATAGAAGAAGTGGGAACTCTTCCTGGGACCTTATTTATATATTTGCTCATGCATGGCATAAATAATGGCCATGTTTATGGACCATTTTGGATGTGCCAATTGCTGTGCTAAGTGCTTTACATCCATTAATTTGCTTGAACCCAAAGGGCTGATTGACTCAGAAGGATGGACCTTCGGATGACAAGGGGGGCTACTCATTCAAAGATAGAGAACTGAATTGGAAGGGTGTGTGAGTGTGCAGAGAGAACATCAGCCTTCTATAACATCAGACAACCCCCATGTAGCAAAGTGCAAACTTGTTGGAGGATGGGGAAACACAGATGAGAGCAGTTCTTTGGGTGGAAATAAAATAAGGGAACTATAAATGTGATTTTTGATGGGTTATAGGATATATCATAAAGGCAAAGCAGGGATGTGTGAGCCGCTTTTCAGATACAAATTGCAAGTAGATCACAAAGGGGGTGTGGGACTCTTACTTTCTAAACATCTGCTAGTAGTCTGTTCTACTAAAAGCTGAACATCTGATAAATTTCTGACTGGCATCAGAGGTTAATTTAATCTCTCAGGAGGTAGAGGAAGCAGGAAGCAAAACTGCAATTCCTGAACTTCATATTGACCACTATGAATAATAATTTGGTGCTGAATGGACAGGGATGTTGGAGAAAATGGCCGTGTTACATGGAGTTCACTTTATTGAGCAGGAAACGGTGGGCATTGACATACACTAGGCATTAAGGGAAATGATTTCAACCCAAATTAGAGCATTATAGTAGGACCCATTGACAGAGAGATTGGGAAGAGGCAGAGATTGGGAAGAATGGTAAGCTCATAAAATTATAATGCAGACATAAGAATCTGAATTGTTTCCATTAAAAGGCCTTTAAACATCCTTCACTAGGAAAAAGGCCTACACTCACTAAACTCAGATTTTAAAAAGAATACATAAAAATCACAAAATATGGGTATATTATATAGTATAATTAAGGGAGTATGAATACATGTAGTGGGTCTAATGGTGGCTCCAGAAGATATGCCCAACTCCTAACCTCCAGTACATCCTGCAAATGTGACTTTATTTGGACATAGGGTCTTGCAGATATAATTAAGTTAAAGATTTTGAGATGAGATCATCTTGAATTTAGGGTGAACCCCAAATCCAGTGACTGGTTTCCTTAAAGAAAAGGAGATATGACACAGAGGTACACAGAGGGAAGGCCCCATGTAGACGGAGGAAGAAATTGGACCAATTGTGTCTCCAAGGCAAGAAACACTAATGGTTGCTGGTGACCATCAGAGGCCAGGAGAGAGGCTTGGAACAGAGTCTCCTTCAGAGCCCGCAGAAGGAACCCATCTTGCCAATACCTTGATTTTGGACTTCTGGTCTCCTGAATAAACTTTTGTTGTTTTAAGTCACCCAGTTTGTGGTAATTTGTGGTAGCAGCCACAGGAAGCTAATACAGTACATTAGCCCCCTAGGAAGATTCGGGGTGGGAGTGGAGCCAAAGCTCAGATTAATCTAAGACTCCTGAAGAACCCCAAATGAAGCAGCAGGGGGAGGGGGCCTCTTCAACAAAGTTTGAAACAAAACGCAATCAAAGAAAAAGGGAAACTTGCTGCTTAGGAGGATGCTGTTGTTTTTGCAGGTGACCTTAAGACAGCACCTCTGCTCAGCAGCCATAGAGGAAACATGAAGCCGGGGTGCTGGTCCACAATGTCATGTTCGTCAGTGGAAGGAACTGGGGACCTGGCTACAGGGGGTGTGATGCGAGGCACTGAGCCTTTGGGCTATTTCATTTCTGCTCTCTGTCAACCATGTTGGGAAAATGATTTTTAACTTTTTTTTTAACCCAGATATTTAGATGAAGTCCTCATTTTATAATGTTATCATTTTCATGTTTCTTTTTTTCATCTTTCTCTCTTTTTAAAGATTTATTTATTTACTTTAGAGAGAGAGAGAGAGCAGAGGGAAAAGCAGAGGGGGAGAGAGAGAGAATCTCAAGCACACTGCCCGCTGAGCACAGAGCCTTCTGTGAGGGGCTCTATCTCAGGACCCTAAGATCATGATCTGAGCTGAAATCAGGAGTCAGCCACTCAGCTGACTGGGCCACCCAGACTCTCCTCTTTTTTTCATCTCTTAGATGACGAATTATGGACAGTAATTCAAGATTTTCCATTCTATGAAAATTGCTTGCTAAGCAAAATTGTGAAATCAACACACTGTGATTACTTTATGAGCCAGAGGACGTGTTATCTCAAATATCTGATCAAACAGGTGTGTGTAACACAGCCCTCATTTTAACTAGACCATATTTTTAGCGATTCTACTTCCCTTGTTCACCATGCCCTGGGAAGATCAAAGCCCCCTTTTTTTAAAGAGGCATAATTTCAGAGTGAGATTTAGTGTCCAAACGATTGGTGAAATAATCCTCTGACCATCACCATTCCTTTTGCATTTCTGAAGGTGCTCACAGTCCCCCAAGGGGGCAATCTTAGGTTTCTAGGACCACCTGAGGGCATGGATAGCCTTTTACTACCCCCAAAGAACCACAGTCAAGAAAAACAATTCTCTAACTGGAAACCGTTTGACTCCTTAACATGTCGAGACAGTGAGTGAGCAAAATGGAATTTTTGCTTCTAATTGTGGAAAGTTTTTATATGATGGCAACATAATTGAGGCCACTGATGGAGGAGGCAAGAGCCATGGAGTTTTCAGTGTCATTATTGTATTTACCTCTTTGTGGATTAATTTAAGTGGCTTTTGTAGCAAGGAGTGAATCACAGTAATTATTGTCAAGCTTGCACGGGAACAATAAAGGGTTCCATTTTCCAGGATTGTGAGGATAAAGTCTTTCTCAAAATTACTTTGTGGTAAAAGGTTGAATTGGTCATTTTCACTCTCCCAGCCTATGATGTGGTTTATTATAGTTTATAAGAGTTTGAGCACTTACCCTTGAGATGAGAGTCAGAATCCCACTTGTCTATGGAATCTGGGTAAGTGATTTGAAAGAATAGGCAGGCTAGAAGTAAGACAATACAAGATGCCATGTCTGTCCACTGGGTCAGGCGCCATTTTGTGGGCTCTGTCTCATGCCTCTTCTGATGAGCATCTTGGGGCAGCAGGCTGGCAATGGGCAGGCCACGTGGAGGAGGGATGGGGTGCACTGGTGCCAGCAGTGAGTTTCCTTATCACTATACCTAATGTTCATGAACATTTCTAGCATTATTTTGCTCATTGGTTTACTATGCCACTTGAGGACTGGCAAACAACCTTTGTTTTTATTCATTCACCCATCCATCCATCTCTTCATGCGTCCATAAATGGTTGGAATTTCTGCCATGTCCTGGTCAAAGGGGGTATAGCGGAAGACCAAGGGAATTGGTTCCTGCCCTCCCAGAGCTCACCATCTACTGAACAAAAGAAGTAGAGAGATGCAGTTATGTAACTCCAATTTACTTACTTATTTTTTTACAAGCAAACTTTGAAGTCAGAGGTAGAGAGAATTGGAATGGGACAGTGTTGGCTGAGGTCATTGCAACGAGAGAAAACACATTTTTCCTGTTTTTAATGCTGGGTTCTGACTCAGGAGAGGAAAAGGTGGAAAATAACACTAAGAAGGTCGCTCTTTGCTTTCTCAAGAACTCTGTGCTGTGCAAGGTTGAAAGTTACAAATACAGGGATGTGTTTTTCAAGTAAGGAGTCCTCAATAAAGGCTCCTGGGTGGCTGTGGGGACTTGGGCAGGATGAGGAAGCCCTAATGTATGGAATTCCCAGGAGCTAAACATTTGGAGAGCTATAACTTTCTTCACAGCTTTCCGCAAGATGAACGTCATGCTGCTATCTGCCAGTTCTGAGGGATGCCCGCCGGGGTTCTCTCTCACTTTGGTTTGTAACATTCCTCTTCCCTTTCTTTTCAGACCCAGCAATCGTCAATGGGGTTTATTGGTCCGAATCCCTAAACAAAGTTTTTGTCGATAACTTTGATCGGGACCCCTCCCTCATATGGCAGTACTTTGGAAGTGCGAAGGGATTTTTTAGGCAGTATCCAGGTGAGTATCCCTGCCTTGAGAATTATGATTGAGATTAATGATCCTGTGATATTTTTCTTTTGTGTTCAGGGTTAAATTTTTTTTCCCCCTCCTATTAGGAGAAAATGAACGATTAAATTCATATCAGTTAAATCTCTTGTCAGGTAGACATGGGAGCATGGCATCCGCACACACGCAACATGTGTGTACATGTGTGTGAGACGCACACACACAGGCACTTAGATCTGCATAGGTTTCCACGTCTTAATAGAGCAGTTTATAGAGCTGCCACCAAAAGTGAGAATTGGAGTGTGAGACATACCAAATTTGATCTTTCTGGACAAGAGTTTGTTTTTATTACTATTGACTACTACAATTCTTATCGTTGTTGTTATTACCGTGGAAAAGAACGAGTCATCATTGGGCTGAATTAAATTCTGACCGAAGGTGTAAGAAATGGAAAATTTGAACTTAGGTTTTCCCACTCCAGAGCTGACCACCCTCGGGGGAAGAGCTTTGCGATGGCCAAAGCACCACTGAGGTCAGCAACTCATCCTTAGGGCCACCAATCGCACCCTCAAATGGGTATGTTTGTCAGTTTGTTCATCATACCTTTGGAGCAGGTGTTCCTTCTGAGGCCTCCTGAGCCCTCTGCTTTGCAATAAGAATTTAATTCTGGCTTGGTTTGAATTTTAATTAAGAAGGGAAGTTTTAATTTTGCTCACAAGTTGTGAAAACAGGACTCGAGGCTACAATCGTGCCAACATCACAGCTGCAGAAATTAACAAGCTCAACCTAAAAGAAGGAAAAAAACGCCCTGCATAATCTTGGAGCAATTAAGTGGAGTCTTTTATGTTTTCATTAAGTAAGACTAGGCACCTGATGTCTTCCCACTTTGAGGCACAGAGACCGTCAGCCTCCGCCTCGAGGAGCCGTTTGCCCTGCACACAGCATCTGTCCCCTGAGACTTGCCTGCCAAGTGTCTGCTTTGCCAGATTATTCAACATTTCCCAAGAGCTGTGTTCAGCAGGGCATGCATGGTTCCTCCTGGAGCTCACGGATATGTAAACAATAAGCATCCTAGTAAAGATAATGTTATAATAAACAGTGGCCTATTAAAGTTCCAGTGTCACCAAATTGCAATCTGCTTTGATACCCTCCACAGAGAGTAAATTTAATGCAGATGTTGCTGCAAATCAAGTGTGGTGGGGGGCTGATCCATTGAGGAAGCCACAGGGAACTCTTACCATCTTACCATGTGGCATTTGATTCAAGGTGGAGCCGATAAGAAGAAACCACAGATCATTTGTTGTCTCCGCCAGCAGGAAGTCCTCCAACTATGGTCGTGAGGAAATTTGAAAAAAATGAAAATAAGAGGTGCATTAGTCATCTCAGGCTGCCGTAACAAAATACCACAGACTGGGTGGTTTAAACAACAGATATTCATTTCTCATAGTTCTGGGGGCTGGGACGTCTGAGCTCAAGGTGTTGGCAGATTTGGTTCTTGGTGAGAGCCCTCTTTCTGGCTTTCAGATGGCCACCTTCTCCCTGTCTCCCCACGTGGTAAAGAGTGGAAGCTCGGGTATTTCTTACTCTTCGTAGAAGGGCACTAATCCCACGGGGGCTCCATCCTCATGACCTCATCTAAACCTCATTATCTCCCAAAAGGCCCCACCTCTTCACACTATCACATAGGGTAATGTTAGTCTTCAACCTATGAATTTTTGGGGGCATGGGGGGGGCAACTTCACTCCATAACAAAAAGGAATCCTCATGAAGGTTGTATGTAATAGGGGAGACTAATTTAATTTACATACAAGGTTTTTATCAGTCAGAACGGTGGACTGAGAAATGCTTACCATTTTTATGACATTTGTGGCAGAATTTTGACTTTATAAAATTCCTGCATCTTTTCTTTGTTAATAAAGACATGAGTCACAGTCCTCCTAAGGGGTTTCACTGCCCTGATAATGCCTTGTGCTCACTCAGTGCTTGGTTCTGAACAGAGAACAGCACACCTCTTGTCTCTTGGACATAAAATGATCATTAGAAGAGTGATCCATGGACATTTTTTGCTAGGATTTCTTATTTTCAGGATACTTCTTTCCATGTTTAGAGTGGTATAATAGTGTGAATCAGTGGTAAGTGTGCATGTCCTTAAACAGAAAGGATAGTTCTTCATTCTTACGTAAGTGTGTCCTGAGTTCTTAGTTTGTTCCAAGCACTATGTGAGGTCCAGAAGAGAAAATGGTGAACTTAACAGATAAGGTCTCTGCCCTCATGCAGCTCCTGCTTTGGGGAAATGCATTCCTTAGGGATTTGGGTTTCAAGTGACAGAAACCCCATTCCAGCTAGCTCCAGCAAGGAATGCATTTATTGGCTCATGTAACTTGAAATCTAGGGAATGTGTTGTTCTGAGACACAGCTGGGTCCCAGTATTCAGCATTGTCATTTGGATTATGAATCTTTCCTTTCCCTTTTTTTTTTTTTTTTTTTTAAGATTTTATTTATTTATCTGACAGAGAGATAGCAAGAGAGGGAACACAAGCAGGGGGAGCGAGGGAGAGGGAGAAGCAGGTTCCCCGCTGAGACCTTTCCCCTTTCAACACCACCTTTCTCTATTCTGACCATGTTTCACTGGCAGGTGATCCCCTAGTGATGGGGAACATGGCTGTGTACTTGCAGGATTATTTTTCAATTATGGTCGCAGAAGAAGAGAGAGAATCTGTCCCAATGGCTTAGATGAAAGTCCCAGGATTCGTCTGGTCTGGGTCATATGCCCCCACATCCTTAAGTGAGGGAGCCTGGACAGTGGGAAGCCTAGCCATCTGAAACCATGGGGATTGGTCAGGATTACTATGGCCTTGCCTGGAGGGGATCCTAAAGGAAGGAACAAGGACCACCAGGGAGACAGAGACAGGTGAACAGGTCATGATGGTATAGTGTGTTTCATGCTAAGATTGGGGAAATAGAAGATGCTAGGCGATCACTAAGAAGGAGCACAATGTCAGCTTCTGGGAATTTTAGTAAACATCAGCTTAGTAGCATACCTGTCATGGTGTTTTCTCTTTCTGTATAGATTTACCTAGGCCTCCACAAGCTCACCGTAGGTCCTGGGGGCATGTGGCAACACTTCCATGTGCTGTCCTTTGGATGAGGTAGTGTTCTATGTCTACAATGTCTGATATGGTAACCACAGGCCACATGTGCCTATTGAGCATGTGAGATGTGCCTGATGAGACTGAGGAACTAAAATGCGAATTTTATTTAAATTGAATTAATTTAAATCTAAAATTAAGTCGCCACATGTGGCTAGTAGCTATCACGTTGAACAGTGTAATTCTATGGGAAAAGACTTTTGTGGTCTGATACCCAGTTTCCAAGGTACTGGTCTACCTTTCAGTGCCTGTATTACAAAAAGGTCTCACTGAACAGAGAGAGAACACAGAGCCTCGGGGAGGCTCTCCTGAACACCAGCAACCACCACAGCAACAAAATACTAGTAAAGGGCCTGTGAGCTCTGCAGGATTGGTTACTCAGGCCTTATCGAAGCTCCGTTTATTTCAGTGTCATCCTTGGGAGTCTTCGGGGGTGCCATTAATATTAATGTCATATTAATATTAGTGCTAGTGCTAGTGACTCCCATTTATTGAGCACTGTGCTGGGTGCTTACACAAGCATTGTCTGATTTAATCCTCACAAAGATCCTGTGGGCTGGAGCTACTATAATCTACATTTTACCAATGAGGAAACAGACCAGGAGGTTAACTGACCAACCAAGTCATACCAGCGGGATGGGAGGGAGTTGGTGATGGTGTTAATATTTTCACCACCTCTTTCATGCTTTGTTCTCATGGCAGTTCTTACTCTATAAAATACGAACTCTGCCCTGCAATCCTGAGCCATCAGGCTTTCAGTCCCCATCTCCTTTGCTAGGATATCTGCCTCAGGAGGACAGAGACATTTGGCTATCACTCTGTTACCATCCTCAACCTACATATTAGTATGTATTTGTTGAATGAACGAATCACTCAGTAGATCAGAGTTTACGCCTGTCACACTGGTAGTAGCAGCCCTGCCTCCTCAGCTACAGTAGAGCTGCTGCCTCTCTGGGAAGCTGGTCACCGGCTACAGTCTGGTGGGACGCAGTGACCAAGTGGGGAACTGGCATAATTACAGCATAGAGCTATGGTCCTTTTCTTTTCTCTACTGCTCCCCTTCCTCCAAGTCTTCCCAAGCCAATGACTGCATCATTCTTTTTATTTTGAAATTCATGCAGCCAACCTGGGTGGCATCCCAAAAAGGCATACTGTCAATCCCAGAAATTATATAGCTCATGGAGGTGCTTCTTGGTTAAGTGTCGATTTCCCGGTTCTGAAAGATTTAGGATGAGCCAACTATTATTTCTCTGGGATTTGAAGTTACTTGAACATATTCAAAATATCTGTGTGTAAAAAAAATTATATCCTGGAAAGTTGATATATCCTAGGGAAGATATACCTAAGAAGTACCATCTGGGGCAGGGTTTCCTGAAGTTTGTCTCCTAAAACATTTTGTTGTGAGATTGGAAAAGGAAGGGCTCAGTGGTCAGTTCGCTTGGTCAGTGCTGCCTCTGTCGATCCAGTTGTAGAGATTCAAAATGACATGAGCAGATTAAAGGCCCTTAGGTGTCTTTCCCATGCAGAGCATAGAAACCAGTTTTACTTTTATTCATTTAACTCATGCTAACAGCCAGAGAACTTCTCATGGGACATCTTCATGGAAATGCCTATGTAAGGAAAAGCATGGTGGGTGGGGACTTGGGAGACAAGTCCTAGTCATAACTGGAAATCTCAGGAAAATCTTCTGAACTCTGAGAGCCTAGAGTCCCTGCTATGAGTTGAAGATTTTGACCCAAGAGTCAGGTTTGGGCAAGATGGCCCCTCAGGGCCCATCCAGTCCTGACTTGAGTCAAGGTGTGACCTTTATTGTTCCACCTTAGACAGCTATGCCTAGAACTGTCTCAAGGTAGGGTCTTCATCCCCACTCAATGTGTACCTCAAGTCCTTACCAGGAAGGGCCTCAAGTCTCATGGTTTCTACTGCCACCCAGGCTCCTTTCCTCTGTCCTAGACATTCTCTATGCACAGCCACACCAGAATTTCTCCAGTTCCTTGAACTTGACATGCTCTTTTCAACCTTAGGACCTTTGCACATGTCGTTCTGTATGCGTGGGGTATTCTTATTCACCCTGTGGCCACCACTTACTTTTGTTTTATAAGTCCTACCCATCTGCAGTGGATTGAGTCGTGTCTCCCCCAAATTATTTATGTCCACCTGGAGCCTCAGTATGTGACCTGACTTGGAAATAGGGGTCTTTGCAAATGTAATTAAATAAGTTGGGATGAGATCACACTGAATTAGGGCAGGCCCTAAATCCAATATGACTGATGTCCTTATAAGAGGAGAGGACGAAGACAGAAGGAAGACAGAGACAGAGATTGAGGTGATGCAGCTACAAGTCAAGGAGCACCAAGGATTGCTGGGAGCCAACAGAAGCTGAGAAGAGGTGAGAAAAATTTCCTCTCTAGAGCTTTAGAGGGAATGTGGCCCACCAACACCTTGATTTTAGACTTCTATCCTCCAGAACTGTGAGAGAGTTCTTTCCTGTTAACCCACCCAATTTGTAGGACTTTTGTTACATCAGCTCTAGAAAACTAATATACCATCCTTCTGCTCTCATTGGAAGAAGATCCTTCTTCCTATTAGAGATTGGGATCACCTTTTGCACACTACCATAGCCTCAGGCACTTCATCTTTGTGACATCTCTGGTGCATGTGATTTCTTATCATGTGCCAGCTTCCCTGCTGACGTGAGGCCTCCTGAGGGCAGGCAAGGGCCAGGTCCATGTTTCCCAGTCACTGCTCTGTCCATTGACTGGCAGAGTACTGGAGTTTGATGAATATTGTGATGAATAGGCAAAAGGCTCTGGGGTTGTCCTGTCTGTTCCACTTTCCTCTGGAATTGTATCCTTTACCAGGTTTCCCAACAGACAAATTTCATGTCAGCTTTTCAAAAAGCACCAAGTACAGCAGTGCCTGGGAGGAGTTACATGCCCATGTGCAGGGGAATGATCTCAAACCAGAAGGAGGGCGTTAAGTGTCTTTAATCCCTCCCCCCCGCCCCCAGGCCCTAGCCTGAAAGCTGGGACTATAAAAAAAGAATTGCACCTTTTCTTGTCTCGTGGAGCACACAGGGATGGGGCTGTGATGGGGAGGAAGGATGGAAGAGTGGGGAGGGGCGGAGCAGGATCGGGCACAGTCCTGGTCTAAGAACACTCACCACAATTCAATTCAAGAAACAAACATCCGCTGAAGGTCTACCATGGGTCAACTCATTAAAAAAAAAAAAATCTCTTTATTTGGGTTCAAACCAATGCTTTTGATATTGGAACATTACCTAGCCTCACCATGGATATAATTTCACTATGTGTTAAGACCATGCTACCCTAACTGTACTTGGCTTTATACAAAGCAGTGTATTTCTTATTTTTAAATAAACTGTGTTCTTGTCCCTTAGTGTACAATAGCATGTCAGATTTATTTTGTCTTCGTTGCCTAATGACCTTCGATTCTCATACTTCTGGTTTCTGATTTGGTACAGGAAACTCTTTAAATTGGCCCATTTGTAGGTGGGACATGTAGGTACAAGGAGAACATAATAAAATGATTCTCTGGGTAGCAAACTGCCATCTCATGGTTTTCTGAGTACTAATTTGGGGGTGTTATCTCAAGCACATACTATTATTATTTCGGCAGGGTCCTGAAACCTGGCCATCAGTAATTGGACAGGAGACTCCCAGTGCTACCATCTGAGTCAGGATTTCCTCCTGTGAAAGTCATTTTTCTGTTTTTATTTTCTTCACTCTAAAGTCTGTATTTTAAATCCTCCATCCCTGAGCAGCACTGATGGTTGAAAACAATGATTCGCTATCTTATTTTCAGGCAGCAACCACTTTTCTTTTTAAATGAAATTTTATTCTTAACAACCAAGTTATAAATAGAGAATGTCAACCTTGGACGTATCCCAACCAGTCTGCAAACCACAAGACGAAGGATATGGGATCCCATCTTACACATGGGGAAAACTCCCCAGGCTTCAAAGCCTGAAATTCAAACTTTGTAACACAGCATAATTATGGCCATTTTTTTTCCATCTCAGTGTGGAAAGCCAGGCCAGTATCCCTGATTATAAATACAGAAGTGAGGGGAAAACAGACCTGCGTATATTCTGGGATGGAAATGTATCGAGGCTTTCTACCCACCATGCTACACACATTGCTTTGCCCAGACCCAGTTACATGGCCTGACTCTGCCCAGAAGTCTGTGAATGATGCTACCAGGTCCAACAACTTGCTGGACAGTGAGAAATGACCATTGGCCACGGGAAGGGGCTGGAGTCACGTCCTTTGTTGACAGATAGCACGTTACTGAGGATGTCCCCACTCTCCAGCAGGCCTTGAGCAACTGAGCTAAGGCCATGTTCGCTATGGTGTTACAACACGAAAGCACCTTCCCAGAGGTGGCAATGGAGCATGTGATGAGCTCCAGGGCTGGTCGTTGCATGTGATTTTTCACCCTGTCTGTTCATCAGCAAAGCAGAGCAGCCTTGAAATGCTATGAATAAATATTTGAAGTTTCTGGGTTTCTCATAACTCCATTTTTCTTCTAGGGATTAAATGGGAACCAGATGAGAATGGAGTCATTGCCTTTGACTGCAGGAACCGAAAATGGTAGGAAATGGTCAAACCTCTTCGTTACGTTTTAAAGAGAGAACTTGTGAAGAGGTTCATTTTTACTTCATTTTTACTTAATTTTCCCCTGACCTAGGTACATCCAGGCAGCGACTTCTCCGAAAGACGTGGTCATTTTAGTGGATGTCAGTGGCAGCATGAAAGGACTGCGTCTCACTATTGCAAAGCAAACCGTCTCATCTATTCTGGATACGCTGGGGGATGATGACTTTTTCAACATAATTGCTGTGAGTGCATCTGTTTTGTGCTTTCTCTGCACTTTGGGTCCATCTGCTCTTTTAGCAGCAACTGGTTCACATTCTCATTGCTTTTGTACACACATCCCACCCCAGATGAGAACCGGTGAGTCCCATGGGGGTTCACGGAATCAGGATGTTGGAAAGGCTTTCAGAGTCTGGGAAAGCAGTGGAGCATATTTCCTCTCTGTACCACGCACTCAGGCATGGCCACCTGGCAGAGTAGCACCAGATTTGGTTTTCCTGGGAGCCAACCTTTTTGGAACCTTGGGGAAGTAGACCTTGCAAGATGTTCCTTAAATGGCTAGTGGAAATTAACTTTAAGCTAGATTAGTCTGATGACAATGATAGTAATAATAATCATGATGCTAAAACAACTAAACTGTGGAGAGCTGTCTAAGGCTCACAGAACACTTGATCTCGGCTTCGGAAACCAAAGTGGCATTTATTAAGTACCTACTGAATGCCATTTGCTTACTCTTTGTATTTGCATTTCTTTGTTCCTCACGGCAGCTCTAGGAGGTGGAAGGTGGTTTCCGCATTTTCTCAGGTGGAGCTGCTGGGCTTGAGAGGGTCAGTGACTTGCCTGAGGTCCAAGAGCAGGGACGTGGGAGACCCAAGACCCCAGTAGGGCAGTAACATGCCCTGGAAAGGAACACTAATTCTGGTTTCCATCTCCAGTTCTTTTTCCTCTTCTCCCCAGTTCTGTGGTGTGATGTCCCTCCTACTCTCCCTAAAGATTAGAGCCACAATGAGCCCGCTTCTTTTCCCTGAGTAATTAACCAGGTGCTCCTGCCCGGTGGTCAACTGTGCTTTGCCGCATCACCTCTACCTAGGACACCAAGTGGCTACAGCAGGCAGCCGGGGCAGCGTGCAAGGGCGATGGACCTGGCGCTTTGGGGTCGGGACCTAGTTTTGAACCCTACTTCTGCCACATATAGCTAGCTGCACATCCTGGGGCAAACCACATCAGTCTGAGCCATGAGCCCACCAGCGGAAGCTTGAGTAATCGCATCACCCACCGAGCTGCTGCCAGAATTACCTGAGCCCGGGCCCAGGAGGCCCGCACCGAGGGCAGGATGTGAAGGCAGGGGTGTTATTTGAAGAGCAGCGCAGACGGGCTCCAAGCGTGTTGGTCCGTGTGGCTTCCCCAGGCTCCCGAGCAGAGTGCGTCATCACGATACTTTGGATTTATATTGCATTGGGATTTATATTGCATTGGGATTGCTTGAATTAGTGTCCTGCCTGCGTGCTTCTGAGGAGACTGAGCAAGAAGACGCAGCTGCAGAGCACCCATGATTTATAGCTTCCAATTTCAAAAAGCCCTGAAGAAGAAAAGGAAGAGAAAGAGAACAAGAAATTCCATGGGAGTAGGGGTTATTTATTTATTGTTTATTTATTCACTAGACCCAGTGCCTGGGACAGTGCCTGGGAAAGAGTAAGAGTTTAAATACGTGTTGAAAGAAGAATCCCTACAGCCGCCTTGCCCACTCCTCCTAAGTGTCCGATGTGGATGATCTTGTTGGGGTTTCACCCCAGCTCTGTGCCATGTGGCGTGGAGACAGAGGCCCCGCAAGGTAGAAGCCACCAGCTTGAGGTCACATAGCCAGAAAAAGTGGCCCAGGAAGAACTCAGAAACTGTCTGGCTTTACCTCCTTATGCTTCGTGAGCAGAAGTGAAGAGACAAGTTAGCTGCTCCACTGTCTTGCCCTGAAACTGGATGGCCCCAGGGCAGGGTTCTTTCAGGGATACTTTGAGACAGAACTTAGGGTTTCTAAATCAAGCAAAGTTACTCTAGTTTCCAGTCTCCTCGCGAATATGCAAATATACGGTCTCCTCGTGAATATGCAAATGTAGCTTGATCCCCGACACATCCCGAAGCATTCGCAGATAAGAAGCCACTAATTTGGGACTATCTTTCTTATTAATCTTTAATTACTCATTACAGAAGTATCAGAAATTAGCATAATAAGAAGTGCTAACTAATTACATTGTGGATCCTTTATCGGTCAGGATTTATTGTTCTGTTAACAAAACCAATCGATTGAAATAATCTTTGTAAGTTCATTAAGATATACAAACAGTGTCAACTCAATAATGAAGACAGAGCGATTAAGATAATTGAAAGTAGACATGCTATTTATTTTAGAATAGTTAAGGGGAAAAAATATTTTTTTTACCCCAAATTGTCCCCTTATATAAAGACACCCATTAGAGGTCCCATTAACCCTCACTGTACATCTGCTTGTTAGTTTTCAACATAAATGATCAGCTTTGAGACTATTTACATAATTATTTTGATGAATAGAAAGATACTCTGAACTTTTTTTATTTGAAGCCTCTATAGTAAAATCATGAACTCTGTCCCCCTAATGGGTAAGAGAATGGATCAAATTTGTTCATAAATTTATATTGAAAGCCCAAGGTGATAAAAGGAACCACTGATTAACAGTAACTTTTACACGTTGATTGTTTTATTATAAGCAACGTATATGAAAATTTTAAACAATTCCAAAAAGTTCCTATTTCCTTGCTGTTTGCCACATATTGTTCCAAGTTTTTCCATGTATATGAACATACATAATTTTTGCACAGCAATAGAATCCTATTTTCCACAATATTCAGCAACTTGCTTCTATACTCATATCGGTAAGCAAGTATATTTGAAGAGCAGAGCATTTCATCACCTCTAGCTGACATTAATTATTTAACCAGTCCTCCTTTGCTGGGCATCATGCTGTTATGGGTCTCTTTTCCACTCGAGAGTGCTGCAGAGAGTGGACTTGGGCCTGTATTTTTGCAGGGTTGGGTATGCTTCTATCGAACAGTATCTAGAAGTGAAATTGCTGCCCCAAAGGGTATGCACATACGTAGGTATTATGAGAATGTCCATTAAGTAGGATGTTATAATGTTTACACACTTAGAAAGTGTACAGGCATACCTTGGAGATATGGCAGCTTTGGGACCAGACCACCGGAATTTAGCGGGTATTGCGATAAAGTAAGACAAACGAAGTTTTTGGTTTACCAGTGCATATAAAAGTTATGTTTGCGCTATACTGTAGTCTGTAAGTGTGCAATAGCATTTTGTCTAAAAGACAATGTCTGTGCCTTAATTTTAAAATACTTTATTGCTAAAAAATGCTAATCATCATCTGAGCTTTTAAGTGATGATCCCAGAGCACCATAACAAATATAATAATGAAAAAGGTTGAAATATTGTGAGAATTACCAAAATGTGACAGAGAGACACAAAGTTAGCAAACACGGTTGAAAAAATGGTGCTGATAGACTTGCTCTGCAGAGAGTTGCCAGAAACCTTTAAGAAGTAACCTTGTAAAAAAATAAACATAGTATCTGTGAACACAATAAAACAAGGTATGCCTGTATTAGCTCCATCTGCTGTAACAAAATAACAAACTGGGTGGCTGACATACAGAAAATTATTTTCTTAGTCGTAGAGGCTGGAAAGTCCAAGCTCAAGGTCCAGGAGGGTTTGGTTTCTGTGAGGATGTGTGCTCATGGAGAGAGAAAGAGAGAGGGAGCAAGCTCTGTCATGTCTCCCCTTATGCAGGCACTAATCCCATCATGAGGCTGGACCATCATGACCTCACCTAGCCCTAATCACCTCCCAAAGGCCCCATCTCCAAATACCACCACACTGTGGGATAAGGCTTCAACATGCAGTTGGGGGGCGGAGGTAGACACATTCAGTCCATTACACCAACACTTTGAGGGTTCTAAATAGTGGATTGATAATTGATGGATCTCCATGTGTATTCCCTGGAACTGTCCCTCTCAACACTGAGTATGTTTCACCAATGATGCCTTGCCACATCATGGTGGTGTTTTTTTTCTCCATTACCTTATATTTCTACACTGGCAACATTGCTCTAGTTAGTAATATGGTGTATGTAAGTTTTTCCGTCTATTTAAAATGGTTACTTGCCTCCATCTAGAGGGAGACCCCACTGCAGGTTCTTGTAAGTCCAGGGGGATGGGAGGTCTGAAGCTCCATCCAGAATGCCCTGCAAATCTGTTTGAGTGCATTGTTCTTGTCGGCTGGATTCCATTTACGGGAGAGGACATTATCATTTCACCCTTCATTACAGTCAGTTTTCTCCTGCTGGCTGGGTAGATGTGTGAGGAGACATTTCAGAGTTTTAGGGAGAAAGTAAAGAATACATTCTTGTTTTACCATGGTGGAAGCCCTTGTTTGTTGTAGGTATTTGTTTATACAAATCTACTTCATCATTGCTGTTTGGTTTTCAGGGCCCTAATAGGGAGGGGAGGAGAGGGGGGTAAATAGTGGAAAAGCCTTTCCTTGGCCATTTCAGTCATTTTTGCATGTTTGCATGTTTGTATGAAGCTCACTGGCTAAATGCATCTTATATATTATACTGAAAAGCTTCCAATTCAGATCTTTCCGGAGAATAAACATGAAATGATAATGTTAAAAACTGTTTTAGCTTTCATGGGCAGGGTATTGCAAAATCTAAGACTGATGAACTAAATGATCGAATTATAGAAGAATAGAAGAAATATGAGAGTGATTTTGTGCAGCCGAAGTTAAAATTTAAGGTCAAACCACTGGTGCATGAAGAGAGATGTCACTGACAAGAGAAAAGGCATATTTTTCTGATTTGCTTTGAAGTCTAACTACAAGCCATGCATTAAATTAACAATATTATCATAAAAATGAGGGTGCTAATTCTGTCGATGCTGAAATTTGAAAAATGATTTTACAGAAGCCTAAGCCATGCATTAAATGAACACAGTATTAACTGGACTGATATTATTAAATCAATTTAAATGCCTCCTGCAGCCTGTGTTTGTGCAGAGCTGAATAGAGAAGAGCATCATTTGTTAGTTCAACCCAGAACTTTCTGGTGCCCTGGTTTCAATTTGCAGGATTTTCTTTAGAACTGTTTCTCCAGTGCTTTGTCTGCTATGGATTTGCTTTTTAAAGTAATCGATTCCGTATTAAAAGTATGAGGATGGTATTTTTTTGCAGTGCTCATTTGTTCTGTACTACTAATTACGTCCAGTCGTGTTTCAAATTACACAAGAAGCTTTTGTAATGTAGAAGATCCCTGGGATGCCTCTGTTGGTGAAAATATTGTGGGTTCATCTGCTTCGTACATAAGCCCTCCACATTTTCATTCTAAAGGTTGTTTAATCAAAAGCGCACCGATAAAACCATATAAATATTTAATGGAGTTCTAGTAATTCTACATTGCTTTCTTGCATTGCATGAGTGTGCCAGCATTTTAATTCTATTTTTTTTTGTGTGTGTGTGGAACTTAGGATTCCCTAAAACGTACCCACTTACTTCATTTACTTTCTGTTTATCTGTTTTTTTGAAAGGGGTGGAGATTCTTTTGTTTTTTCCTCTGTGTCAATTTTTTTTGTCTAGGCTTTGTTTCTCTTCTTTTCCCTCTGTAATCTTCTCTATGACTTTGCTTTTCATTTCTTTGTTCTGATTATTCATTTAACAAATTCTATTCAGTGCTAAGAATTAAGTATTGTACTAGGGCTGCCTCTGTAAATAAGGAAGACAGGTTGCCCCCTGCTGTGGACCTGGAGGTTTTGTGTGTGTGAGTGTTGGGTGTGGGGATAAGTGGGAAGCAGGTGCTCACAGCAGAGTGGGAGCAGTACAGTCTTGGAGGGGGCAGGGAGGGCAAGTAACCAGCTGGGGACTCAGTGATGGCTTCTTGAAAGGAGTGATGACTCGGGGGGAATCTATAGGAGGAAGGTGCTATTTGCAGGTAGTAGTCACTTCTCCCCCACCCCCAGGAAGTACAGGCCTGGTGGGGATTGACTGAAAGGAGTTCATTGTCTGGACTTATTGGAGTTGAGGGTGAATGTGGGAGGTGCAGTGGGTGGGGAGGTGGTTGATGATAAAAAGAATGGGGCTGGATTGAGAGAGGCAGGCCAGACCCAGCAAGTCTGGTCAGCCATATAGAACAACTGGGACTTCATCTAGAGGCAGTGGAGGACATGAGGGTCAGCTGTAGGGTGACATGTGGGGATGCCCCCCTAAATATTCTCCTTCTTAGTTAGGTCTCCCCTCATCCTCTTTTTTAGGCAACTAACGGTCTTCTTCTGTTAGGCCTGAAAGCTCCATTGCTTTCATCCTCAAGTCCAGCTTTCAACATGAAGTAGGGTTGAGTTCTCACTATCATCCAGAGTCCAGAGTCAGCTGATTTTCACTCTTGGACTCTAGGCTTCGATTTACATGAGCCAGCATGTGACACAATTCTACACAAACGCCAAAGCTTGTGTGAGCCTTGGTGGGCGAGCCCAACCCATTTATTCTTTGTGTTTGGATCTTTCTCCAACACGTTCTGGCCATTCATTTAATGAAAGTTAAAGCTTGGATTTCCTATTTTAGATCATCATTAAAATTCCCATTGCGGATTTTGCTGAGTCCTTAAAACGGTAGATGTAGGGAATGGTTACAAGGATTTCACAGAAGGAAGGAAAAGGCAGATGGCGATGTGTCCTTGCTGTCAGAATGCAGAGTTGTGTGGTTGGCATGGGAGAAAGGGAAGGACAGTTCCCGAGAGAAGAGAAGGGTGGGATGTAGTCTAACGCCTGAAGAAGATCATGGGTTTACCCCAAGCCTGTTTTTGTTTTTCGGATGGACCATGGCAGCATCCTAGATGAGCACTTTTTATCATGAAAAGGGAAAACAGCCATTATCTTTAGATTTAATGAGCATATTCTCTTACGGATAAAAGTAAGAAAAAGTGGGTCATGATCACTCTCCAGTGATGGTCATGTGCAAATTTAGTCAGTGTTTTATGTCCCTGGACATAGCAGGCGCTTAGTTGCTATTCAGTGGGCAAACAAAGGACCAAAGGGCTCCAAGGCAGATGCCTTCCTGGGAGGGGATTTGGTAGTAAGTTGGCTGCATTGTCTTGGCTCCATGTCTGCCGAGGACCCTGGTCACTGAGAAGGTTCATAGTGTGGCATGGAGTGGGACAGTGTACAACCATGCACCCTGATGGTTTCTGTCTTGGGTTTTTAGATAGTCCCATGAGCCTATTGGTGTAGCATATCTATCCCATGAAGGGAGAGTCCGTGCTCTCCAGAGGGGGTCCAGGGCACGTGACCCCTATCCTCACCACCCCCTGGCTACTTAGCAAATGTTGACTCCAGGTGGAGGGCATGCTTGTTGGTCTCTCTCTCTAGGTAGCATACATGATACTCGCATATAGATTTTCTTTCTTCCTTGTGCACGTGCCTCCAGATGCCTTCTTTCTCTTTCTTACATGCCCAGTTCTATGCTGATTCTTAACAGAATTACCTCATTTCATCCTCACAGTGACTTCACAAGAGAAGTTCAGTTACAGTTCTCATTTCCCCAACACAAACACTGAGACTCAGAGAGCGGAGAGCCCCAAGGTTACCCAGGTGGTGTGTGGCAGAGTCAGGATTTGAACCCAGGCCTGTCTGCCTCCATTGCTTTAGCTCTACTGCTCTACCCTTGTGTGAATCAGAAGAGGAGAGCCAACCAGGACGGAGAAAGGGAGAAGGAGACAGACGGTTATCATGTGGCAGTCCTAGCTCTTTAAGGGGTGAAAATTCTTTGTCCATCTTCTTACCAAGTGGTTGGTGGGCTGGCTGGACCATCTCCAGGGCTGCTTGGGCCCTCACCTATCCTGCTAGGAGACTCTTTCCATTTCCCAGAAATTTACAGGAAGGACTACCCACTTCGGGGTGGAGAGGGAGATGGCTGAGTCCCTCTCTAAGATTCATTCCTGGTAGTGAGAGGCAGCAAACTCAGATGGTGGAAGAAAATTCCCCCTGGCCAACGATGATGGTGTGCACTGCTTCCTGTTCTTCTTTAGATGACTGATATCTGCTTGTTTAAGGAGGGATGAAGGAGAGCTGTTTATCGGACCGCTGTATCTTAGGGCTAGCGGTGACCAGATCTTCAGTTGTGAATTGATATGGTCATCCCACATTATTGTTTCACAAAGTAGAAATCTAGGGAACATCCATTAAGATGTAGAAACTGGAAGGTTTCCAAACGGAGAGCTACTGGGAGCTTCGAAACAGTTTCACATGCGGGGTGCCCTTGGTGTTCCCCTAGGGAGGAGCACCAGGCAGCGTGGTGAGCTTGCACACCCAATGGGCCTCCTTGGCACAGCCGCCTGGTGTGTACCGTTCACTCACATGGATGGCTGAGCCCAACTCCCTTTGGTGATACAGACCAGATTGCTCAGCATAGCTTTATCCTGATGCAGTCAAGGGAAATTAGTCAACTGCAAGCTTGGATGATGCCACTAACAAGCTGGCGGGGGTTCAGAAGAGCAGATTCCTCCACTGTGGCCATGGCTCACACAGTGATGGGGAGCATGGTTTTGATTACTGCACATGTTCCTCCCTGATGAGGGCAAGAACATCTTGGTCTTCTTTACTTTCTAGCCCCCTCGGCAGCCCCCCACGTGTGCAGGCCTTCGCACTAGCAAAGCAATTTCAAGTCTGTTGCCTCATTGGATCCTCACAGAAGCCCCTGGAGGATAAATGGAAGATGAATTAGCACCTTCTTATGCATAAAGAATGCAGGACCTGAGGTTCAGTGACTTTCCCAAGGCCACACAGGGAGTACATGGCAGAGGCAGAACGTGGACCCAAGCGTCCTGACTCTCACCTCAGACTACGCAACCCGATAGGAATCAATATTGATAATGTGTATTAGGCAGAATGTAGATAAAGCTCAAAATTTTCCTGGCAAATGGAATTGGGAACCTTGGGAGTACAAGGTACAGAACAACTGAATAAAGGCTGCTTCAGCATACGGGCATCTCATGATCTCATGGACGTGGAGCAGGGCAGCTGCATGTTTGGTACATGATGCTTCAGCAGTGTCATCAAAGACCCACACTGGCTCCATCTTCCTGCACTTTGCTCTCCATCCTTAATCCTATCACCTCATGGTTGCAAAATGACTGCTGCAGCTGTGCAGTGCATCCCAAGTGGGAAGGAAGGCAGTGGGTAGAGAAGAGTTTCCCTTTAATGGCAAGAAGAAAAAAAAAATTCACGGAAACTGTCCAGAAAATGACTCCTTTATATTTTGTTGGCTGGGAATGGATCACGTGACCACCTCTAGCTTCAAGACAGGGTAGGAAAGCATGCAGCCAGCCGAGGAGGATGGGATGGCTGTGATTGGCTAAGACTGCTTATGCTTCTGGCTTTAGGAATGGGCATCTTGTCTCCCCTGAGCAACTCAGTCAGCGAGGGAGGAGGAGGACAGGGGAATGGCTGCTTTTTCCAGCAACTTCCAGCGTCAGTCCAATATGGCCTGAGAATGTTGGAGGAGCTCTTCTTCAGGTTGGACTATGAATTGCTTCCTGAGTCCTCAGATGGTGTTCCATTTGTTGACTGAAAGTCATGCTCCCATTTGTTAATAGCTGATTTCAGAATCACATAAACGTGTTTTTCCTCTGCGCCACTTCAGAGGAGATCTAAGCTCTATGACCATTGAGCTGTAATTTTTTTCAAATGCTCTGCATGACTAAGAACAAAGATTAAAGGGGGAGCAAAAGTCTGACTGATGAGAAGCACAGAGGCTTTGGGGGCCAGAGAGGAGAAATTGGGGGCTTTGAGGGCCCGAGGTGATTGGCTGTGAGGTCAGACTGCCTGGGTTTGAATCTGGACTCCACCCCTTGTGGACTCCCTGGGGACTTTGGGCAAGTTGATCATCCTTGCTCTGCCTTGGTTTCCTCGTCTGTAAAGGTGTGGTTGGAAGCGCTTACCACATGAGGTTGAGGTATGCCATGAATGAAGTCTAGCCTGTGCCTAGATGAAGTGAGTGCTCAGTAACAGTGAGTTGCTGATGTCATTATCACTGCTCCTGCCTGCTTAGCAAGCACTTCGGCACTGAAACAGGATGTGTCTCTGTCACTGCTGGGTCAGCTGCGTGTCTGGCCCTCTTCAGTCTGTCCCTGCAGTGTGCCCAGAGCAGTGGGCCCATGATCATCCCTTTAGTCACTCACTTCCCTGTGCACAGCCCTCCATGGTCCTCACTGTGCACACACTTAAAGTCTGAACTCCTTAGCCAGGCTTTGCTTGAGAGCTGGACCTGTGAGAGATGGTTCTGGTTCCTTTTCTCTGGAGCTCTGGGCTGGGCTTTTGGTAGCTGGAATGGAAATGTGATGACATTCATTGAACACATTGTTTTTGGGCACCGACTGTGGGCCCAGCCTGTGCTTGTCACAGGGAGCACACCGAGGAACCAGATATGGACCCTGACAATGGGGGCCCACCTGTGGGAAGAGACCTGGGCACCAAGCTGTCAGAATTTGGGAGTTTACAGGAAAGGAGCCTCAGCTACACCAGAGGCTGCTTCCCAGAGGAGGCAGGAATGAGCTTACCCAGAGGATGAACAGGAGTCAGCTGGGAGAGGCCAGAGCAAGAGCTCCAGGCAGAGGGCCCTGTGTGGGAGGAGAAGATGGGATATCTCAGAGGACAGGAAGGGAATCAGGGCTGGCTAGTGCTAAGTTTCTTGGGAGGGCTAATGTATGAGTGAAGTTGGAAAGGTCAACAGGGCCAAGTGTCCAGAGCCCTGCCACACCCTGGGAAGGATCATCTGCAGAGCAGTGGAAAGTGTGAATGGGTTGGCAGGAGGCGACATGACCTGACTGGTGTTTTAGAAGGACCCAGCCTAGCCACAGTGCAGAGAATCATGCTTAAGTTTCCACTTCCTTGTTGTGAGCTTTGGACAAAAACAAATGGTCATATTCCAGGTATTCTGGGATAAAAACTAATGGGAAGGCTGACATTGGCCTGTGTGGTAGGGGGTGCCACCGCTCGTGAGCAGTGCTCTGACCAGAAGTCGTAGAGCCTCCCAGAGTGACGGGGGAACATCAAGGCTTCTCCTTTCCTGCATTCTGTTGTCACTCATGTGTGACTCATGCACAGGTCCTTGCACTCCAGAAAACCAACAACAGGAGCTGGAGCTATATTTGCCCAAGTCTGGGGTGCTCTTTAGATCTCACCTGGATCATGTACTGTCTGCCGTGGCCACAGAGCCCCAGTGTTTGGAGCCACCCCTGAAGGACTGTCAGTTAACTGTGTATACCCTTAACACTGCCATATACCGGCACATGCTCTAGAACTTTCTCTCTCAAACAAGAGAGGAAAATCTAGCACTTAAGCACAATTTTATCTAGGGGCACCAATTGGGAAAGTCACCTACGTGAATGAACTGAGCCTGTAGTTATGTTGCTTTTTTGTTTGTTTGCATGTATCCTTAAATTATCTGGTACCCCTCAAATGATTAATTAAGTGTATCCTCTTGGCTGTTTCATCTCTTTGCAGTATAATGAGGAGCTTCACTACGTGGAACCTTGCCTGAATGGGACATTGGTGCAAGCTGACAGGACAAACAAGGAGGTAGGGCCTGCAGCTGGGCAGGTGCATCAGAGGTCATGGTGCAGCCTCGTCTCCCTTACAGTGCTTGCTGACAGTAATTCTGTTCTAATTTTTATAAACTCATCATAGTATTGGCCTTTTATTGAGGACCTTGGAACCCCAGTGTATAGAACATTTATGAAGAGGCACAGATAAAATCATGGCAATAAAATAATTATGTTGAGTTCAGAAGCTCAGTAGTTCCTAAATAACTGCATTGGTTTACTTTTTTTCTTATTCTGTGCACATTCTGTGTTGTGCTTGATACCTGTGTTGACACCATTGGAAGAATATGGCTTTTGCTGAGATTCAAAGAAAACTGAAACTACTTGCTAAATCTTTTGTTGCTCTTACTATAATTGATCAAATAATTATTGGGGTAGCTATTGGGGTAACTTGTCTCCCAGGTTAGAAGGTAAGCTTTATGAGGATAGGGATGATCTCTGCTCACTGCTGTATATTCAATGCTCTGAGCATTGCCTGCTGCATAAATATTGTGGAACAAAAGGAAGATGTGTTAAAGGAGGACCTTAGGAAGTGGGGTAGAAGTTGTCCTTCTAGTTGGAGCATTCTAGGAAAATTCCCAGAATAGATTTCAATAAAATAAATCCTGTTTCTCTTTAGCCATATTTATTTTTTATTTTTATTTTTTTGTAGAGAGAGAGAGAGAGAGAGGGAGAGCACACAAGTAGGAGAGGGAAGGGCAGAGGGAGAGGGAGAGAGCATCTTAAGCAGGTGCCACGCTCAGTGCAGAGCCTGATGTGGGGCTTGATGTTGCGACCCTGAGATCATGACCTGAGCCAAAATCAAGACTGAGCCACCCAGGGGCCCCTCCCCTTAGCCATCTTTAAATTTGTCAGTACAAAGCACTGCAGCTACCACCATACCACCCCCTACAGGGCCAGGGAACAATTTAGGTTGAAGGTGTGGCTGTGGCTGCAATAATATCACACCTCCTGGGACGCAGAGCTGCCATTACTCATACTGTTTTGTTATATCTGCCATGCAGGGCTTCTCCTCCCCTGGAGAGCAGACTCCCATGAGGCCGGCTGAGGGCAGCGGCAAGGCAGGTGTCTGTGAGGCACTGCCTGTGCTGGGGAGACCCCCTGGCTCAAGGGGGCAGGGAGTGGCATTGGTACTATCTTAGGTACAGATGGTAGAAGCATTTGGATGGGCATCTCTGAGGGAGTGAACAACACAGGATTAGGAAAAATTTATTCCAGCTAGAATACACAGTGAGAAGGAAAAATTATATCAGAGTTAATATCCACACTTCAATTTGAGGGGCAAGAAACACCATAATAAGCTTTACGTTTGGAGGGAGAAAGAAGTACATTGTAGTTCAAGGAACAAGTGTATCTAGAGAATGTTTGTTCATGGTCATTTTGTAGGGTAAGGTAGGAAAGAATGACTTAGATCTCAATTTATCTTTTTAAATAATTTTAAATTATTTAAAATTTATTGCCAGATTTTCCTAGGGACCTTCCCCTTGTTTGACCATTGCCTGGGTCTGGATTCCACCCCCTTCCCAATAGTGTAGCATTGAAATATTCTCCAGAGCCTCAGATAGGTGTCTAGTGACTGTGCCTGCAACATTAAATAGCAAAGATGCTTAAAATGATCAAGACCTCCCTTCAGGCTGCTTCCCAAATAAACAAGGAGCAGTGTGATATTTGGATATCTGAGGTCTTATGAAGGAAAAAATTGTTAGAGAAAGTGGGATGAGCATTTATTTAAAATTGTCTTTGAAAATGTATGGATATTGAAGACTGGAGTGGTTTTGAATGTAAAAATTTATCTGGACATCTGATTCTGCCAATGGGGAGTAGCCACATTCCAATCAGATTCTCCTCCTTACAACTAAAACACCCTGCATGTAAACCAACACACAAGTATAGGAAGACTCTGCAAGGTGAGCTGTCTTGACCTAAAGACACGGAGCTGAGTTCCCTGGGTCTCCTTGTTGATTCCCACCATATGTCTGAATGGAGCACTCCAGAAGCCTCCTTCCTGTACCTACAATAGGCAGAGACCAAAAATAATAATTTAAAAAAAATCTAAGAAAAGCCTGTCCCTTCTAGCCAAACAGCCAGGAAAGGGATAGCCTCATAACAGAAAACCTTTGTGACAATACCTTCCCTACTCCAGACAAACACCAATGGAACAATAGACTAACCCTCCACAGTTTTAGCAGGGCTGAATGAGAAAATGACCTTCCATCCCACCCGCACCCACTTGGCCCTTATGCTATACCTCAGCACAGAGACCGATGGCTAAGAAAAAGATTATATAGGATCTGGAGTCTCACAATGTAAAACCTAAAATGCCCGGAATACAATAGAAAACCCCTTGTCATCCCTCAAACCAGGAAAATCACAACATGAATGAGAAAAGACAATCAACAGAAGCCAATATTGACATGAATCAGATGTTGAAATTACAAAATTGCTTCAACAAGCAATTAGGAATTCTCTTGAAACAAACGAAAAAAAAAAAAAGAAAATCTCAGCAAAGAAATAGAAGTTATTAAACAGAGCCAAATGGAAATTATAGAACTGGAAAATACAGTCACCAAAATAGAAACTCACTGGACCAGCTCAATAGTAGAGTGGAGATGACAGAAGATAAAATCAGTAAACACCAGGACAGATCAATAGAAATTACGCAATTTGAACAGCAGAGAGAAAATAGACTGGAACAAAATGAACAGGGTCTCAGGGACATGTGGGGCGATAACAGAAGAGCTAACATTCATATCACAAGCATCCCAGGAGAGGAGAGGGAGAGCAGGACTAGATATATATTTAAAGATATATGGGCTGAAAACTTCCTAAAATCAGTGAAAGGCATAAACATACATATTCAAGAGGCTGAGCAGATTCCAAATAGGACAAACCCGAGTCACTCCATGGCAGGGCATATCATAAACATAATTAGACAAGGGGAAAAATAACTTGATAGCAACAGAGAAAAAGGGCACATTGCTTAGATTGCCAATTTGAATGACAACAGACTTCTCATATGAAATCATGGTGGCCAGAGGAAGTGGCAGAGTATTTTTTAAGTACTGAAAGAAAACAACTGTCAATCCAGGATTCTATATTCAGTGAAAATGCCCTTAATGAATGAAGGGGTTATAGAGACATATTCAGATGAAGGAAAACTATGCAAATTTTTTACCAGCAAATCTACTTGTAAAAAATGGCTAGAGAAGTTCTTTAAATAAAAAGGAAAAAAAAACAAAAACAGAAAAAGGCTTGAAACTTCAAAAAGGAAAGAATATCAGAATGGGTAAAAATAGGAGTAAGTATAATAGAGTATCCTAATTATCAGATTATTAAGTCATATTGGATAGTTGAAGCAAAAATTATAGCATTGTCTGATGTAGAGCTCACTGTTGCTGAAGAAACAAGCCAATTATATTTTAAAAGTATGGAAGGACCCAATTAGAAATAAGATTTCCACATCTTACTGGAAGTGGTAAATGCTGATACCAGTAGACTGTGATAAATTCCATACTTACAGTACGACACCCAGAGCAACCATTAAGAAAACAATGAAAAGATGTATACAGGTATCCCCCACTTTTTGAAAGTTCGCTTCACACCACTTTGCTTTTACAAAAGACTGGCATTAGCACCTGTTTTTGCTAACTGAAAGATCGCTGAACAGGATTTTCGCTTTTATGAAAAAAGGCAAAAAGCAAACATAGCATCCAGCATTTGTTTTGCAGTGAGCTGTTATTGAGACAGGGCACACTCTGAGCAGTGATAGCAGCCTTGCCAACTCCTTCCCCAGGAACCGCACTCCGCAACATAGCATGAAGCCTCCGTATCTTTGAACTGTGTCTGTGAGCATCTGTGCTTTATCTCCATTTATTTTCTGTGTCACTTAGCAAGATGTGTCCTAAGGTATCGGAAAAGCCTAGGAGGGATTATTTTTGGGTCTGGGAATGTGCAATCATTTTTCCATATAAATTACTGGTAATTGCTTCTTTGCTTTATACCATTTCAGTTTATGATAAGTTTCGTAGGAATGTTCTACTTTCAGATAGTGGGGGGAATGTATTTAACAAGTAATTCATAAGAATGTAAGAAATAAGACACAGAGGAAATGAACAGGAAAAAAAGATAAATTGGCAGACTTAAGCCCTAACATGTCACTAATTATCTTAAATGTAAATGGTCTGAGCAGAGTAATTAAAAGACAGAGATTGGCAAGTGTATTAAAAAAAAAAGTCTAACCATATGCTGACTACTAGAATTTCACTTGAAATACAATGACACAGATATATCAAAAGTAAAAGGATGGGAAAAGATATACTATGCAAACACTATTTTTTAAAAAAAATCAGGAGCGGCTATATCAATATCAGATAAAGTCATCTTCAGAGCAAAGAAAATTACTATTACTAGAGACAAAAAAGGGAAATACATAGGAATAAAAGAATCAGTCTACCAGGAAGACATAACAATGCTAAATGTGTCTGGACCAGACTACAGAGCTTCAAAATACATGAAGCAAAAACTAATAGAACTGGAGTAGAAATAGATAAACCTACAATTATAGTTGGGGACTTGTACACTTCACAGTCAGTAACTAATAGACTACTAAAAAGAAAGTCAGCAAGGTTATAGAAGAACTGAACCACATCATCAACTGATAAGATCTAAATAACACTTATAGGACACTCTACCCAACCACAGCAGAATACACATTCTTTTCAAGCACTCATGGAACATTAACCAAAATAAAGAATATTTGGGGTCAAAATACAAACCTTAATAACTTAAACAGAGTTGTGAAATCATACAGAGCATGTTTTCTGTTGATAATGGAATCAAACTAGAAATCAATAACAGAAAGACAACAGAAAAATCTCCAAATACTTAGAAATTAAGTATACTACTAAATAATGCATGGGCCAAGAGGAAGTCTTGAACGAAATTTTAAAAATATTTTAAAAGTATAAAACTCAGAGAAAATGACAAGACAATATATCAAAATATGTGGGACAAAGCCATCACAGTGTTGAGGTGGAAAGTTATAGCACTAAATGCTTATATTAAAAAGAGGAAAGCCTCAAATTCATAATCTAACTTCCTACCACAAGAAATTAGAAGAAGGAGAGGAAAATAAACCCATAGCAAACAGAAGGAAGGAAATAATAAAGAGCAGAAATCAGTTAAATTGAAGCAGAAAAACCACAAATGGCACCAAAACCTGGTTCTTCCAAAAAATTTATTAATAAAACTAATAAATCTCTAGAAAGACTGACCTAAATAAAAGGAGAGGAATCACAAATCATCAACATCAGGCATGAAACCAAATAATACTACAAAACTGCAGTCATTAAAAGGATAATAAGGGAATATTACAAACAACTTTACACTCATAAGTTTGACAACTTAGAAGAAATAAAACAAATCCTTAAAAACTATAAGCTACCAAAATCCAACCAAGATGAAATAGATAACCTGAATAGTCCTATAAATATTAAAGACATCGAATTCATAATTTAAAAGTTCCAAAAATAAATCTCAAGTCCCAGATGGTTTCACTGGACAATTCTACTAAACATTTAAAGAAGAATTAATACAAATTTTACAGACTCTCTTCCAGAAAAATAGAAGAGGAGGGAAATCCCTCCAACTAATTTTATGAGGCTAGTTGTTCCCCGATAAACCATACAAAAATAGTACAGAAGAAGAAACCTATACTTACCTGGCAGGGAAGATACCATGATGAGAAAAAGAAACCTATCAACCATAAACCTCATGAAGGTCCTCATGAGGAGCCTTACAGCAAGAGTCCTCAACAAAATTTTAGCACATCAAATCTAACAATATATATCTATTTCTACAGAATAATACAATACCACAAAGTAGGATTTATTCCAGATATGCAAGGCTGGCTTGACATTGGTGTCAAATCAATCAATGTAATTCACCATATCAACAGGTAAAGATGAAATATGATCATAGAAGTTAACTCAGAAAAAGCATTTGATAAAATCCAACATACATTCATGGTTTAAAAAAAAAAAAACTCAGCAAAATAGGAACAGAAGTAACCTCCTTAAATTGGTAAAGACCATTTACAAAAACCTACAGCTCATATCAAACTTAACAGTAAAGATTTGAAAACCTTTCCTCTTACAATTGGAAACATGCAAGCATGTCCACACTCACCACTCTTATTCAACATAGTGTTGGAAGTTCTAGCCAGTGCAATAAAACTGAGAGAAGAAATAAATAGCATACAGTTCTGAAAAGAAGAAATTAAACTCTCCCTATTTTCAGATGATATGATTTTATGTGTAGAAAATTCCCAAAACTACCAAAAAGCAAAACCTGAACTAATAAGTGAGTTAGGCAAAGTCACATATACAAGATCAATACACAAAAACCAATCGCGTTTCTCTATACTAACAATGAACACATGGAAACAGAAATTTAAAAACCAATACCATTTACAATTGCTCCAAAGAAATAAACTTAATAAAACATATATAGGTTCTATGTGATGAAAATTACAAAATGCTCCTGAAAGAAAGCAAAGGAGGCCTAAATAAATGGAAGGACTTATCATGTTCATGGATGGAAAGACTCAACATAGTTAAGATGTTAATTCTTGTCCAATTGATCTATAAGTTTAATGCAATTCCTATCAATTCCAGCAAGGTTTTTGTAGATATAGACAAGGGTATTCTAAAATTTACATAGGCACAGGACCTAGAATAGTAAAATCACGTGAAAAGGAAGACTAAAAGGAGGAATCAATTTACCCTATGTTAAGGCCTGTTATATAGTTATAGTAATCAAAGACAGTGTGGTATTGATGGAGGAGTAAGCATATAGATCAGTGGAATAGAAGGAAAGAACACAGAAATATACCCACACAAATATGCCCAACTGATTTTTGACACAGGTGCAAAAACAACTCAATGGAGGAAGAATACCCTTTTCAAAAAATGGTGCTGGAGCAATTGAACATCCATAAACAAAAAAACAAACAAACAAAATTTACCTTGACCTGAACCTCCCCACTTAAACAAAATTTACCTCAAATGGGTCAAAGACTTAAATATAAAGTGGACAACTTTGACACTCTTTAAAAAACATAGGAAAAAATCTTTAGAATCTAGGGCTAAACAGAGTTCTTAGGCTTGATAACAAAAGCACAATCCATAAAAGGGAAATTTGATAAAATAGATCTCATTAACATCAGGGAAAAAAAACCCAAAAACCTTCTGCCATGTGAAAGACCCTGATAAAAGGATGAATAGATATGTGGCTTGCAAATATCTTCTCCCAAGTTATATTTGCAAGCCATATATCTGATAAAGAATGAGTATATAGAGAATATATAAATAATTCCAACTCAACAGCAAAAACAAACAATCCTATTAGAAAATGGTCAAAAAACATGAAGAGACATTTTACTGAAGAGGGTAGACAGATGGCAAGTAAGTACATGGAAAGATATTCAACATCCTTAGGTAGGGAAATGCAAATTAAAACCCCAATGAGATATTACTACACACCTATCAGAAAGGCTAGGATAAAAAAAAAAGAATAAAAGAATAAAAGAACACCAAATGTTGGTAAGGACATGGAGAAACTGGGCTGATGGGCATGCAAAATGGTATAACCATTCTAGAAAACATTTGGTAGTTTCTTATAAAACCATACATGCAATTATTTTGTGTTCCAGCAATCACACTCTTGGGCATTTATCTCAGAGAAATGAAAACTTAGGTTCACACAAAACCTGTGTGCAAATGTTCATAGCAGCTTTGTTTCATTGTAGCCCCAGACTGGAAACCACCCAGATATCCTTCAGGAGGTGAAAGGTTAAACAAACTGATATATCCATACCACAGAATGAGTCTTTGAATCTTTGGGGAATTATCTTGAGTAAAAAAAAAAAAAGGCCAATCCCCAAATAATATATACTGCATGATTTCATTCATATACTGTTCTTGAAATGACAAAATTATAGAAATGGAGAGTAGATTAGTGGTGGCCAGGGGTGAGGGGTGAGAACAGGGAGGGGTGAGAGGTTATAGAAGGGCAGCTGGAGGGATCCTTGTGGTGGTAGAAGCATTCTGTAACTTGACTGTATCGTGCTGTTGTTTTGCAAGATGTAATTGGAGAATGCTGGGTAAAGGATATGTGGTGTCTCTGTGTTATTCTGACAACTGCATGTGGATCTATAATTACCTTAAAATGAGAGTTGAATTAAAAATAATCTGAAGTTTGTGAGGAAATATTTAAAAGAGACTTTATAATCAGTGTGAATCAAATTTAGGTTGTTTTAATTATCTTTTAAAAAGTACTGACTGTAGTTCAGTTTCTGATAGCAAGAGGTTTCAGTGTTCTTACCTTATAGGCCTTTTTAAAAGATTTTATTTATTTATTTATTGGAGAGAGAGAGAGAGCAGGGGGAGGAGCAGAGGGAGAGGGAAAAGCAAACTCCACGCTGAGCGCCAAGACCACACAGGGCTCGATCTCAGGACCCAGAGATCATGACCCGAGCAGAAACCAAGTGTCGGTTGCTTAACCAACTGAGCCGCTCAGGTGCCCCTTATGGGCCTTTTTATTTGGAAAATATCTCAGAAGACAAAGCAGTTATTTTTCATTAAAACATTGAGACATTTTAAAAACCAAGGTGTGCTCCTTTGGCTATTTTGAACCAAAGTCCAAGTTTATCATCAAATTGATGTTAGACCAGTGTACATTTAGGACTCAGTGTCATGTGACAAAGACCAGTGAATTCATATAAAGCAAAATGCATCAGCACGTACATCAGCTCACCTAACTGCAAAGTCCTCAGGTGGAAAGACTGTACCCATCACACCTTAAACGTGATGTCGGGGGTCATCCCCCTCTCCCGGCTGCCTCCCCTCTGTGTCTTCTGCAGACTCCCATGGATTCTGCTAGGGCCAGATGCCCATTCTGGATCCATAACTGCATCTACAGTGTGTGGAGCAGCCCAGCCAGCAGCCTGGGCCAGGTGTCTGTAACTGTGGCGGGAAGGCAGGCCTGTGTTTGAAGAGCTGCTTGGTATTCCCGAAGCATGCATGCATGAAGGAAGGAATAGCTGAGCCACCTGGGGGAGGATTCTGGTTGAAAACCAAATTTTCTTTTTTGTTTGTTTCAATAGAAGATCCCCAAAACGTTAAAAACAAAAGCGGGAAGCTCATTACATTTTTTTTATTATGTTAATCACCATACATTACATCATTAGTTTTTGATGTAGTGTTCCATGACTCATTGTTTGCGTATAACACCCAGCTCATTACATTTTAATATAACTAGAACACTCCGAATTAGATTGTGGGTGAAATGATCGGATTCCGGGGTTGGCCGTCTTCATGAGTTGAGGCCAGATCTCCTGAACGGCAGCTTTGGAAGCCATTTTCTCATGTTGTCTGTGAAATGGGGAATGGGGGATTGTAACCTTCTGATAAACCTGTATAGAACTGGCAGAGTGCATAGTGACACTAGCCTTCCCCCTCTGCGCTCAATAATTCTGACTGCGGTATGCCCGATCCTTTGGGAGGCTTCACCCTTCACTCAGAATTATCCATGTGTATCCTGACAAGTTCTCATGACAGCCAAATAACGGAGATCCTTTCCTACCCAGCCCTTTTCATCTCGTGACGGTTTCCCTGGTGGCCGCCGTAATGTTACTTCCAGTTAATGAAAGGGCTTCTGGAAAGTGACAATGGGGATTATTATGTCATGTACCTTTAGTTCAGTGATATCAAACTCTGGTTTTATAATATTCTGGTGACCTCCCGAAAAATCAGAGTTAGATAATTTTAAGTAAAACAGTATTTGATAAAATTCAGTTAAAAAACTTGAAAACAGGATTGGGGGCATCTCAGTGAGTCGTGAACTAGAAGAAAAGGTTAGGGTAAAAATGCTGGCCTCAGTCACACTAAATTGTCCTGGTTCAAAGATTTCCTGTGATTTTGCTTGAAATAGCCTATGACACATCATTTCTGAACAAGTGATCTCCAGGTTCTAAGTTATTGTTTTTGTCTTTTCAAGGTATTGTTTACTGTCTGGGGAGAATTTTACTTTGTTGCTTTATGTACCAGATAACTGACGTTATTATTTTTTTTCTTTAAGGAGAAAGGAACCATAACAAATTGGGTGAGCCTGGAGCTCAAATATAGATTCAAATGAGCAAACTCTCATCCTAATCTACTTCAGACCTTCTGAACCATTCATCAGACCTAAAAATGAACCTCCTGTGGTCTCTCTGAGGGGAGGGAGGAAGGAGAGTGATATGGTTTTTCTCTGGTTTTATAATCGATGTTCTGAAGTCCACTGAATTTCATGGCTCTGTTTAAGATTCTTGTGCTAATATTGGTTGCAAAATCAACCAATCTTAGAAACCCATGTAACTCTCATCTTCCTTGGCAGTTTTGATCTTTTCCTGTGGGATCAAGAGACATTGAACCTCTGTGAATTGACAGAAGTACACATCAGAGTTTCTGTGTTTTCCACAGTACTGTTTTTTTCTAGCCTGAGTTCTGTCAAAAGAGGCACCCTAGATTCTAAAACTTGCCACCCATGGTGTTATGGGCATCCAGTGTACATGCCAATGATATGGAAGTAAGAGGTATGTTATGAACTGTAAGCAAAAAGTAGCCCTCTGCACATCACTGAGTGCTGGCTGCCCACACACCGAGAGAACAAACACCAACCCACTTTTATTCAACTCAAAACTAATAAAAGGTAGTAAGAATTGCATTGCTTTTAAAATGTCATGAGTACTTTAAAAATAACTCACATAGACTTATTTCACCTAGCATAATCTCCTCCAGTCCCATCCATGTTGATGTAAAAGTTGGGTATTCATCCTTTCTGATGGCTGAGTAATATTCCATTGTATATATGGACCACATCTTCTTTATTTCTTTATCCATTCATCTGTTGAAGGACATCTCAGCTCTTTCCACAGTTTGGCTATTGCGGACATTGCTGCTATGAACATTGGGGTGCATATGGCCCTTCTTTTCACTACATCTGTGTCTTTGGGGTAAATACCGAGTAGTGCAATTGCTGGGTCATAGGGTAGCTCTATTTTTAATTTTTTGAGGCACCTCCACACTGTTTTCCAAAGTGGCTGTACCAACTTGCATTCCCACCAACAGTGTAAGAGGGTTCGGTTCCCCTTTCTCCACAACCTCTCCAACATTTCTTGTTTCTTGCCTTGTCAATTTTTGCCATTCTAACTGGTGTAAGGTCGTATCTCAGTGTGGTTCTGATTTGAATTTCCCTGATGGCTAATGATGATGAACATTTTTCATGTGTCTGTTAGCCATTTGTATGTCTTCTTCAGTGTCTGTTCATGTCTTCTGCCCATTTTTTGACTTGATTATTTGCTTTTTGGGTGTTGAGTTTGAGAAGTTCTTTATAGATCTTGGATACCAGCCCTTTATCTGTAGTGTCATTTGCAAATATCTTCTCCCATTCTGTGGGTTGCCTCTTTGTTTTGTTGACTGTTTCCTTTGTTGTGCAGAAATTTTTTATCTTGATGAAGTCCCAAAAGTTCATTTTTGCTTTTGTTTCATTAGCCTTTCGAGATTATGCTAAGTGAAATAAGTCAAGCAGAGAAAGTCAATTATCATATGATTTCACTTATTTGTGGAATATAAGGAATAGCATGGAGGACACGAGGAGAAGGAACGGAAAAATGAAGGGGGGGAAATCGGAGGGAGAGATGAACCGTGAGAGACTATGGACTCTGAGAAACAATCTGAGAGTTTTAGAGGGGAGGGGGATGGGGGAATGGGTTAGCCGGGTGATGGGTATTAAGGAGGGCATGCACTGCATGGAGCACTGGGTGTTATACAAAAACAATGAATTGTGGATCACTACATCAAAAATTAATGATGTATGGTGACTAACATAACATAATAAAGTAAAATTAAAAAAAAAAACTCACATAGAAAAAAATTTGAAACCACTTAAATGTAAATAAATTCTTCTAGATCCAATATAACTTCACACCATGCAACATTAAACAAGAATAAGGTATGTTTATGTATCTTACCATGAAAGAGTAACAGGGGTGTATAATTAGATTAATTATAGACACGATGTTCTACAGCAGATTTCTAGAGCTTATTCACTTGCATAACTGAAACTTTATACCCATTGAATAGCAAATGTCTACACTGAGCCCCTTTTGCAATCAGAAATAAAATATTTTTAATAGTTTCTTATTCTTGAAATTAATGCACATGTTTTACCAAAAAAAAAGTATTTCTGTAGGTCTATGAATACTAACCCAATTGTTTTCCTGTGGTTGTGAGAATGTCCCTTCTGCTAATTTCCAGATAGGTTTTTCTGAAAAAAAAAAAAAAAATCAGAAAATGGACTGATTTCTGCTTATCAAGGGAAGAGATATAGCCATATTTTAAATCCATATCACCTTGTGGGTTTACATGAATTAGAATACTGTTACTAATTTTCCAAATTCCTTGTGTAGTAGCTCTGTAGAGTTAAAGTTATCAAAATGATGATCTAGGGACTGTTTGTAGAGGAAATGTGTCCTAGAAATAATGCTCAAAAATGCTTATTATTTCCCCCTTTGTATTTTATTATATATTTATGTTATTTGATAAAATTCACTTATTTGAAAATAGCCAAACTACTACTACATAGTTTGGGTTAAAACCATTAATATATATAGTACAAAAATTTTTTTTTAATTTAATTTAATTTTATTATATTAGTCACCATACAATACATCATTAGTTTTTGATGTGGTGATCCACGATCCATTGTTTTCGTATAACACCCAGTGCTCCATGCAGTACGTGCTCTCCTTAATACCCATCACCGGGCTAACCAATCCCCCCTCCCCCCTCCCCTCTAAAACCCTGTTTGTTTCTCAGAGGCCATAGTCTCTCTTGGTTCATCTCTCCCTCCAATTTCCCCCCCTTCATTTTTCCCTTCCTTCTCCTAATGTCCTCCATGCTATTCCTTATGTTCCACAAATAAGTGAAACCATATGATAATTGACTTTCTCTGCTTGACTTATTTCACTTAGCATAATCTCCTCCAGTCCCATCCATGTTGTTGTAAAAGTTGGGTATTCATCCTTTCTGATGGCTGAGTAATAGTCCATTGTATATATGGATCTACTGACAAAGTGCTGATTTCCAAAAATTTTTTTTGTTAATCTCCACTGCAGTATAGTGTGCTGATGGTGAGTTTCTTGTATGAGTCTAGATCAGGGGTCAGCAAACGTTTTTTGTTAAGGGCCAGATAGTAAATATTTTAGGCTTTGTGGGCCATGCAGGCTCTGCTGTAACTACTCAACTTTGACATTGTGTCACGAAAGTAGCCATAGGCAATACATAAATAAGGTGGGCAAGGCTGTGTTCCAATAAAACTTTATTTACAAAAATTGGCTCAGGTTCATATGGCTCATAGGCTATAGTTTGCTGATCACTGGTCGAGATTGTGGACAAGACTAGAAGGACAAGTTTGTTATTAAATAAAGAACATACATTACAGTCAGGCTAAAATTTTTCTGAAACGGCCACACAGAAATTGGTATTTGAGAGCTAGAGTAGATCCTGCCATATTCCTTCACTCTTCTCATTTAACTTTTATGGTAAATGAGGGTTTGGGCAGATCCAAACATTAGACTGATTTTTTTACTTCGAATAGATTAGCCAGTTCACTGATTTCTGATTTCCCAGTTCTATGTGAGCTGAGAACTACTTAAGGGCAAAAAGATGTGGCTGTATGTTGTAAATAGTGGTGGATATGAAAAAAATAGTACCATCAATAATACAGTATTTTACAACTCAGAAAATACTTCTCATTTGATTCTCATGGTTATTTCCACTGTTATTCCCAACTTGCACATCTGGAGTCCTGGGCCCAGATGCATACGGTCAGCTGAGTGGGCAGAAGAATGAGAGACGGAGATGCAGAGATAGCGTAAATGACTTATGCAGGTACATGCGATCGGTGCATGCAGAATCCCATCACTAGTACCCATCTTATGTTCCAGATACTATCCTTCCACTCCCCTCACTACCTAAGCAGGTAGGGTCACTTCCTCACACGGCTCAACACTACTTCATTCTACTATAGTCTTGCCATGGAGAGAAAGGCTAATTCACATATAGGTTTGAAAAGAATGCCATTGACTACAATGTGTTGGGGGTGTCTATGTGATGAGCTACCTTTACTCAGCTGCAGTGTCCTCCCTAATACAAAGGGCTGAACCACATGTCTGTGAACAATAATCCAGACATTTGTCCACCATTTTTCTCTCCCCATGAGTCCTTTGAGTTCTTTATCTTGAACTTCTCTGTGGCTGCACATGGCAGGTCTTCTGCAAAGCTGTGTGTGTGTGTGTGTGTGTGTGTGTGTGTGTGTGTGTGTGTGTGTGTGTGTTTCTGGTCCTCTTGGTTCTACCACTCGGCTAAGGAGGTGACTGTTGAAGCAAAATGCTGTCCTGTGGTTGCTTGGTGGTGGTGAGCTGGTGGTTGGGCTCCTGCCATTTTCCCCAGTGCCTAGCCAGGAAACACTACAGAGACTACCTTTTATTTACTCTGTCCTCTAGTGCCCATGCCTTGATTTGCCCTGTGACAGCTGTTCAGGCCCCAGTAGCCTTGCCTGTGTTTCATCTCAGTATCCGATCAAACACACAGATGACCGCCCTCTTCCCAAGGCTTCCTCTCTAGTGCCTTGTCTTGATGTCTCAAGTTCTGTGGGGCTTTGGGGTGACACAGAGAAACAAGGATCAAACCCTGAGACCACAGGGGGTAGTTTCCCAGATACACTCAGATATCTTATCATAAATGTTCACACCTCATTCACCCAGATAACACAGATCCATTCACTACTTAGACTCCAGTGGGGAGCAAAGCTACATACCCTATGTGGGGCCCCTTCAACTCTGAGAGACTGTTGACTCTTACTTGACACACAGTTTTAACCAATTTGAGTATTAGCCAACACTGAAGGGAAAGCAATTGGGTGGGGAGGGCAGGGCAAGCAGAACTATCTGGAGACACTTTACTCTCTCAGCATTGTCCATCCTAGGCATGGTTCCCACTTTTATCCAGATGCCCAAAACATAAACCTGCAAGTCCTGCTATGTCCCTTCCTGTCTCCAAACCCCACTGATTCTTCCTCTTCAAGTCTCCAGGCTCTCTCACACCTCTGCTCCAGATGCCTCTCTCCTGGTCCCATGCCCCATCATCACCATCTTCCCCTGCATCCCAGCAGAGGCCTCCAGACAGAGTTTCCTGCCTAAGGTCCTGCTCCACAGCACATCTGCTTCTGCACTGAAGGCAGGGGGCCTGGTGAAGCATAGCGCTGCTCTGTGCCTTCCCTTCTTACCTTCTTTCATTGCTTCCCTGTTGCTCATGGCATAAGGGTAAACTCCCTATTAAAAACTAGGAGGCATATGTCCCCCTAGTTAGTATTAAGGGCAAGATAGTAAATATCTGCCCCACTGGGGCCGTCCCCATATATGCCTACTGTCAGGGTCTAATTGGTAAGAAGTATCCCAACTTGGATGATTGCATTATTAGGTTTATCTATCTGTTTATCTAAGTGTTCTCATCTCTTGCTGTTATGGCGTTTTCCCCCAACCCCTATTCTCTGTTATCTCTCTCTCTCCCTCCCTCCCTCCTTCCCTCTTTCTTTCCTGATCCAGCCATGTTGAAATCCCTCTATTCTTGACGCCATCATGCACCCTCTTAGAACCAGGCCTTTACATAGGTTCTGTTTCTCCTGTCTGGGACATACTGCTTCTCTCCTCTCCTGCGGCCCCTTTGCCCAGTGAACTGGTTTTCATCCTCTGATCCCAGATAAAATACCATTGCCTTTAGAACACCTTCCTTCCCCCCGCCCCCCACAAGAGGGCTCAGTGCCCCTGTGGTTTCTCCACAAGGCTGTGTGGTGATCTGCCTTCTCTCTGCCCTCCCCACTGGCCAGGGTCTCCTGGATGTCATACTCTCCCTGTTCCCAGCTCATCCAGGCAGGAACAGGCCAGCCCTAAAAGGGCACTGAAAGAAAGAAGGAGCAAACCAGATCAAGTCAGTCTCTGGGTCAAAACCCTCTCATGGTCTCCTCCTGCAACTAGAATGAGAGAACACAGGCCTTGGGGGATCCCGCCCTGCTGGTCTGCACTCCCCCTGCCCTCTGGACACACAGGGTCCCCTGTCCCCTTCTTTGCCTGAACTCCACCTAGGGCTCCTTCCCACCAGCTTTTCCTCCTGGAAGAAGGAGGCATGCTCCTTCATTTCTGTTAGATCTCAGCCCAGAGGTCACCTTCCCTGACCCCCTCCTCCATGCTCCTCTGCTCCAACTCTTGCAGCTCTTGTGACTGATATTTCTTTCTGTTTTATTTACTTGTTCATTTATTTGCCTCTTACCTGCCTTTACCACAACCTCAAAGTCTACTCTGTAGCCTCTCACACTCTGCATTTTATCTAAGAGCCCCATCTCTTAGAAGAATCTCAGGCCCAAGAAAGTTGCTCGGATGTTACGAAGTACGGGGAAATGAAGGGATTTCTCATCTGCTATCATTTAAAATAGAGCCTCAAGGGGCGCCTGGATGGCACAGTGAGTTAAGTGTCTGACTCTTGGCTTTGGCTCAGGTTATGATCTTGGGGTCCTGGGATTGAGCCCCACATCGGGCTCCGCACTTAGCATGGAGTCTGCTTGGGACTTTCTCTCCCTCTGCCCCTCCCCCACTTCTCAAATAAATAAATAAATCCTTAAAAATAAAATGAAATAAAATAGAGCCTCAAGTCTTCAGTAAAAGGAAAAGCTAGAAGTAGGCAAACTGACATTTGAAAATGGGAGCTGACAGCCTGATATTTGTGGGTGGAGTGAGGGGGACCAAAAACCATTCAGGTACACAGGCAGACACTTGGGGCATCAGGAATTTGGGGAAAAGTGATAGCAATGTACGTATATCCAATAGCGTTACTGTGTGGCCTGGCAATTTGTCACTGGGATGAGTTTAAATTACCCTCAGTAGTCTCTATTTTGGAGAGAGGAGGTAATTTTAACGAGTGGTGTTAAGAACTAGGTGAATGTGGCTGTGGGTCCTGGCCACGGGACCAGCTGTGGGGCAGGTTGTCACCTCTGAAAGCTACCCTTTCCTAGCCACAGAATCAGTGGTGCCTTTCCTTCCTACACCTGTCACCCCAAATGGTTGACATATAGGAAGAGTGTATGAAGGATAAACTGCACTTTCCAGAATAAACCACTTTCCGGAGCATCTCTCCTAGAGGAACCAGCCTTCTGCATCAGGTTCTCACATGCATAAATGACCTCCAAGCCACCCACCCTTTGACATTTCTAATGGCAGCATCCCCTAAGCTAGAGTGTGCCGTCCGTGATTTCACAAATATTTAGTTAACCATGATGGGAATTTTGCCTTAGAATGTGACACAGAAATAGGCCGACTTTGGATGCTCACAAGTTTTTGACCATTAGTAAATATAACAATCTTTGAGTAAAATGTGACTAAACGTCTAGCCCACACTGTAGACCACTCCAGAGATGTGTTCGAATAATACTATCGGTGACTGCGGTCAAGAGGCTAGGGTTTTGGCCGGCATCAAATGTCCGAGAAACTCCTGTCTTACACGCAAATCCATGTGATTTTTTATGACAGGTGGATGTGAAGATATAAAAGAAAGTGCAACAGGCAAGAGGTCCCACTGTGCATTTTAACATCCTGCCCTATCGAGTAGCTCGCTGGTGCAGCCAGCTTGACTCCTCTCTTGATAACTGGCTAGAACATCGCAAGTGTGATCAAGATAATGGGAGCGCAATCATGCCTCCCTCACGCTTGGGTTATGACTCCTTACTTTCTAAAACCTCATCTTATTTCTTCTTTCATTTGGTCATCACTGACTCTGTGGGAGAGGAAATCACACCCTGAAATCTCATTTTTTTTTTATTGGATGAAATGAATCCTGGGAGCCTTGCTCAGAATAAAAAGCTATTAGGAGAAACCGTCTGATATTGCTATTTTTGTAGATCAAAACATGGTCGAATGTTAGCCATTTCCTGGGAGTGCAGCCCGATAGTTCAGTGTTTCTCTGCCAGTCCTTGTTAATTGGAGGTGACCTCAGATGTGATCCATTAGCCCATGTGCTCCCAACTTGGTTGTATTGCAGATTCAATTAATATCACTATTAATTGTATTAATTAACTGTGCAGGAACCTACAAGGACATAAAGTAATTCATTAATAATTTGAAAAACCAACATGGTGGGCAAAACAATGGGCTTTCATGGGAAGATTGCCCCATCGGTGTGGGAAAGCAGCTCTGTGGTCTGCCCTCGCTCTTCAGCAATTTCTGGGGGGAGGGGAGCAAACCTGTTGCTTTTGCCAAACCTGGTTAAAATGAGCTATGAGGCATCACTGAGGGTTTTGACGCCACGTGACTGTACCCCGTGCTCGTTCCTTAGGTCTGGGTCTGGATGCAGTGTGAGCATTAACTGGCCCGCCCGCCGCATGGGCAGAGCCTGGGGAGGACCATCTCAATGCCAGGCCCAGACCCTCTGCTCTGCCCACCGAGGGCCCTGGAGGTGTTGGCCAGTGGGCATGGGCGCTGCATAGCCCCGGGCTTTGCAGTTTTTAGTCAGTCCAAACAGTTGAGGATCAGCTGGATCTGAATGCATTTCCTGGGCAGAAGCTGCTGTCTGACCTGAACCCTGCCAGTTCTGCATTTTCACCTGAACCCTGCAAGCTCTGCATTTTCAAGCCTTTGTGGAATGCAGCCTGTCACCTCCCGGGAGGTGACAAATAAGGGAAGGAACCTCCTGATGCCTTGCTCCGTCCCACCTGAGCCCACTGAGCTTCCCTCCTTGGGTCCTGTCACTACTCCAGGAGCTGTCTCTTGTCTGTGAAACACACTCACTGCACAAAGCAGAAGGCATTTCCACTTGGGTCACTGCCTCTTCCATATCTTTACAGAGAGAAGATGTTCTTCTATTGGTAATACTTACAAGGTTTGCCTTAAGTCTAGCAGCTTTCTTGGATATTTGCTGCGAGCTCTTACTGGATTGTGCTGGATTGACCTCATTTAGCAGCTAGCTGGGTCTTCCAGGGGAGCATCCAGCACAGGTCAGCAGGCCCCGGTGGGAGCTGGTTTTTCATGATCATTCCACTGGGGGGTCAGAAGCCACATGCCTGGCTTTTCCTCAAGGACAGGTTTGTGAAAGTGCAGACTGCCAGGCAACTGAGATAATGGAGTGTGCTGTGAGGCACCCGGGAGAGGGGGAGGGGGCACCTCATAAATGGAACCTCCTGCTGCATTTGTTTCCAGCTTTCTTTGCTCACCAGCTCTTGGAGCCTCCCCCGCAATGGCTTCATTGTGTGTCCATCTAATGAGCCATGCTTGGAAGCTGCAGGTCTTAGAAGGAGCAGCTCACCAAGTACAGCCCAGACCCAGCATCTGGAGTCTTCCCTGTCATTATAGTCTCAGATGCTGCACTTGATCTTCCTACTCCTATGTTTTCCTACTTCTGATGCATTGTCACTGATAATCAAATGGATGTCTGGCTATTTTGGTGACTTCTGAGTCATGTGCCCAAAGTCTGGCACTTGGAATTGTGTTAGCTAACCAACTCCACACATTCCACACACTCACCACGTTTGCATCGTAGACACATCATGCTGCATGAGATTGGTTACAACTGGCTAAAAGCATTTTGACTTAAAATATTTTCTAAATTCCCATTCTGGTCTTGGAGGTAGTGGATGATCAGAGCTTGGCAGCTGGGTCTAAGAGTCTCATGCATAGATTTCTGAGTCACCCCAAATCTTATAGATCAGAACCTTTCAGCCTGGAGCCCCAGGATGTTTTTAAAACAAGTATCCAGGGGTGCCTGGGTGGTTCAGTCAGTTAAGCGTCTGCCTTTGGCTCAGGTCATGATCTCGGGGTCTTGGCATTGAGCCCCAAGTCGGGCTCCCTGCTCAGCGGGGAGTCTGCTTCTCCCTCTCCCTTTGTCCTTCCCCCAACTCATGCTCTGTCTCTCTCTCTCAAATTAATAATAATAAATAAAAATCTTAAAAAAAAAACAAGTTTCCAGGAAATTCTGGTATAGTCAGTCCACAAACCTACCATTAGATATCGGTGGAATCTAGTATGACCCCAAATCTCTTGCTCCAGTCACTCTACAGAAACTAGCAATTCTGCTTGGATTTGTTTGAATATAGGAGTTTCATGAGCACACACACACCTTCTGATCTCTCGTTGGCCATTGCCGATCCAAGTTTTGGAGCCTCATTTAAACGTATGACTCATTTTTGGAGTTAAAATATTAAATATTTTCATGGTTATGAGTTGCTTTCTAAATCTCTCCCTTTTTACTGATGTTCAACATCAGTTAATTTTAATGGTCAGCACATCAAACTTACAGTCATGAAAGACTCTGTGAGCAGTTCTCAGTTAAGGAAAAAATGCTGTATTCTTATTTTAGCCTTTCAGGACATTGGGAAATAAACCCAGGCATTGGTGAACATGGGTGGCCTTTATATAGGACAGAAGATTCCGTGAATGGATACAGTCTTCTAACACAATGTCAGGTTTCTGTCCCTCTGTCTGCCCCAAGCCACGGCTGTCATCAGGACTGGCTACATGATTTGCAGCCCTGGTAAAAAGAAAATGTAGGGCCCCTTGTTCAACATTAAAAATTTCAAGACAGTGACAACAGAGCATTAAACCAAGAACCGGGCTCCTCTACGGATGGGTTCCTCTGTTAAGACCAACCCTGGGATTGATCTCAAATGTATTAGCTCTGAAAATCAATATTTCCTTTTTTCTACCTGTTCATAAGATGCCTTCGAAAGAGCATTTATGTAAAAAATGTCTTGAGTTATTATAGAGATTTCGGAGGTAGACTGAGTCTTAGGGCTGTGTCTGTTATTGTTCTAGCCAGTATGACACTTGGGTCCACTTGCAGTCGTATGAAAGTTCATCTGGCCACTAGAGGAAGCAACTCTTCTACCCGTACCCCGGAAGGGACCCGGATTGGGACCCTTTATAAAACACCAGCCCTATACTCTGGGATTTGAAGCAGTGCAGTGTCTGGGGTTGTTTACACATTGCTGTTGTCTGAAGTTGAAGGTGTTTGTGGGTGGTCCCCCTCTGTTCCCTGTCATTATCAACAAACGTGTGTAAGGAAGAAATAACCGGAGATGCGGGCAGGCTTCAGGCAGCTCTGCCTTAATTGGCGAGTTTCGGCTCCATTTGCAGCACAGGCAGAATGAATTAGGGAGCTGGCCATGCCGCCCCCCAGGCCCTCAGAGCTCCCGCGGGTGTCTCCTCCCCCGAGGAAGAGGCGCTGTCCCTGCTCCCTCCTAAACAAGGCTCCAGGGCTGCTGGTTTCCTGACTGTGTTCAGTTCGTTTATTTTCTGAGAATTCCTCCTACCTGCCAGACTCTCTCCACCCCTCTGTCCAATCTCTTCCTTCCTCCATGTTATCACTGGAGGCCTTCCTGGTTCCCTCCCAGGCAGGCACCATCTTTCCTTCCACCCTCCCCACGGCTCCAGACCCAGGGTCAGACACCCGGCGGGCACTTGGTAGCATGTCCATCGTTCCGTGGAGCAAGCTGGTGTCACTGGCCACTTGGAAGGTGGCTTTGAGGCCAAGATTTCAAAATATGGAATTGTTCCACAAATACAGACAGGCTGAGAAGAGAGATTCATCCACAGCAGTGAGGCTTTGTCTGTATAATGATGCCTTCACATTATTTGTTAATTTTTTTTATCATTGATTAGTATGCAAAATAAGAGCATGGATAAGCAAAAGAGAAAAATTTCAAAGTTGCACTGTAGTCCTATTATCAAAAAACAAAACAAAACAAAACCTGTAATATTTTTGTGTTTATACTGAAGGTCATCATATCAGGTATATGTGCTTAAAATAAAAAGGTAGATTGTAAGTTCTTTAAGTGTCTTTTAAAATTAACAGTAAGTTGTGATAACCCTTCAGACCCTGAAATAGCCTTCCACAATATTTTAGATGGCTACATAGCATTCCAGCCTCCTCGTTGTTGAAAAATATAGCTTGCTTTCCTTTTTTTTTTTGCAATTTTAAACAATGCCATGATACAGATATATGTATTTAAATCTATAAACGTTGGAGTATTTGCTTAATTAATTCCTTAGAATAAATTTATAGAATTGAAATTGGGTCAAATAATAATTAACTTTCACGTACAGGTAAGGCTTTTTATATGTATTATTAGTTTGTTCACCAATTCAACAAATATTTGAGTGTCTGCCTTGGGCTGGGCACCATTAGGGCATTGGGGCATAATGTGAGCAAGACTCATGAAGTCCCTTCTGTGGAGATGTGATGTTCTGGTGTGAGGAGAAAGATAATAACCAAAGTGATTATTAGACCAGAACTGTAGACCCCACTGATAGCAACACTCACACCTCTAGCCATGATCTCAGCCCTGCCTTTGGAATATCCACCAGGAGTCTCAAGTTTCTGGCATCCATACCCACCTTCCTCAACCCCATCTTCCTCATCTCAGCATATGGCAGTCCCAGACTCTCAAAAGTCAGGCCCCTAAACCTGCCAGCATCCTTGTGTTTTCTCTTTCCTCCCACCTCCAGCAAGTCCTGTCACCTCTGTCTTCCTCAGAACGAGAATCTGACTGTGCCTCATGTCTTCTTCCATGGCACCCTAGGCTGAGCCACCATCCTGTTCCCCGAGCTGTGACAACGGTCTCCTGACTGGTCTCTCTGCTGACACTGTTCTCCACCCCCAACAACTGCTCATGTATAGTCCATTCCTCACTCAGCAGGCAGAGTGGTGCTGTATCTTTTTAAAACAAAGGTCAGATCATGCCCCTTGTGTGTGTAACATCCTGCAGTGGCTTAGGGTCTTAGACTAATGCCAAAGAGGACCTGCATTACTGGTCACCCCTTCTGTCTCAGACTTCATCTGTTACCTCCCCCTCACCCAGCTCCAGCCACACTGGACTTGGACCCACAGAACTTGCTCCCCTTCTGGGGGTCTTGGCACTTGTGTTCCTTGTGCTTGGAGGGACCTGCCCAGATAGCCATGTGACAAGCTCCCTCGCTGCCTCAGGTCTCTGCTCAAGAGCTGCCTCCCCAGCCTCTCTGTTGGAAACTGTAGCCTTGTTATCCTCTTTCCCTATGTCGCAGTCATCCAGGGCACTTGCCCCAGGAATTCTGTCTTGTACTCGGTCATTGAGTGTCTCCCTCTCACATTTGAGGACAAATTCCATGAGGGCCTGGCTCATAACAGGTACTAATATATGTCTGTTGAAGTGATCAAACAAACACAGAAATAAAGAGCTAAGTGTTGTAAAAGAAGACAGCAGAATAAGGTGGCAGAGAGCAACTGGGTGGGGATGGGTTGGCAATCAGGGAGGGCCTCTCGGAGGAGCCGCCCTGTGAAAGGGGACCAGCATGAGAGAAGGCTGCATTCTGATGCCTTGTCAGAGTCTGGCTGAGGCCATGTCCTGGGTGTTCTGAGGTCACATTCCACATACAAAGCTTCTGGAAGCTACTGGAATGCATTATATAGGCGAGTGGCATGATGTGATGTAAATTTTAAAAAAACTTTCTCTGAGTGCTATGAGGAGAATGGTCATATCAGGTCAGAAGAGAAGCAGAGGGTTCTTCTCTGAGTCTCAGTGCAGGAGAGGGGTGCCTTGGTCCAGGATGATACCATTGGAGGGGGCAAAAAGTGAATGGGTTTGGAGCATATTCTGGAAATAGACTTGGCAGTGTTTGCTAGTGGATTGAATGAGGGAAATGAGGGAAAGAAATTAGATACTCTTCAGGGGGACTGTGCTAATTTCAATGGTCATATAGGGGGGTGCCCAGGACCGGGTGAGGTTGACTATTCATATGTACTATATGAATCTATACCACACAGTATCCGTATACTTAATGAACATACTATACGTACACTGCACCATATGACGACATACAAAGGAATGTCAAAGTAGATTAGCCTGGTCATAAAGTTTGATGGACTGGGTGGGATCTTCCTGTTTCTTCCCCGGAAGGGTTTGAATTGTTCTGAAATGTTCATGTTAGCATAGTTCCAGGGAGAAGAGGACCAATCCAGATAGGTTGTAGCACGCCCAAAGTACTCTGGGAAGAAGAAAGATGAGAGCTGGGTTTAGCAAGTAATAGGACTCTTTATCTATGTAAATAGAAAATGAAAGGAGGAGGAAAATATTGAAGGAGAGGAGTAATGAGTTAAGAAGCTAATAATAATAATAATAATAATAATAATAATAATAATAATAATACCTGGTTCTTTGAGGGACAGAAAGTGTCAAAGAGGGATCTTGAAGGGACTAGATGTGTGAAAGGATATTCTAAATCATAAAGAACTATACTAATGCAAATCACTGCTTTTGCAATTTTTTGGGGGGGGGGGCATACCTTGTTGTAAATAAACAATGGTGGTGATTTCACTACTCATGGTTCTCCGTGAGAGACAGCTTCCAACACTGAAATATCTATTGCCATGATTGTAACTAAATTTGGATTTAGAGAAGGGATTTTGGAAACAGCTATGACACATTTAACATTTAAATTTTACCCTGCTAAGTCAGAATAAGGTTCATTTTTATCTATGAAAACAGTTAAAAAATCTCTCAATTTGTTACATGTGTGAACTGCAGTACTATTAATTAGAACAACTGTGTTCATTTGTAAAGAGCTAGTTATGACTTCTGAAAATCTCTGTAGGTTTATAGAAAAGTGATCACCAGTGTTGTGGGAGAAAGGTCACTGACTTGAAGATTTGAAAAATGATTTTTTCCCATTCATTAAAGATCCATATGTGAAGGGAGAAATGAAGGGGGGGAATCAGAGGGGGAGATGAACCATGAGAGACGATGGACTCTGAGAAACAAACTGAGGGTTCTAGAGGGAAGGGGGGTGGGGGGATGGGTCAGCCTGGTGATGGGTATTAAAGAGGACACGTATTGAATGGAGCACTGGGTGTTATATGTAAACAATGAATCACGGAACACTACATCAAAAACTAATGATGTAATGTGTGGTGATTAACATAACATAATAAAAAAAAAAGATCCATATGTGGGAAGAAATGAGAGGATCACTAGCGAGCGGCTAGGACCACCCCACCTCCGATCTTGACATACAATCTACAGGTTCTCCTTTATACATGAAGATGAGCTGAGCCGCCCCACTGCTCCCAGGAGTTGCTTACAATATGCAGGGAAGGAAGGGCCTTACATTCACAGGGAAACAGACTTCAAGGAGTTATCATGCTTGAAAAGAGATTCAGAGGACCAGTTTTTGAAAATAAGGGGAATCCCTAAAAAGAATGACCCATAATATTTGTACAGAAGAACAGAAGAGATATGATGTTGCAGGTCTGTAATGGAGCCACGGTGGTTGTTCAAGAGAGGAAAATATTAAGGATGTTGAGTTTTTGGCTTGAGGAATAAGCATCACCAAGGTCTGTTGAGTAGGGAGCCACTGGCTGGAGGACACTGTGTCCCCTGGCGTACGCTCCTTTACAAGCTACTCATGTAGCTCATCTGTGGGTGTTGGGCTGCGCTGCGTGCATCCTCCTCTTTTGTAGCACCCTGAGTTTGAAACCTTGGCAGGATAAATTGATCAACTAGGTCTGCTCCCCCTCATAGAGGTTGATGAGATTTCTGTTCAGGACTCTGAGAAGTCAAGACAGGAGAGAACAGTTGGACGCAGCTGACTGCAACCAGTACCCCGACTCTTCCCGTGGATTCTGAAAGCTCTCCGACACAAGCTGGACCAAGTCAGTTTCTGTTGCTTGCAACCAAAGAATGCTGGTGCATCAGCAAGTGAGCGTGTTACTAAGTTCGAGTGTGTGCACCGTCATCACCTTAAGCGTGTCATGTAGTCGGGGGGAGGGATAGGCCCTGGCTCTCTGCGCGTGTGCCTTAGCGTGGGCGCCAGAGTGTGGCTTCTGAAGATGTGTGACTTGGGCCTCTCACAGGTAAAACCTATAAAATTCCTGCTGAAGCGTACAGAATATAACCGGATGTCTCAAGCTGTATGACTTTCAAGGCCTCAGAGAATTGTAAGCCACTGGTGTTTGTTGGCAGAGTTCACGGATTTGAATTTCTCAGAGACCTTGAAAATCATGCAGCCTGAGGTTAGGGCTGTGCGGCGGTCTGCTAGGGCCACATGACAAAGCGCCACAGACCGGCAATGGAGGCCAGAAGTCTGAAAAGAGGACCAGAGTGTCTGCAGGGCCACACTCCCCCTGACACCTGGAGGGGATTCCGTCCTAGTGTCCAGCGGCTTGCCAGCATTCTCTACAGCTGCATACCTTCCTTCCTGTCCATGTGATGCTCTCCCTGTGCTTCTGCCTTCACGTGAGGTGTTTTCGTCTGGGCAGCTGTCACGAACACCACAGACGGAGTGGCTTCGGCAACCAGCATCTATTTCTCACAGTTCTGGAGGCCAGGAGTCCAAGGTTAGGGTGTGGGCAGATTGAGAGTCTGGGTGAGAGCCCACTTCCTGGTTCCCAGATGGCAGAAGGTCTGAGGGAGCTCTCCGAGGCCTCTTTTACAAGGCTCTTAAACACCTCCCCAAGGCCCCGCTTCCACATATCACCACACTGGGGATTGTTTCAACATGTGAATTTTGGGGAGATACAAGCATTCTGTCTATAGCATGAGGATACCAGTCATATCAGATTGGGGGGTCGCCCTACTCCACTACAACCCTATCGTAACTAATTCCATCTGCAGTGACCCTCGTAGGTAAGGCTGTGAGGTAGTGGGGTGAGCACTTCAGCATATCTCTTTCGAGGGACGCCATTCAACCTCTAACACTGGTTGAAGCTCCTCACAGTTACAAGGAGTTTCAAGCTCTTCACCATGTACCTTGTCCCGGTGAGGACACACCTTCTAAGCTCATTCAGTACCAGCCTCTGTCGTTCATACTAGTTTAAACCTACCCTTTACCGTAGGACCCACGAGCCCACTTACGGGTGTGTGCCCCAGAGAAATGAAAACGTACATCCAGAAAAACCTGTTCGTGAGTGTTCATAAGAGTTTTCATTATAATTGCCCAAACTGGAACCAACCCAAATGTCTTTCAGCAGGCGAAAGAATAAACAAATGTCAGTCCTTCCGTACAGTGGAATGAAAAGGAAGGCCTGTGGATACATCTGACAACGTGGATAGATGGATAGTAAGTTGATTATGTTGCTGAAAAGAAACGGTCTTCCAAGGTTACGTACTGTGTGATTTCCTTTGTATGACATTCTCAAAATAAAATCATAGTGATAGAGAACCATCAGTCATTGCCAGAGGCTAGGAGAGAGGGAAGGATGGAAAGCTCAAGGGCCGGCACCAGGGATTTTGTTTGTGGTGGTGAGACAGCTCTGTATCCTGATTATGGTGGTGATTACAAGAGTTTATTCATGTGATAAAGTTCCATAAAGCTATACAATCAATAAAAATAATGCATGTAAAAACTGATGAACCCCAAATAAAGTCTGTGGTTTAGTTTAATAATATTATCCTTCTTGTCCATTCCCTGATTTCGATAATTGTATGGGACAGATACTATCATTGGGGGAAGCTGGGGGAGGCTATGGAAACTCTTCATTACTAGTTTTTGCAACTTGCATGTGTGTCTGTGATTATTTAAAAGTAAAAATATTTTAAAAATGTCCTTAATAGCAGCTAACAATTTCTGAATATTTACTAGTCTCAGGCCTTTTGCTCAGTACCTAACATCTATAATCTCACTTGACCTTCCCAAACAGCCCGGGCTGGTATGTTCTGTTTTCCTCATTTATTGGCGAGGAGACTTTACCAACATCGTACACGCAATAACAAGGAACAGGGTTTTGAATACAGGTGGCCTGGCTCCAGAATCTGTGCACTTAACTAGGTTCTTCCTCCCTTATCAGGCTTTGAGATACAAACACCAGTTCAGACCACACTGTGAGTAAACCACGTTGTGGAGCATCTCAGTGGTGTTGCTGAAAGATGTGGGTTTTGCCCTTGGTGCGATGAACATGGCTCTTGCAGACTTTAAAGTGTCTTGTACAAATTTCTTTTCACAACAAAGAAATAAGAATGCATAATAAAAAGTGCTTAATCTATCATAGACATGCATTATTAGAGACCCCCTTGCCATGGAAGCAGCTTGTTGGGAGTAGGGGACTAAGCAGTGTAGGGAAGGGAAAGGAGCCCTTGACGTTGAGGTTGTTGAGTTGTGATCTAGGCTCTGATATTTGCTGGTGACCATGAGCAACTTACTTAACCTCTCTGGTCTGTTTTCTTACCTGCAAAACAGAGACCTATGCCCCTTGACTGAGCAGTTGGAAGAGTGTAACGGATTGAATTGTGTTTCCCTAAAGTCCATATGTTGAAGCCCTAACTCCCAGTGTAACTATATTTTCAGATGGGGCTTTTAAAAAGGTAATTAAAATAATTAAATGAAGTCATGCGAGTGGGACCATAATCTGCTACGAGGGCTGTCCTTATACGAGGAGGAAGAGACAGGGATGCACGCACAGAGAAGAGGCCACGTGAGGACACAGCAAGATGGCACCAGCAGCAAGCCAACATGAGTGGCCCCAGGAGAATCCAGCCTTGCTCACACATTGATTGAGGACTTCCAACCTCCACACCCACAACTGTGTGAAAATACATTTTTGTTACTGAAGCCACCCAGTGTGTGGTCCTTTGTCACGGCAGCCCCTGACCTGTATTTTCCCACCACCATCAAGCGGCTCTCCAGTTCTCACTGGACACTGATGGGGTGTCCCACAGATTTCACTCTGCTCTCACACTGTCTACAAGAGATAGCCTCAGATCCCTTAGGTTAAGGCTCTGTCCCATAAGACTGCCCACCCCACCCCCACTCCACTCCGTTCAGACACCAGTTTGCAAGTCCAGGTTGGACCTGTGCTTCTGACCGACTGGCCAGAAAGCAAAGGTTCCCATGACACCTGCCTTGGATTCATTTAATTTGCTAGAGTAGTTCACAGGACTCAGAGAAACAGCTTATTTACTAGATTACTGGTTATTATAAAGGATATCACTCAGGAGCAGCCAGATGGAAGAGATGCCAAGAGGGCCAAGTGTGTGGGAAGGGGATGTAGAACTTTCATGCCCCCCACCTCTCTCTCTCTCTCTCTCTCTCTGGGGATGCCACTCTCCCCGCACCTCCATGTGATCACCAACTCAGAAGTGCTCCAAATCTTGTCCTTTTGTGCTTTCATGGAGGATTCATTACATAGGTACACTTAATTAAATAACTGGCTATTGTGATTGAACTGGAGGTCTTGGGGGTGGGAGGGTTGAAGTTCCAATGTTCTAATCTTGGTTGGTTTCCCTGACAACCAGCCCCCATCTTTTGGGGCTTTCCAAAAGATGCCACGTTAACATAAACTCTCAGGTGTGGTTGAAAGCGGCTTGTAATGAAGAACAAAAGGATGCTCCTTTTACCTTGTAGCTCTTACCACATAGGAAATCCCAAGGACTTTAGGAGATCTATGCCAAAAAAGGCAATGAATGAAGATCAAATATATATTTCTTACTATAAGTCACAATATCACACAGCCCTAGCAAACAAATACAGAGGATAACTCAGATAGGATCTGAAAGTGTTAGAAAAGTCTTAAGCGCTGATTGTGTATCAGATAAGGAGGGTGGCATGGAAATCTAGCATCCGATTGTGTTCGTAGCAAGTCTGTACCATGCTTCCCCCCAACACACACCTTTTTTAAATTGTCCAAGCCAGTGTGTCTTAAAAATATATTTGAGGAAACAGTAGTTCCACAATGAGACGTGAATAGATGTGCTGATGGGGAACAGGGAAGAGGAGGAATGACAGATTAAATATATTTAAGTAAACTTCTTTGCTGTAGGACTGCCCAGAGCCTTTTAAAGATTTATTTTTTTTTATTTTAGAGAGAGGATGAGTGAGTGCGGGGCAGGGTCGAGGGTTAGAGGGAGAAGGAAGGAGACAATCTCAAGCAGGCTCCCCGCTGAGCATGGAGCCCTGGGCGGGGCTTGACTTCACAACCCTGAGATCATGACCTGAACCAAAAATCAGGAGTCGGGTGCTCAACCGACTGAGCCACCCAGGTGCCCCTAAAGCAGCAGATTTTAATCAGCAGTGCATAGAATAATCACATATACTTTTAAAAAGTCTATTTCCATGCCCTGCCCACCTCAAGATTCTGATCCAGTGCAGGCTGCATGATAGACTTTAACACAGGCTTGTTTGACACTGCTGCATTTGAGAGACTAGATGTGACTCTCTGGCTTCTATGTTCCAGAGTTTTCCAGGGCCCACATTTAGATCTTCCTCTAATACGTAACTTTCTAATACCTCTAATACCTAACTTTCATAGTTTCTCCTTCACCAAAAAGTCATGTTGCCCTTTTTTGCAAGTATGCGGTCATGATGCATGGGACCTCCCCGTCTCATCCTAGAACCCAAGGAAGTGTGTGTAGGTGAGGGTTGCATCTGGAGACCTGATCACATGGCTTGGCCAAGCCTCTTGCAGGAATAACCTTCGAGAGCTTTCCCTCCAAGTCTCAACTGGGCCTGGGCAAAGTATGGACGCTGCCAGACTGGATTGAAAAAGTGTTAAAATTGTGCTCTGTGCATGGTGTTTCTTGTGTGGGAGTTACATGGAGCTGAGCTGGGGTTTTGAGTCATGTGACATTTCTAACTGTTGACCATTTTTCAGACTGTATGTCTGTTTTAGGAAGTTATTTGAAAGATCATTGTTAAGCAGCTTTGAAATGACTCTCTCTAAATTCTCGGCACCCCCTAGCAGGGTGGTCTTTTGTCTTTGTCCTCAAGATCCTCAGGACGCTACTTTGACTCCAAACATTCAGCAGTGAAGTCAGTTTTCATCTAACGTGCCGACTAGAAGAGGCCATTTTATTCAGTTAGTATGCCTGCTTCTGTGCTCAAAGGAGAAGTGTCCATAAAACTAGAAGTGTGGAAAGTTGAAGCCTGGGACACATAGCCATCGTTCTTTTCTCTAACTTGGTACCAGAAAAGAGAGAGAATACTCAGAAGAATCTTTGCAGACTTGGACCAGAATTACGGTCTTAGGGAAGGTTGTATTTAAAACATGGTGCTACCCTGAAAATGACATTCAGATTCTGGCAGGGAGAGGAAGGAGAAGAGTCCAAAAAAAAAAAAAAAAAAAAATCGGTGCCTATTGCAGAATTCCATATGTGAGTCGTGTGGCATTTTCTTTTTTAAATAAATGAATTTCAGCACACAGAATGTTAGAGGAGTGTTTGTGTTTTATCTCTTTTTAAAAGATCAGGCATTGTATTAACTTACTCCTAGTGCTGTAACATATTCTCGGGAGGAGCACAATCAAAGGACAGGTTAAAAGAAAGTATGCTGGTGTCCTCATGGTCTTGTCCCGTTGTTGAGATCACTCCAGCAGCCTGCTCCCTCTCCCAGCTGGCCTCCTTCCCCTTCCTCTGCTCTCCTTGGGGAGCGGGGAGCGAAGCAGGCTCACAGCCTGACAACCTGTGGAGCTGATAAAAGCTCCACAAAGCTCCGTAAAGCGCTGCTCCTGTTGGAGAAGAATCTCTGTTTTTCTTTAATGGCTGAACATGTCCCGGCAGGGACACCTTTGACCTAGGCGGACTGCAAGGCCACCTTTGACCTAGGCGGACTGCAAGACCCTTCTCCAGATGGATCCCGGAGACCCTCTCCTAGACTGCCAATACTTTAATCACCGTTCTGGTGACTTGTCATCGTAGCTCACCTGGAAGTAGAAGCAGCCCAAAGATGTGGTACCAACAGAGAAAGAGGACAGATCGACTTTGTGCAGGTGAAGTCAGGGGCAGCCCAGAGAGGGCTTGAGCCCCAAATAATGGACCTACTTCTGCTCCTGCCTTTATTAGATTTGTGAAGAGCATTTTCCAGAAGTCAGATGATTAGCATATTTTGCTCTTTTTCTCTACCTGATGGGAATAATGATGTTCTTCCTAAAGTCCCTTTAATTTCAATTAGAGGTGAGTAGAGATTAAATTAAACGCATCCACCCTACTGCCTACCAGGCAGAGGAGCAGATAACCTCCAGGGCACCGGGAAGATGCCCTGACAACCGGGGAGGGCAACCAAGTGCAGGAAGGGATCGGGTCAGCTAATCTGATCAGCGCGAGAAAACCTGGTTTTTGAGCCAGCTGAAATGACTGGCATGCCAGCAGCAGCTAGGACATGCGAGCAACCATTGCCTTCCTCAGACCAACAGTCTGTGTGCCGAAGCCGGACCCCGGCACCCCCTGGGGGCGCTGGCAGACACCGGGAGGGGTTGCAGTGAACCGCTGTGAACATACACTGTCTCTGGCTGGACATGAAGACGAGCAGCGTGTGTGACCTGCACAGGTGGATACAAATAAGGAACATGATGAGACTGTCCCCAGTAAGTAGATCAAAGCAGCAGGACTTAGCATAGTTGATGTTCGGTTGATCTGTGACTTGGAGACATGGGATTTCTTATAATGTACATGCTTATTAATTTGCATTTGTACTTGTCAGGTAGACCGCACATTTGTAAAGAGGCATTTTCCTTCAGAAAAACAACTGGGGTATTTATAGGAGTTGTATCTTTAATCTTATAATGACAGTGAATTAAAAAAAAATTCCTTTATTCACATGTCGGAAAATTCTTTGTTGGAGAGATTTCTTCTGCTATTTTGTTCACCTTGCCAGTGACTGAATCTTAAATTTCCTGGAATGAGAGCATGCCTGGGGTCTATAAAGCTTTCTGTTGACCTCATGTCCTGTGACTGAGGATCCATGGGCCCATTTCCTGTGGATTACTGCAGGTTTGCTTTTCAGGGTGTGGATGGCCCTAGGCCTCTGTCACCTGTTCGGTGAAGTCTGTGCTCTGGTTTACTCTCATGGCCCCCCTGCTGCTGATCTGGGAGTCCCTGGGAAAGGCTTCTTGTTCTATATTATGTCATTCTGTCTTAGCTTTGAGTCTTAAAGCCTCTTGAGCCTTAACAACCTCTAATTAATAACTTACTGAAAACAGTTCTGAATGTTACCTACACGTTCCTACCAGGTCTGGCTCCTTCCTGTCTCTCCAGGTTTATGTTTCTTTTCCCTCGCTGTGCTCAGTGACCTTAATACAGTCATTTATGTGTGCTCTGTTTCTTCCTCCCACAGGACCTTGGCACACGCTCTTTCTCTACCTACAGCTCTCATGTCCTAGTCTCCTTGCCTTTGCCTACTTAATCTCTGGGCCCTCCCTCAGTGCTCATATGGTGTACTATCAAACTACCGAGAGCCTTTCCTTGATTGCTTTTGTTACTCTTGCATGTATCTGTGTACTCATCGATTGCAGTCTGTACACCAGATCTGCTCTTGCTTAATTGATCAAGTATAGTATGTGACATTTCATGGGTTCTTAAGCAGTATTTGGTGACTCACTGAATGCATATAAACCAACAGCAGGCTAAGGATGTTGAGATAAAATGTGTACCGTGGGGAAAGGGAAGAAGAGTCTGTAATAAGAAAGATGTGGGGTCAATACAGTCAGACTTCACTTTACGCAGTACAGGTGGAGGTTAGATCAAATGGATGCCCTTGGAGGCCCCTTCCAGTCCTGAGGTAGTGGAATTTGAGTTCTCTCTATGGTCCTGGCCAAGCACAGAGCCCAACCTAGTTAAGCACACCAATCCTGCCCCTTTCATAAAATTCATCTTCTAGCTCCATCTTTTATTTTCTTACCATTTGCCTATTCCTGGAGTAAATTCCTGACCTGTGTCTAGGAAGTACTTCACCACCTTATTTCCTTGTCCTTTGCCCACCATGAGATTCACACCACATTTTATTCCCTTCATGAGCTTCTCCAGTAACTTTTGCTTCTCTGACTCTTCAGTCAGCCCATTTTGGCTTTTTCTTCTGTGTCTCCTTCCCTCTGTTACCCAAGGAAAACACAGAGGCTGTAGGGTGTGAGTGGTTAAGAACAGGGGTTTTATTGGGCTCCTTGGAAAAATGGCCGATTCTAGGTCAGGGCAGGAAATGAACAAGATGATCCTGAGGATATCAACTCCTGTAAAAGGACTTGGTTGCCACCCTAAAGGGAAGAGGCTCCCACTGGCCAAAGATGTGGAAGATTGAGCATCTCTTCCTAAAAAATTACCAACAGATTGAAACGCATGATGTATGTTACAGTCCATGCTGATGACAAAAATATGAGGCAGTAAAACCACAAGTTCATAATGATACTCAAAAAAGAGGGAGGGAACCCCTTATTGGTCACCTTTGGACCAATCTTTATTTTGAAGACCAATAAATGAATGAAGAACAGCAAGCATTTATCCAAATTTCCTCTACAAATGGTTCCTCAATCAGCTCAATGGTGCAAGAAGGGAAGCTTCTCTTTCTAGAAATTTCTAGAAATTTCTAATCTAATAAATGATGAGTGTTGATAGAATTAAAATATGACCCCTAATGAATTAATGAATCTAGGCATTGAGCATCAATGGCTGTCAACATCACAAGGAGACTACCAGACATTTGTCTGAGAGAAAACAACAGCATAAATGAAGTAAATATATCCATTCATCCATAAGTAGTCAGCCCCGAATCTGATCAAGCCCTAAATCTAACCATCAATTTACTAATGTGTAGTGGACAGAGGAACATGTTAAATGACACCTCAGAATGGCAATTAGTAAAATTTGGATTCTGAGATACTCTTCATAACAAACAACTTGGTTTCTTCAATGAAAAATTGTGAGAAAATAATGAAGGAAAAACCCTAGAATGAGAGATTTGAGACCCCTCAACAAAGCACAATATGGGGACTTTATTTGAATCCTGATTCAGACTATGGCTGTGATTGACATAATGTGTAATGACTATTATGCTTTTGGTTTTAAAAGTCTTTTTCTTTCAGAGACACATATTATATTGACATGTTCACAGATGAAATAATGTGATGCCATGCTTCAAAATAATCTGGATGAAAGTGTGTTAGTTATCTATTGTTGTAGAACAAATGACCCCAAAATGTAACAGCTTAAAATGAGAAACACTTACTATTTCACAGTTTCTGAGGGTCAGGAACCCAGGAATGGCTTGCTTGGATGGTTCTGGGTCAGGGTCTCTCATAATGTTGCATGCAGGATGCTGGCTGAGGGCTGCAATCATCTGAAGGCTTGACTAGGATGGAAGATCTACTTGTAAGCTCCTTTATGTGGCTGTTGGGAAGAGATCCCAGTTCTTTATAGCTATTGGTTGGAAGCTTTAGTGTCTTGCCATGTAGGCAGCTCCATAGGGCTGTTCCCATCAAAGTGGTTGGCCTCCCTGCAGTGAATTATCCAATAGAGATTGGGAAAGCAACCATAATGGAAGCCACAGTGTCATTTACAACCTAACCTTGCAAGTGGCATATCATCACTGCTGTATTCTCTTGGTCACAGAGTCTAACTCTGGATCACAGAGCAGCGACCCTGGGCAGGCCCCACAGAAGGGTATGACTGTCAGGAGGGGAGGATCATTGGAGGCCATCTTGGAGGCTGGCTCCCATAAGGGAGATGGAAGAGGGTGGTGGTGGGATGTTGATAAAATAAGATTCACCATGAGTTGGTAACTGAAATTTTCTATAACAAAAAGGGTTTTTTTTTTGGGGGGGTGACAATATATATTTTAAAGACAGGATGCTTGGATTTAAATTTCAGCCCTACCATTCATTAGCTGTGAGATCTTATCAAGTGATGTGAACCATCTGAATCTGTTTCTCCATTTATAAAATGAGAGTAATGAGAATGCCGTATCTTTTAGGCTTGTTGTAAGGCTTGAAGGACACGCTACTTGTGAGTGCTCAAGCCAAGGCTGGTGCATAGAAAGCACCCAATAAATACTAGTTATCGCAGTGTTATCTTTTCTTCTGTCTCAGGCATTCTTTCTACTAGACCTCAAACCATCCACAGGACCACCTATTTTCTAGAAATCCTTTACTCTAACTTTTTAGAGGCATATTGTGATTTTCACTTGGAAAAGCTGCCGTTTGTTTCTTATCTCCTCTCTACATGTGTTTGCCTCTCCGTATGCTGCAGAGTAAAGCCCTTGCTCACTGTGGAAGTGTGTGTGTGTTTGGACATGTCTTTGCTTCCCCAGCTGTGTCAGCACATTGAGAATGTGGACTAAGCCAGTGAAGGACTGCACCTCGCCCACAAGCTGCTCATACATCAGTTCTTCTCTGTCCTGAATCCCCCTCCTTCCTCCCCTCAGTGAAATCCCTCTGTCTATATCAAACCCATTCAATGAAGTTTAGGTGGGACTTTCCTCAGCTCTTGCTACTACAACCTCAAGTTCAAAAATGGGCACATAATCCAGACCTGGATAAGCCAACGGTCCCATTCTCTGGCCACCTGATTGGCTCAGGCCCAAACACATACCTAGTCTCGGCTAATTGAAGTGTTTCTGGGAACTTTTCAGATAGAAATATTGTGGAAATTGGTCTGGTGTGGAGGTGCCAATTTAGCAAAACAAACAAATGAACAAATAGGGCACCTGCTTAACTTTGAATTTCAGATAAGCATTGGAAACATTTTCAGCATGTTTGCTTATCTGAAGTTCAAAGTTGATTGGGCATTCTGATATTATCTGGCAGCCTTAGCTCTGGCCCCTGGGCAGTCTGCGCCAGGTCCATGTGACACCGTGATGTAGGCAGCTGTGTGGTCAAGAGCCTGCTGGCAGAATGAAGCCAAGTGATTCCAGGAGAGAGACACACAGAGGCCCTGCCTGGAATGCATCATGGAGCCCTTGCTCCCAGTTGTCCCCTGATAGGAGCCAGTGACTTCCCTTTTGCTATAGATAGACTTGTAGGGGTTTTCTGTTTTTGTTTTTAGAATTTCAATTTGGGTACTTAAATAGCCTCGAAATACAGTGCCAGTGCTGCCCTACTAGTGACACCTAACCTTTGTTGACTGCTTGACGTATATGCTGGACTGTATTAAGCACTTTGTCTATGTTATCTCATTAAATTCTCATCGTAACCCTGCATGGTATAAATGAAGACATTATTGACCTAGTAACTTTCTGTGACGTTGTTACACTGGTATTACTATACATATATGCATTGCGACACTGTGATCTGTGTACATTGAGGTTTACCGTAGTAATGTCTGAAACAATAAGACCCTGAAAAACTAAACTTTCATCAGTAGGGGACTGGTCAAATGTTGATACATCCCTTAAAAAAAAAATTGTAATGCCATACAGGGTATTTGTTTATTCAGACTTGAATGAGAGTGGATTCTTCCATTCAGACAATTAAATTTGATATCCGTATGTAATTAATTTGGCAAAATACAGAGATCATTGAAACAAATATTTTTTAATTGAGTACAAGTTTTGTAAAACTACGCAAATCTTCCAAGTGATTATACAGAAAAAGTTCTCATTTAGTCGTCTCCTGGGGTCCCACGTCCTTGCCAGGCCGTCCCAGAAATGAGTGTTGCTGTCACTGAGTGGGTGAGTGGGGGGTGGGTCAAGGCACATCCATCACTGCCCCCTCCTCCCCGCCCCGGACCGTGACTCCAGATGTGTGTTCTCGGCATCCACCACCTTCCACTCTGGGCTGTAGCTTTGCATCTGTGTCCTCCTGACCCTGACCATGAGGGGAAGGCTTGATGAAGAAGAGCCCTCCAGATCCCCAGGGCTGCCTCTGCATTCCATTCTCCCTGGATGCTGACTCTAAATACTCATCTCTTCAGAGTCAGAGCTTCCACAGAGCTTGGCATGGTGCTTGGAATGAACTAAAATTGTGACTTCTGTCTGCTCTTGCACACTGAAACTGATGAAAGCATTCTTCCTCCAAGAAGCAGATTTGAATCAAATCAGGGTTTTCATAAAGTTTATAGAGGATGAACTTGGACCTTCAGAAATGTCCAAAAGATGTGAAGGGTGAGGCCTACCGTGGATACACACACCGTTGCACGGAGTTGAGACACAAAGCAGGCATTTCTGTCCAAGTAGCATTTGGGCTGTGGCTTTGCTCAGTCTCTCCAAGAGGCCCAGAGCAGGTTCCCTCTGATGCTTGATGGGGAGGACAGTGAACGCACAGGATCTAGCCGCGAGTTGTCCGGGACACAGCCCTGCCCCGCCATGGACGGCTTTGGTGGAGGCTCCTGTCCTACCAGAGGTACTTTCCCATCGTAGACACTCACCGGCTCTGGGCTCATCACTACCATCTTACCTGGCAGAAGTAGCACTTTTGCCATCAAAATGATGTCGTCACTAACGTGACTACCTGGTGTGAAACAGTGTTCATCGTTCACGTCCAGGAGATCTCTCCGGTCTCCAATTTGGCATTAGCATGAAACAGCTGCTACCTTCAGACACTTCAATTTGTTGTAGACGACATGAAGGAGAAACCAGGCCTGGCTCAGCCAAGGTTCTGTCAGTGTCTGTACTTTCTCCCCCAAATTGCAAACATCTGGGCCTGCTCTTTAATACCACCAGCCTCTTGGGCCATTCCGTTTTCATGTTTGAGAAACACCATGTCACTGTCTACTTTCCCCACTGGAATCGAATGACGGTCTGATGCACCGGAGCCTGATCTGGGGGTAGCAATGCCCCAAGGTGTGTGCCTTTCCTGTAGACTCTATTGACTGGGCACTGCCCTAGGTCCCTGGTGTGTGTGTACCCCCAAAACATGCAGTATAGTTCAGCCAGGGGATTTCTCAGACTGAACTGGAGCCCAGGAGGGTCATCCCAGCGTTGGGGTTCCAGGGGTGTGGTCAGGAGGAATTATATCCATATTTATACTAAATCATCTTGTGGCCTAGCATCTATCCTAGTCGGGTCAGAAGACAAGTATGGACGCCTTCTGGGTCTCTGGCCAATGGGCTTCTGCACTTTGTGTTTGCAGCTCAGCGGCAAAGGGGGTCACAGGGATTTCAGGGGGGGTCTAACGTCAGAATGAGACAGACACCACTTGTCTGTTTGGGCTGACTTAATGGACAAGAGCCATGTCCGTCTTTGAGAAGACAAGTGGGAGCATGTCTATGACTAATAGAGCTGACTGTGGGAGGGCCTCTACAGGGCACCCTCGCTTGTAGCTTCCGAATTTTAGTTTGTCAATAAACATGTCCTTTTAGCCACCAGACAGCACAGTGCTAAGTAGCTAATAAAGTCAAGCGTGTCTGATGAAGGCCCGCAATGTCGCTGTTCCCCAGGATTCTGGGCTCCCGGCCATGGTGAGGGCTGGGTGTGAACGGGCAGCGAGGCACACTGGGTGCACGCACACTTCCCATACCTGCTCTGCTCACATGCATGATCCTGTTCCAGGGGACTTCGTTTACAGGTCACACATTCAAAAGTAAAATTATTACGAATTTCAAGACAGGGACAGCGAAGCATTAAACCAAGCACGGGGCCCTTCTGAGCATGGAACCCTGGGTGACTGCCCAGGTCACACGCCCAGGAAGCCAGCCCTGAATGGGAATGCAGCTTTGCACATGACCCCTCAGACTCTGTACACCCCCACAGGCGGGGCTGGATCAAGGATATGGAGAGCTGTGCTCTGAGTGTTGGGAGGGGCTGTGTGGCACAGGGGTTCAGGTATGGGACTCAGCATTTGGAGACTCCCTTTCCTCATACTTGCTCGGCCACCTTGGGCAAACATTTCACCGTTCGGAGACTCCATTTGCCCATATGTCAAAACCAGGAACCTGATGGTACCTTTTAAGGATGTTAGGACCAGGCGAGGTGATGCATGAAAGACACACAGTGCCCGGCATACAGTTGTCCTTCGGCCAGTGTTGGCCGCCACTGGAGGACTTGGGTGAGAATTTCTGAAAGCCTTCCCATGGCCGAGATGCTGCCGTGACCCTCCTCCATACCTGGTGGACGTAAAATTCAGGTCTGCCGAATGCCGGTGACCTGGATGGGGATCGTCGATTGGGGGTGTTTCGCCTCCCCCCTAAAGCCTCCTAGCCAGGACCACCAGCTCTGTGGATGGGGGGTGGTTTTGTTTCCCAATGTCCACTTTTCCCTTTAGTCCCTTGCTTTTAATTGGGAGGACTCAAGCATTTGTTATAATTATGTTGACAGGAGAAAGCATGATTGCTATTATCACAGAGAGCACTATCAGTGTGGAGTCAACTAAATCAAATGCTGGTGGAGGCAGAGGGTTATTTCTCCAGGACCCTCCGCTGGCCTGGACGTTGTGACTGTTTCGCAGAGATAAGCAGCCGAGCTGTGCTACGCCTGCTGGTGCTCCCGGGTCTCTCCCCAGGCATTAAGCTGCACTAATTGCTTTGGAAGCGAGGCCTTTTCCTGGGCAGCAGTGTATGCTGGCTGAGTGCATGAAGCAAAGATAAAAAAGCCACCCTCCTCCTCCTTTACTGAAATTTAATAATAAAATGGAACTGTCACCATTTCCAATAAATTGTTTATTTTAATTTAGAAAAAAAAAATAATGGAAACTGGCCACCTCCTGGCACACTGTTGTGGCGTGTCTTCCTGGCTTGGGCAGTCTTGAACCTTCTGTTCTCTGGAGCGGGCTCTGGAAGGCACTCAGGTCTCAACCACGTGTCTTTTTCCATGTAATAAAATCTGGCCCTCACAGGGCAAAAGAAGTCATTTCCCAAGGCCTATATTAGATTGTAAAGCTGCAAACGGGGAAGTTGGCATAGAAGGTATTTGAGGTATAAAGTTTTGTAGGACTTTTTTTTCATATATTTATTTTAGTGAGTATGAAATGGAGATAGTCTCCCATTCTTCTGTCATCACTGTTCTTTCAGATGACTTCTTTCCTGTACTCTCAGCGAGAGGTCAGCCCAATACCCCTTGTGTTAGGAGAGAGCTGAAGGCCCAGATGTAGGCAGTGGCTTACTCAGGTGTTGAGAGAAGGTGGGGGGCAGCATGGAAGTTGGAATTCAGGCTGCCTGGCTTCTGCCCGCTGCACCGAGGCACTGATGTGCCCTCACTCTCCTCCCACTGTGTAGCAGCGTTCCCATGCCCATTGCACAAGGAGCAAAACTGAGGCTGGAGAGCCAAAGCTACATGCTTCAGGGTCTCATAGCTGGTAAATAGCATAGCCAGAAACTAGGACTCAGTCTCCTGAATTTTAGTTCAGTTTTTTTTTTTTTTTCTTCCAGAGTCCATGGAGTCTAAATAGCAATTGCTTACATACAACAGTTATAATGTGATGGCATTAAATATTACACATTTTGAATCTGGGGCTCCTGGGTGGCTCAGATGGTTAAGCATCTGCCTTCGGCTCAGGTCATGATCCCAGGGTCCCGGGATCGAGCCCCACATTGGGCTCCTGGCTCATCGAGGAGCCTGCTTCTCCCTGTCCCTCTGCCTCTCTCCCTGCTCATGCTTTCTCTCTCTCTCTCTGTATCTCTGTGTCTCAAATGAATAAATAAAATCTTAAAAAAAAAAAATTTGAATCTTAGAGCAACCACAACTGAGAGTAGAGAAGAAGAAATCTGTATTGATGGAGAGGCTGCAGAGTGGTGGGCCAGGCCCCTTCCTTCTCTTCCGGACACTACCCTTGGAGTACACATGCTTAGGATTCCTCCTTAGCAAATTACTCCGTGTCATGAGCAGTGAAAGCAGTGGGCGTTAAATCCATGCGCACCAGGAGTGTGCCGTGAAGCGCCTTACTCTGTCTGGCACAAGCACTCATACGACAAGTAAACCACTCGATGTGATACGGTGATTAGAAAGGGGAGGAGGGGGATGGAGGAGATATAGGGGATCGTTATAATCCAGGGGCGGGGCTTTGGAGGCATTGTTCTGGCCAGGGTCCTTGTGATGGTTGTGGTCATCAAGGTCCTTTCCTTTCAGTTAAGTGGCCCAAATCCAGCTAGATCTGGTCAGGCAAAGGAGCAAATTTATTGGCTCGCTTATCTGAAAAAGCTAGGCATGCCTGGTTCTAGGAGCTCAAGCCATGCTGTCATGATTCTATCTTGCCCCCTCTATTATGTGCCCGGTTCTCCTTGGCCGTTACCTTTATTCAGGGGAGAGCTTCCTGCCCAGTGGCTGGATGGCTGTTGGCAGCCCCAGGCTTCTTCCCTACCTCTCGGTAATCTCAGTAGAGACAAAGTTTTCTTCCCCACATTTCAGTAGAGGCCCAGGGATTGGGTCATATGCCCATGCCTGATGGTACCTAGTGGAATTTGGGATGGAATTCACAAATTGGTCAAGCCTGATAGATGGGCTCACCCCTTCATCTGGGAAGGAGGAAGAGAGAGGTTAGCCTCACCCAAACCATATGAATTAGGAGGCGGTGGGGGAGAAGGAAAATCAGAAGGGGGATGGGTGTTGAACAGGCAAAAACCAAACACATTCACTGAGTACAAGCCTTAGAGTTTCCTCTGACTCACCCTTGGTCAGTGGCTTGGTAAGGGGGAAGGACCCTTTTAGCCCGAGTGTCTCCAGGTGAGTTCTGTCCAATAGACCTTTATGCGATGATGGAGGTGTACTTTGATCTTCACCTTCCAGTGCAGTAGCCACTGGCCACAGGGGACTACTGAGCACTTGAAATGTGGCTGGGGAATGAAGCAACTGAGTTTTTCATTTTATGTAATTTTAATTAAATTTACTGTCAATGGCTAAATTTAGCTCATGACTGCCATGGTGGACAGAGCTGCTCTTGGTGGGGCCACATCACTGGGGATGATTCCCTGGAAGGCAAGGCCCTGGTTTTGTGTAAGACGAGAGGTGGGCTGAGGGTTAAACGCAGCCTGGAAGAGCAGATTAGGTCCAGATGTGGCATAGGAGAAAATGGAGTCTGGACATGAGGGAGAGGAGAGGGAAAGAGACAGAGAGAGTGTCCTTCATCTGAGATGTCATTTGGAACCCCTTAACCTGGGGACATATTTTTCCCATGTAATATGGGGACCAGAATTGTCCCAGGAAGAAATAAAATGAGAACTGACCTTGTTATGAAATCGAGTTGAGGGGAACTCCATGGCATGTTATTGCATTTTCCTCTAAATGTCCAGCAATAAAAGCAACCATTGCCTGGAGCAGTCTTTCTGCACATGACACATGGATGAAAAGGAAATGCAGCCACACATGGATTAAAAGACAAACTAAACGGGGTTGCTATGTTATTAAAAAAAAAATACTGTGTAAACTTGTGTAGCTGAGCACAATTAAATGCAGTTGACAGAAATGACATCAGATGAATAGAACGAACTTGTCAAGGCAGGGTCTGGTCACAGCAATGTGAACTTGGGACCCGTTAAAGGCCAGCCTCTCTGCAGGCTGCGTGATGGGCATGTCACAATGTCCTGTAGGGTGTGTGGGATCTGCCATGAGGTGCCTGCGGAGCCTAACTAAGTCGTTCCTGGTGGCCGTTACTCACCTGCGAGTCAGGTCTCCGAGGGCAGTGATTCTTGGAGAAGGCAGACTGATCTGTTTTGATCCCCTCCTGCCCACGTGCAGCCAGGACACCTGGGCTTCTTCAGATTTAGTTAACTGTCTGGATTTGTTCACTGGGTGCTTGAGAAGGACATGCCATGTGCTCAGCATCCTGCTGGGCCTTGGACATTCAGCAGGAAGAACAGAGAAGCGCAAAGCTTGGTTTCTGGCTGTGTGGTTTGCCACAGCAAGTCCCTGGCCCTCAGCATTTCTCTCCCCCACTACGCAAGCCTGTAGACTCAGATAGTCACCTGTAGACTCTGCTGTAGCCCAGGTGTAGAGATTAAGAGCTCCTGGCCAGTGCCTGGCATACAAAGTACTAAAAAACAAACAAAGTAGCAGGTGTATAGCAGAAAAAGGGAGGCATTAGAATGGGTGAAGCAGACCTGGGGTGGAACCTGGGCCAGGCAGCTAGGAGGTGTGTGAATTGGGGTGCAGTGCTGAGCCTCACTCTTCCCATCTGCAAAGTGGGTTGATGGAACCTTACAGGGTTGTTGTGAGGACACAATTGCATGATATTTGCTAAGGACCTAACATGAAGCAGGTTTCCATAACCATGGCTGCTCTGGTGAGCATGAGGGCATGATTGCTGTGAGGGAGGGATGGACCCAAGAAGGGATCTTGTGGGTTACATGAATATTCCCAGGGTGAGCAGCCAACTTCAAATCCAATCTTGATTCATGTTAGGTCTGGTTGTCTTTAAAGCTGAATCACTGTGAGGAGCCCACCAAAATTTTCCAGTCCAGTTTGCCAGCAAACCTGCAGCCCACCCCCATGACCAGTGGCCCCTGCTGCTTCCTGGAGGGGGCCCAGGGAGAAGAGCATCTTAGAACCATTGGCCACGTCCTAGGATTGATCTCTCTGATCTATTCTTATTCCGCAATCAGTTATAGAGTTCTAAGGCAGACACATCATGAGTAGGTGTCACCATGTTGATGGAATGTTTGGGGTGTTGATGGGCCCCAGGGTATGGCAGAGAAAGAAAGCCATTCCTCAGCCAGGAAATCACTAGCCAACATTTTCCATGAGCACACCCTTCCTGCCCCTCTCCCTCCTTGTGACTCCTCTGTCCAGTTTCTCCAGCAGACAAGGGTGTGGATGCCTTTGAGGAGAGAGTAATTCATTTCAGTAGAAAAGAAGTGGTTTTGGAACAGGGCAGTTGGAAAATAATGCCAAGCAGCTGTGCCACTGTGGACACAAGCTTTGAGTCAGTGGACATCCCACCGGCTCACGTGTCCCTGGGCACATGCCTGGACCCACTCTTGCATCTTTGTTGAGAAGCAGAAACATGATGGGCTCCACAGTTACTTCTCTTTGCTGCCTTCACTCTCCAGCTGATGCTGGGCTTCTGTGGGACCAACATAGGCAGATGGGCCTTGGGGATGTCTCTGAAGAGATTTGTTCCCATTTTGCATCTTCCTTGAAGCTCTTCTGATTTCTGGCCTGTGTCCCCCTTGCCGTAATCACAAGTCTTACCTTGTGATCCAGTCTTTATCCTTCTCTTTGGAGGTGGTTTGGGCACCTTTTGTGTATCATATATGTCGTCATCAAGGGAGAGAGAGTAGGCTACCGGACATGCCTGGTCTCCAGAATGTCACAGTCTTGGGTGGGGGCAGAATTTAACTGGCAGTTCTATACCCAGAGTGCTAAGTGCAAGGTGGGTCTGAGCATGGGAGGCAGCATGGGGTCCTAAGGAAGCATTCTGAAGCAGTCTCAGAGATGGGGGTCTGCGAAGTTTCCCTAGGCCAGAAGGGGGTGATGTCCAAACTGAGATCCCAAAAGTAGGTGAGAGGAAAATGTGGTGGGAGAGCCAGGAAATGGATGGAGGGTGGGTTCCTGGTGGAGGACAGCATGTGCAGAGTCCTAGAAGTGATCAGGAGTGGGAAATTTGAGGGTAGAAGGGGACAGAGTAGGTCATGGGAGCTGAAAGGAAAGTAAGAACTTCAGATAAATTAAGTACTTTCCACCAGAATTCAATGAATTTTTCCCCTAGAATGTAATCAAAGCTGAAAATGCGTATGGAAGGTAAATTTTATATTGAATAGGTTCTTATGTTTTGAATTCTGAAGGATGGAAACACATTATGACCATTTTGGTTCCAGACTCATTGGTCTTAGTGTGCACCTGTTCATTGGAGGTTGGTGTTTCATGTAACAGTTCGGATGCTAATGAATTCTCTGCTTTGTTGTTCCAGCACTTCCGGGAGCATCTGGACAAACTTTTTGCCAAAGGAATTGGAATGCTGGATATAGCTCTGAACGAGGCCTTCAACATTCTCAGTGACGTAAGCTCCTCTTTAATTTACCTTTCTTATGTCCAGAAGAAGAAATGGAATTTTATTTATTTATTTATTTTTTTAGTCTTTCTTTCTTTCTTTCTTACTTTCTTTCTTTCTTTCTTTCTTTCTTTCTTTCTTTCTTTCTTTCTTTCTTTCTTTCTTTCTTCCTTCCTTCCTTCCTTCCTTCCTTCCTTCCTTCCTCCCTTCCTTCTTTCCTTCCTTCCTTCCTTCCTTTCCTTTCCTTTCCCTTCCCTTCCTTTCCTTTCCTTTCTTTCTTTTCTTTTCTTCTTTCTTCTTTCTTCTTTCTTCTTTCTTGACCAGCATTACTGTTGCCCTTGGCTGTCATTGAGTGAGGTGCCAGATGGGAGGGAGAGGCTGGCCATTTGAGTCATCTGGGGAACCAGGTTCAGCCAGTGCAGCCAAACCAACACCCTGCTGGGCAGAGCCAGTCGTGCCCTCTGGTTGGGGCTCTTGCCTGCCATGCTTGTTGGCTCTGGGACCACCCACACTTGAATACCTTCCAATGCAGATCTCATCTCAGAAACTTTCAATTTCTTCACGGAGTGGACTCATTTCTCATTGTGTTTCACACTGAATCACTGCCTGTGGTGATGTTCAGCAGAAGGGCTTTCTCTGTGCGGTAGGCTTAGGGGGTGCCCTACCCATCCTTCCTTCTCTTCCAGCCCCTGGAAGATTCACAATACGCAGTAGCACAATCGAGTTTCCAGGAAGCACAACAGGAAGGAATGTCGTTCAACCGACTGTTCCTTACACTTCTTGGAACAAGAATCCATTTTTCAAGTAGCACCTGTTAACATTCCATGAAAACCTTTGAGGGGTCCTGGGCTGGTAATTCTGCCCTTGGAATCCAATTGTGTTAAGCTAAAAGAACATGCATGTGACTTTTGTGTTCTTGTTACTTGAAAGAGTAGTAGGAAAATAATGACTATCTTTATTAATGCAGGTTCTCTATCATTTATGTAACTGGTATATGCTGTGTGCTTTTAATGCCAGACACTGGGAACACATTAGAGAATAGCCTAGACAAAGTGTTTGCCTTAATGGACCTCATGTTCCAGTGCAAAGGTTGGGAAATTATGACCCATGAGCCAAATCCAGCCTGCCTCTTGTTTTTGTAAAAATTGTTTTATTGGAGTGCATTCATGCCCACCTGATTACATATCCTGTATGGCTGCTTTTGCATTACAAGGGCAGAGTTCATTAGTTCCGATGGAGACCGTATGGTCTATAAAACCTGAAATAGTTACCGTGTGGTCCTTTACAGAAGAAGTTTGCTGACCCCAGATCTAATGGGAAAAGGCAGATGAAGTGTGTAGTCTTATGGAGAACAGCCCGATTGTTCTAGCTTAATAAGGACTTGCTGCTTTATACAGTGCGGTTGGAAAAGATCTGTCTCATCGGTGCCCTTGGTTGGAGTAGAGATCTTAAGGAAGTGAGGGAACAGCGATTTCATTTTGGGGAAGAAGTTTCCAGCAAGAGGAACAGGTACAAAGGCCCTGAGGCAGAGCTGTTTGGCATTTATCATACAGCGAGGAGAACAGTGTGAGGAGCAAAGTGGGGGACGGAGGGGGCTAGGGAATGAGATCAGGGAGAGAGCAGGGACCGGACCATATGACTCCTGTGGGGACTTGGGCTCTTGCTCTGTGTGGGATGGAAGATCACTGGAGTCTGAGCAGAGAATGCCATGACCAACTTGAGTTTTAGCAGGATTTCTCTGACTGCTGTACTGAGAAACAAAGACAATAGCAGGGAGGCCATGACATTATCTGGGTGACACATACTGGTGGCTTGGACCGGGGAGGTAGGTTAGGATGTTAAGAAGTAAAAAAATAGAAATCACTCTAGATGTGTCCAACAGCAGGGGGTTACTTCAGGGTTTTGGCTGCATAAGGGATGGAAAAGCTCAGAAACCAAACAGAGAATGAAACCATCCTGGGATTAGCACCGGCACGAGGCAGCGCCTCTCTAGAGTAAGAGGGACGACCGGACAGAGGGACACCATTGGAGCCTCCTCCCAGTAGCCATCCAGATGGGAATCGAACCAGGGAGGGGCTGCCCAGAGAGAGCTGGAGTCACAGGGGGGAGGCCTGCCTTGTGGAAGCTGATACCTTGGAAAAGATGCAGCCATTGCCAGAAAGCGCCCATGTCCCCAGATCAGAAAAAGGGAGACATAGCTTAGAAAAGCCTTGGCTTCTTCCTTGCATCTTCTAGTATTCTTTGGTCAAAACTCCTGGGGAGCCTGGAAACTGTGGAGCGCAGGGGAAAGGTGTGGGGTGGAACTGAACGCAAACAGGCACGAAACGGAGCGACAGTTCCGTTGAGGTGCTCCAGGAGCTGGGAGAGCTGCTAGAGGCTCAGCGGCCTGCCCGCACTCGGTCTTCAGGCAGCTGTGTGGGGCCCCAGGTGTTAGTCTGCAGGCGAGTACCCACCCACCATCACACGGTGCGTCCCGGTGGTCAGTTGTGCCCGACTCCGAAACTCCAGCTTTTCCTACTCAGTGACGCCGGCCTCCCAAGCTGAGCATAGGCCCTAATTCTAGACTTCCTTTTACCAGTAGTATCTATTGGCACACAGAAGGCCATTCAGGTTTCGGTCCTGAGCCAGTGTCAAGAGGGTGGGGGAGGGAAGCCTCACCAGCACCTCGAATTCAACTCGAATTAAACCCACGGCTGTTCCCTCGTACTTTGCTGCCCCAGGGCTGCTGCCTACAGGAACTCACAATAAGGTGAGGCTCGGTGATTGGGACAGCCCATCCCTGTTAACAGCTTATGAATAATGTATGAACATAGCTGACCAGAGCAAAGGGCCAAGCTGCACCTTTGAATGCTGAGTTGAACCCTGCATAGGCGCCTTCTCAGGGCTTGGAGATGCCAAGCTCTGCATCTTCAGTAGGCTCTTTCTAGAGGGTCATGTTGCAAGGACTTGTCACAATGATAAAAATGGTTCTCTTTTTCATCTCAAAAGCCTCGTGTCTATAGCAGAGGAAGGCTACTCTGAGCTGGTGAGTCCCTTGTTTGGAAAGGTACCCTGTAGTGAATTTCTGTTTCCTGGCTCTTTGTTTTGTTTTGTTTTTTTTTTTTTTTTTTTTATATTTTTTTTTTTTTTTTTTGTTAGAGAGGGTGTGAGAGAAAGGGCAGAAGATAGGGGGGGGGGG
>NW_022589716.1:11982256-12122549 GCF_004348235.1 Phoca vitulina
TTTAAAGATTTTATTTATTTATTTGAGAGAGAGAGAATGAGAGAGAGAGCACATGAGAGGGGGGAGGGTCAGAGGGAGGAGCAGACTCCCCGCCAAGCAGGGAGCCCGATGCGGGACTCGATCCCGGGACTCCAGGATCATGACCTGAGCCGAAGGCAGTCGCTTAACCAACTGAGCCACCCAGGCGCCCTGTTTCCTGGCTCTTTGGCAGAAGTGGTGAAGGAGCGAGAGTTGGGAGATGCTTGTCATAGGAAGTCTGTGGTCTCTGGAGTTAGGCAGGTTGGGCTGAGAATCCTGACTTGGTCAGAATGTGCTGTGTGACCTTGAGAAAACTCTGCTTAGCCTCACCTTTATTTTCCTCATCTGTAAAATGGGGATGGGAATAGACCCAGCAGTGGCCATATAATTGATGAAGCCCAGTGCAAAATGAAGATGCAGGTCCCTTGACCAGAAGTCATTAAGAATCTTAAGAGAAAGGCAGCAGAGTGTTAAGTAGAGCATGGGGCCCCGTACAGCCGTGCACATCCCATGCCCATGAACCTGGCCCTGGTAGACCAGGGTTGAGGATTCTGCACAATGAAGCCGTACCTGCCTCCCTTTCAGCAGGGCTGGGGTAGGTGGGTAGTGCCATCCCTGTGACCACAGAGACACTGGGGAGCCTCAACTCTGGCCAGGCTGCCTCTGGCTTCTAGAAGCAGCTCGAGCTCCTGATGTTTTGGTCTTACTTCCTGCCCCAGTCCTCAGGATTGTCTGCTTCCTTTGATTGTCTCCTCTCTCCTTTTCCTTGCCCTGTGACCTTCTCTCTCCCTGTCCCGTACACTTACCAGTTTTGTCCCCAAACCCTTCCAAGCCAGTGTTTCCCACTGCACGCCCAGCTGACGCTGGTCTGCTGAGATACTCCAGCATAAGTGTTGTCCAGTGGCAAGTTGGCACCCTCCTCTCCCGGAGACTCACAACGCACCTGTGCACATTCAAGACCTCCGAAGTTCTGCAGGGAACAGACCTTTTCCAAAATGTATTTATGCCAGTACTCAAACGTATTGACTCAGGAACTCTTTATCTTATATCAGAACCTCAGGGTTAGAATCTTGTAGAAGTCACAGCTCACCAAACATACCTTCAGGCATAATATGTTTGTATGCTCCAAGAGGGTATATTAGTCTCCCAGCACCTCTCAGATCCAGAGAAATCACCAGCACATGATGGATTTCTTTCCTTAATTCTTGGTGACGGAAATGTTTGTGAACCAGGGAAACCTTCCACACGCCTCTCTGCTCTGCCTTCACTTGTAAAATTCCTCTGGGGTCTGGCCAGTCAGAAAACCCAATGGGTCCAATGTAAATTCCAGATAGCAAGAAATGGAAAGAACAAAAAGATTACAGAATATCATTGATTGAGGTTGGTTGATGGGTGGCACCATATTTTGAGTGCACATTTATCTCAGAGAGAGAAACATTTCCATCTCATCTCTTGCCACTGGGCTTTTAAATAGCCAAACATTTTGAAAAACACAGAGATGGTTAATCTCCCATGAAAATGAAGCTTTAGCTATTTTCCACTTCATCAATATGACCTTTAAGTGATATAATTCTCTTCTGTGTATTGCGCCTGCCTTTGCAAGCCAATATGAATAAATAGTTATTTCTTAATCACACAAATGCACATTCTCCCTCTATGTGTGTGTCTGTATCTTTCTCTCTTACTCTCTGTCTCTCTCTCTCACACACTCACACACACACACATACACACACACACTCGAAAGTGTGATTGTGTTTCGGGCTCGGAATGGTTCAAAGGTTACTAGAACTAAATGAAGTAAATTCTGGTTTGCAATTACCTGCATTTCAGTGTCAGTATTTGCTCAGATGACTTAAAGGCTTGCAGTTGTACAAACGGCTTTGAAAGGAGCATTCAAATAAACTTCTAAGACCCTTCCATCTATTGATCTCTGCTGCATTCATTAGTTTCTGTAAGAACACAGAGCCAGTTTGCTACAGTAGTTATAGCATCTACCTTGTCATGTGACAACCGCAATTATCTTTTTTGGCGATGAATATGATCTTTTTAGTGATTACCTTTTAAAAATTTTTCTTAGCCAATTAAATAAAATTTGGTGACATTTCAAAGACTGTTAATCACAACCAAATGCTCTAAATGTCAGGATGCATTGAAATTTTTGCTGCTAACTGATGAATCACTGAGCTAATTGTAGTTCATCATCAGGCCCTTGTCATTGTTATTATTATGGAAAATACTTTCATCACTCCCGCTATTCAAAAAAAAAAGTTCTAGACAAATATGAAGAGAAGAGATATTACTCATCAAAGCATTTGAATTTAATTGCATTCTTCAAAATTCTCCAACTGCAGATTGCTGCAGAGAATACCAGGGACTCAGCCGGAGAGGAAAGTGATGTTTTTAAATAAACAGCTCAGGGCAGCCCCTTCTTCCAGTCTGCATTATTCAGATATCTTCATTTCCCTCTCTTTCTTGCCTTTCGTTTGGGAGAATATTGCCAGGATGCTTTCCAACGAGTTGCATGAACAACAGTCCCAAGGTGTCTTGATTTTTTCCCCTTTCTTCAGCCTCTATGAACTGAAGCAGAGATCACCTTTATTTAGTGGCCCACTGCTGGGTTTATTCAATGATCTGAAGATGGTGTTGAATGCAGGCTCCCCCAAAACATTGCCAGAACAACCTGTTGATAGGAAAGGACCACAGGGATGTTTCTTCTTACCGCAGCAAGGAAGAAAATGCACCATGACGATAGAATCTTAGCAGTGTCTCAGAGTAGAAGGGACACCGCCATTTACTGAGATTATGAAGGTTGGTTGAAGGTGGGTCTTTCAGAGTGGAGGAGAAGGAAGAGGCTTGGTTAAGACTGGGTGAGAATCCTAATATTCTAGTTTAGGATTGGTGGATGCAGCAGAGGGAAGATTTTGAGGTCAGGGGTTTAAAGAGTCTTAGGTTATAAATTGTCCCGTGATAGTTTCTGTTGGAGAGTTGATGGGCCTTTCAGGATGTTCCTGGAATAAGCAATAAAGTTGTTGGCAATTTTTATCTTCCTGGACAAGAGTTTTCTGGAATAGTGTGTTAAATTGATAGACAGTAGAACTGTAGTTGTGTATGAGGGCTTTAGTTCTCAAATATTTGTACATACCTGAGAATTTCTATGATATTACATCATGGGCCACGTCTGCTCATTAATTCAAGGACTCCGGACTCCGGTCCAGTCTGAGTTGCAGGAGTGGCTGCCAGGACCAGGACTGCAGTGAAGCAAGTGCCTAAGGCACAGAATTTGGGAGTACTCACTCACTCTTGGTGGGGGATCTGATGACTCCATGTGACCCTCAACTCTGGAAAGGATGGAGGGAGGAAGAAGCAGGTGAAGGAAATGAGCGTTTATGGAGCCCTTCCATGCATCTCCATCTGCTCAAGGACCTTCATCTCATTATTGGGAGGCCATAGAGTGTGCTGGATCTGGGAATAGATTCTGGGGTTGGACTGCCTGGGTTTAAATCCTGGCCATTACAGATGGGAGCTGTGTGACCTTGGGCAAGTTAACTAATCTCTGCCTCAAATTCCCCACTTGTAAAATGCCAGTAATGATAGTACCTACCTTAGGGGCTAGTCTTCAGTAAATTAAAACTTGTTGCCCGCCTTCCTCCCTCCCTCGCTCCCTTCCTTCCTTCCTTCCTTCCCTCCTTCCTTCCTTCCATCCATCCATCCATCCATCCATCCATCCATCCTTCTATCCATTCATTCATCCAGTTAGTTATAGTCTTCTCTCTCAAGTTGCAACTTCAGTCTCTACATCAGAACTCTAAGAGACTAGGCATTAAATCTCAACTTGATAGCTCTCTGCTTCTGCAGGAACCAGCAGCAAATCCAAGAATAGTCTCCATCCTTCCCTAGTGCCTTGGTCAACAGATGGAACGTGCCCACTCAGTGCCTTTGCATGTGCTCTTGGCCCTCTCTGGGACATCCCTCCCCCAAATACTCACCTCCTGCAGGTGTCACTCATATATCACCTTCTCAGTGAGGTCTTCTCTATTTTTTCTAAAGTTGCCGCCTCCCCATTTCCCATCCCCCTGCTCTGCTTTATTTGTTTCTTAACATCACTGTTACCACACATACAACAAAATTGACTTATTTACTTTGTTTCTATATGTCTCCCCACATAGAATTATAAACTACAGGAGGGAAGGGATTTTTGCATGTTTCATCCCCAGCTCTGTGTGGGTACTTAGTAAATAATTTTAGAATTAATGAATAAACTTCACCAATTATAATGGTGGGAGTTTTCACTACTGAAACTTAAAGACTTTTTGTGTGTTTTCATGCCTCGGCACTGTCTTGTTAATTGTAGGGTTTTTGATTTTGATTATTTATTTATTTTAAAATTTTATTTATTTATTTGAAAGAAAGAGAGCGAGAGAGAGAGAGAGCGTGAGTGGAGGGGAGGGCAGAGGTACAGGGAGAAGCAGACTCCCCACTGAGCAGGGAGCCCAACTCGGGTCTTGATCCCAGAACCCTGAGCTGAAGGCAGACACTTCAGTGACTGAGCCACCCAGGTGCTCCAATTGTAGGGTTTTTTAAAGGACCTGGTGTTACTTTGAATTGCAGCATTAATAACATTCACTAAGGGAATTCTTCACCGCTGATTCAAGGGAAGGACACCGAGTTCTGGTGACCAGTCTACCCCAGTCTACCACTCACGAAGACTGGGAGCTTTTACAATGCCACATAAAACTGAAAGTTGAAGAAATTTAGGGTTTTGCACACCAGTGGGCACAATCTTGGAATTTCAGTAATGTATATAAATTAATATGTAATGTTACATGCTAACAAATATATATTTAAAACAAACCCTACAAGGAGTGCTTAGGCTTCTAGTCTGAATTGGCATGTTCCTGACTTTATTCTCCATGTGTCCAAAACCTCGCTGATTGTATTATATAATGCATCAAACCAGACTCCTTTAGATTTTGAAAGAGGCAGTTGCCTGCCTCGTATTCTGTGGCTCGTGTGTTCCTAAAGGGTGACTGTGCCAATGGCTTAGGGGAATAGATTCTGGGGTTGGACTGCCTTATATTCTGTGACACTATCTGTGCTTGAAGCTAAGACAGGTTATTTGCCCTAGAATCTCACTTCCCACCTTGCGCGTGTTTTTCAGAAATCCCCTCTGAGGTCAGTATGTAGTTTCAATTTGCCAAAGCAAATAGGGTGAATGCATGGGGAAAAGCTTGTCGTGTAGGTTCTGTTTTGCAGAACAAGCTCTTGTTTTGAGAGGTTTCCCAAGCCCTCATGCCTCTGAAGTCTCATGGATGTACAGAACTCTCTGGTGTGTTTTATTTTATTTTATTTTATTTATTTGGGGTTATTTTGGCTTTTTTTTTATTATGTTATGTTATGTGTGTTTTTTAGTTTGAACTTGTTTCTCCCCACAGTTCAACCACACAGGACAAGGGAGCATCTGCAGCCAGGCCATCATGCTCATCACTGACGGGGCGGTGGACACCTATGACACTATCTTTGCGAAGTACAACTGGCCAGATCGCAAGGTAAGCTGCTGATGCCGGCCATGCAGCGCAGTTGACGGAGAATCTGTGTTATACTGTAATGCCCAGGTTGTCCAGGGTTAGGTGCCCATCTAGATTTAATCTCATTAAAGAGATTTAATCTCATTAAAGGTTTCTCAGTCTTGTGCCTTCTGGTTCACCAAACTGAATATGATGGCTTTCCTTGTTTTCAAAATGAAACTTTTTTTTGGAGGAGAGAAGAAATCCATAAAGACATGGTTAACATGTTCAGTGAAATGATTCACTGAGAAGGGTGCTTTGTCCATATTGGGCAGCACTTTTGTTTTCTGTGGAGCCAGAGCTGCTTGGTGAGTCCAGCATCTATAGATGGTGAAGTCAGCCATGGTGGCCATACAGTCATCTCCTGGATGTTTCTGTTTTTCTATGGTTCCTCCTTCTGCACCCTCATTACCACCCAGAAGCTTCTCTCCATCCCCCAGGGCTGTTCCCCCACCCTTGTCAAAGCTTGTTCTCTATTCTAATTCCTTCTTTGCTTTCCAGGCTGACATTTATTTATCTGATGAACCCATATGTTAGGATATCAATGATGAATATTAACATTTTTGGTGCCTCTGAGTGCCTAAACCCAGACGTTCCTCAAGCTGTGAGCTAGTTTGAATTCTCTGGGGGGATTTTTAAATTATGGATACTTGTACTCTATCCCATATCTACAGAATCAAAATGTCTAAGGATGTGCTTCAGTAATCCATGTTTTCTTTTTTTTAAATTCTTTTTTTTTTAATGTTTTATATATTTATTCATGCAAGTCAGAGAGAGAGAGAGAGGCAGAGGCAGAGGGAGAAGCAGGCTCCCCGCCTAGCAGGGAGCCCGATGCGGGACCCGATCCCAGGACCCTGGGATCATGACCTGAGCCGAAGGCAGACGCTTAACCATCTGAGCCACCCAGGCGCCCCTCAGTAATCCATGTTTTTAATAAGTTCCTCTGGTGGGCACCAATCAGCAGCTTAGCAGTCAGTGAAGGGGGCTTTTCATAAGCAGCTCCATTAAGACCGAATAAATTATCAGATGGGTCTCACATACTGAATTCTATAAATCCTTCCCACATGGTGATACTTGTTGGATAGCAGTTGCCCAGTAATATTGGTATTTAAACATCCGGTCCTTACTTGCAGGGAGAGGCAGAGGACGAGGGCTTCAAAGTCACAGTTCTTCACATAAAACACAAATTTACACATATCTTGTCAAAGGTACAATATTCATTTTCGGCCAGGTGCTTTCTTGGATTAATTGGAACCAGGATCTTGGAAATTTCAACATTTTCAAGGAGTTTCATCTACTTATAGAGTATTTCAAGTCAAAGCAGATTTGCTTTTTGTAGTAAGAAAGTCTTCTATGATTAGAAATTAATAGCAGGATCCCATCCCTCCTGCTCCATTCTGGAGAGTTCTATGGCATTCATATACATACACATACACATTCTTCTTGATGACTTCTCTGTGGAGGTGCAGGTAATGAGTCTGCATGGGTCCCCATGTGTTAAAGGGAGATGTGTTTAGCATCTTTTAGCACCATGTTGAGGGGAGATGAGGTGCAATGTCTAAGCAGTCATCTTTCTCTGTTATTCTGAACATTAGATATTTAGTAGAGGGTTCTATCATGCTGTAGTTGGCAATCTTCAAGATTATAGAAACAGGAAGTAGATTCAGAAGAAAGGAAAATGATCTGAAGACTGGCATGTGATTCCCATAAGACCGTGGTTCTCAAGCTTGAGCGAATATCAGAATCATCTGGAGGACTTGTTCCAACACCAACCGCTCACCCCATGCTGGGAGTTTCTGATCCAGTAGGGCTGGCTGGGGCCTGAGAATGTGTGTTTCTCACAAGTTCCCAGGTGATGTGGATGCTGCACACTTGGGGAAGGACTCCCGGAAGTAAGAAACAGCCCAAGGAACAGCATTTGGTTCCTCTGTGGGCTTGTCTACTTTTGATCCCTCTGTTTACTTTACAGGAACCTGTTCCCTTAGTCAAATCCAGGGCAAAAATATGTGTTTCTTGGCTCATACTTTGTTTAAAAAAATTGCCAATTACTGATCGTCATTTAAAAATCTGGAGCGAGTATATAAAATTTTAAAGTTTTAATTTCTCTCATAAATGGGTACACTTGGCACTTGGGAGCCATCATTCTTATATGGCAAAAAAAAAAAAAAAGCCTGGAGCTGAGACATGGCTGCCCCCAGAGATGGCAGGTGCATGCTGCTTTTGACCATGACCTCACCATTCTGTCTTCTCCTCCCAGCCTGTTTCACTCCTATGCTTGACATGCCCACAGGGATGGAGTTCTGGATTGACAGGTACTTGCTGCTTCCCAGGCAGGGCTTGTATTCCCCAGATTCTGAAGCTTCATTCTTTTGTCTAGGTGCTGCCCGAATCTTTCTCTCTTCCCTTCCAGTCAGAGGCCATCTTGTCTGCTTGAGCCCTAAACTTCAGACACCTTCAGGGTTGTCCTAGGGGTGGTATATGTTCATGTCCAGCACTGTAATTACTTCTAGGCCTATCTTTCATCTTCATTGGTTTGGTGAGTCCTTGGGGACAGATTCTGTATCTCTGAACAGTACCACCACCATGTACCATATCCCAGCGCTGCTGAGAAGTGTGGCATAGAGACCCTAGGGTGGCCTCATGATTCCCGCCCCCAGGTGTTTGCCCCCTGTATAATCTCCTCACCTTGAGTATGAGTGGGCCTTGTGACTTGATTCTAACCAATATAATATAATAAGGTGAGGGGATTTTGTAGATATAATCAAGGTCTCAAGTTAGTTGGTTTGAGCTAATCAAAAAGGATATCCTGGGTGAGCTATACTTAGAAGATCTTTAAAAGAGGGCCTAGACACTCCCTGAAGGCAGAGAGGATCTCCTTGCCAGTTTGACGAAGGAAGCAGCTTTTGGAGAAGCTCATCAGCAAGGAGCTGGGGACAACCTCTAGGACCTGAGGACATCCTCCAGCTAACAGCCAGCAAAAAGCTGGGCCCTCAGTCTTACAGCCACAGGAAATGAATCCTGCCAACAATTTGAGTGAGCTTGGAGGCAGATTCTTCCCCAGTTGAGCCTCCAGATTAAAGCACAGCCCAGTCAGTACCTTGATTGCAGCCTTGTGAGATCACAGACAGAAGACCCAGCTAAGCTGTGCCCAGACTCCTGACGCAAAGAAACTGGGGGGTTGCAAATGTGTGTTTATTTAAGCCACTATATTTGTGGCAACATGTGATGCAGCAATAGAAAACTAATAGAAGAAGCAAGGAGAAGGGGAAAAGGAGAGGAAATAATTTATCATAGCAATATAATAAAACCTCCCCAAACCTAATTGCTTAAGAGAACAATTTATTCTTTCTTGCAATTCTGTGGGTTAACTGGATGGTGATTCTGCTCCATGTGGTGTCAGGTAGAGGGACTAACGAAGCTGCAGGAAGTTGGGAGCTTGGCTGGGCTGTCTGGGTTCTCCTCCCGAAGACTTGCATCTCCCTGTGGTATCTAACCCTCCAGGGCCACACTGTGAGGCGTCTCCCCTCAGTGCAGTAGCCTGGACTTGCCTACAGTATGGCAGATGGGTTCCCAGAAGGAGAGAGCTGAAGGAAGTGGGGAGCAGGCCAGGAGGCACTTATGGGTGTCATTTTTTAAAGCTATCTATCACCTAACCAGGGCCTCGTTCAAGGCAACTGCTTAATAAAACATTTTAGAATGAGTTGGGAAAAGGAATGCATTATTGGTGATTTAGCTGTGAGTCCGAAGACAGCATCATGATTGCCATGCAATGTGTCCCTTGCCAGCATTTTATTTCTGAGGGCAGAAATGAGGACCTATTTATTCATTTATTGGATGCCATTTACTTTTGCCTAATATCCATTGGTTAGCAGTTTAACAGCAGCTCTTACATACTTGGAATAAAAAATGAACTTCTCAACACGGAAGGGACTCATTCCAGGGTCTGCTCAAGAAATAAAGCTGCCTGCATTTAAATTAGAATAAATGGTCATACCTGCCACCTATATAGTTGCTCTTCCAAGTGAACTAAAAAAAAAAAAAAAGGAAGAAGGAGGTCATGGAATGATTTATCATTACCTTTCTTGCTGCATAGGACAGAGTGGAGAGTGGATAGGTAAGAAAATGGTAGGAAAGTAATTTAAGGAATCTAGCCCTATAGGAAGGCCTGTTCATCAACCCCTGATTTGAAGGAATCAACCGGTGTGTTGTTAAAAGTCATTGAGATGCCCTTGGAAATCCGTGCATTGGCTGAATTCAACAGAGGATGGTCTTGGTTGTTTTTCGCTTCCTTTCCACTGCTCTTTTCCACTTGAATGAACTATACTAGCCACATAATCAGTGGCAGAGGGGTGGGAGCCTTGATGGCAAATCCCTCTCTCCGTGCCTCGGGGTCTCTCCCACATTTGGAGTAGTGCTTTCTGCTCTCCTGGCCCGAGTAGTTCCTGTTTTTCCCCTTTTCCGTCAGTGCTGCCACCAGGGCCGGGTACAGGACCCGAAGCTGGGGCCGTTCAGAAGGGGGATGCGCTGCGGGTCAGACTTGACTGCCCCTTGAATCCTGTTTTGGTGGTGATGGGGGCACGTGGCAGTGTCACAGCTTTCATGTCACCTGAGTAACAAAGGGAACACCCCGGAGAGCATCACATTCCCTCTTGGCTGAGACCCAGGAAGCCAGAGACTCCCTGAATCCAAGGATAGCAGGATCCCTGGGATGCCTGTCAGAATCCACCTGCTCGGGGGCTAACCACTCTCTTTGCTGTGTGTGATACCCTGGTGCAGGGGGCGGGGGGGAAGACGTGGCTGCAGCCGCCACATAATACACCACGTCTCGACTGGCTTCAGCTGCAGGTGAAGCAGTGGAACCTTGCCTGGGCGTGTAGTGTGGACAGTGACCCTTCTGTGCCTGCTAGATGTCCCTGCACAATCTGTCCTTCACGTGGGTCTGTGATGAGGAGGGCAGGCAGCACCGGGATGCTCCCTACACTTCCCTGAGCCTGAGTCTCTCCCTCCACGAGAGAATGCCTTCAACTACTTTCTTGTGCCAAAATGTATATACAAAACGAATGAGAGCTAATTCTTATCAAATGCCAAGGGGCAGGCACCATTCTAAATGCTGCACATACATTTAATTTGCACAGAAACCCAAGAGGCGAGCACTCCTCTATCCCCTTTATACCAAGAGGAAGCTGAGGTCACATAACTGAGTCAGGGTTCCACAGCTAGCATTTGGATCTGAACTGACAAGCCAACATCAAACACGGAGGTTGTTCCCTGAACCTGGATGCAGACGTGCTGAAGGGGAAAGCAAAACAAAACGGCCTTAGGTCCCAGGAAGAGCTGTCCATCCATACCACATACACTGTCACCCAGAAAATAAGTTCTTTTCCTTGGCCTTCCCACCCCCAAGTGTGGGGGGGTCTGCGGAATGTCAAAGATTTGGAACTCCTCGTGGCTGCAGGCAGAGAGTAATCGGATGGCAAATGGGTGGCCTCAGGTCGAGGCTGTCTGGGTGTAACTAAATGGTTTTCCTCTTTTAGAAAGAACTTCAAAGGTGCATGCTCTTTCGGTTATGTGTGCTGTATGTCCTATTATCATTTACGTCCAGAACAAAAGGGAAGACGGTTGCCATGGTGAGGCCCTTGGAGAGGCAAGCAGGGTTCAGGTTTCCTGAAGCATCCTCGGTGAGCTGGTGGGGATGGCATGGAGGGGTGGGGCCAGAACGGCTCCTTGTTAGGGGTCCAGGGGAAGACCTTGATCACCGAATGGTTTGGGGGTCTGGCTTTGGAGCACCTTTGGAAACACTGTTGGAGGTCACTATCCTTCGACCTGGTGTCACAGAAATCTCCAAGAAAGAGCTTTGGTTATGTGTGCTGTGTGTGCTATTATCATTTACGTCCAGAACAAAAGGGAGGACAGTTGCCCCAGGCCTCCCTCCCTTGGCATAATTTGGAAGCCGAAGCCTCAAGCCAGCCATGTCTTTGTGGCCTCGAGGTGCTGGAAGGCTGAGCTCTTAGTGTCCCTGGGGTGGTTTTGGAAAGCTCAAGTACCCCTCCCTCCTCATCTTTCCACAGGACCTGTGCCACTCTGGGGAGCAGAGTTTCTGAGCCGAGTCAGTGCTCATCCTTTTAAGAACCAGCCCTTAAATAGTCTCAAGCAATCTAGAAGGATTTCTTTTTTTCCCTAAACTACATTGTTTCCTTTTCCGACTTTCCAATGGTTTTACAAAGCTCTTTCTTTGCCTTCCCTTGAGCTGGTCAGGAGGAGAAGGGATTTACCCAAAACAGCAACTGGGGAAGGAGTTTAGGTTGTACCGCTTGTAGGTAAAGAGTCTCCAAGTGCTCTTGCTACCCCCACCCGACCTGTACTCTGGCTCTCCCCCTCATGCCACAGAACCAGATGAATGTGGGGGCTTGAGGGTGGCAGAGGACGTTGACAGGGGAAGTAGAGGGAAGGAAGTAGCCATATGGTGTGTGGGGGGTGTGATTCATTCATTCAACAGATTTGTACTGAGAACCCACCGTGTCCCAGGCCACTGTAGCAGGGCCCAGGAGCATGGGGCTGACATGACAGCTCCAAGCAGATCCCAGACAGCAGATAGCAGATCACAGATAACAAACAAGTGAAAAGACCAGGTGGTTAGAATCCATGATGAATCTTCTGAAGGAGACAAGCAACAGCCTGAGACAGAAAACGGGGTGGTCCAGGGAAGTCTCCCTGCAGAGAGCACGTGTGAGTCAAAGGAGCTGGGCAGGACAGAGGGAACAGTATTTCCCAGGACCCTGTGGAGGAGCAGCTGGGTGTGCGTGAGGAGCTGGATGAAGAGCAGGTGGGGGGAGCCTGGTGGGCATGGGGGGCAGCGCCATGGTGGGGGGGCTGGCTGGCGGGACAGGCGGGCGTTAGCTCCTGCAGACCTCGATGGGCATGGTAAGGAGCTTTGATTGTGATCCAAGGGCAGTGAGGAGCCATGGGAGTCTCGTGCACGGGGGAGAGATGTGAGCTGACTGTTTTCTGCAATGCTGCCTGACTACTGTATGGGGAACCAGTCTACGAGGCCTGGGCCCGGCTGGGTGTGAGGTTTTGTATTGACTCCTCCTCATCATTGATTTCAGTGGGGGCAGGCGGTAGGTAATAAGTAGGTAGTAGGCTTTTCTTTTTCTTTTTTCTTTTTTTTTAGTTTCCTTTTAATGCTCCAAGATGCCCCTGTGTCCCTCAGCTCTTTGATTTCAGGGCTCAGGTGGGTGGTTACATTTCTCTGTCTTCTTCCTCCCTTCCTCCGTCCCGCCATCCCTCGCTCCTTCCCTGACAGAAGTCACATTTTGGTCCGAAAGTTTTGGGTCAGTTTGTGTCATTGGCTGTATTTTTTCAAGGTTGATAAATCCTAAAGCTGTCTTAGGAAAATAGCAGGAACATTCATTTCTCATGGTCAGTCAACGGTATGACAGGAAAGGGCATTTTCAGTCACTGTGGGGAGAGCGCACGCAGGCCCTCTTTGCTGCCAAAGGGAGGGTTGAAATGGTTCGCTGTCTCCTGGTTTGTTTTTAATTACTTCTGCTGGTATTAGACATCCTGTGACTCCAGCAAGAAGAACATGACAAGACAAGTCAGGAACGAGGCCCACTGATGCATGGCTGCTGACAGCCATGGAAAAATACTTCATGTCAGGGGCTCTGCCTTTCTCTGTCACAGTGAGTGCTACTTCTCTTCGTGGGCTCAGCCTTGGGGCCTTGGCCTCCAGCCAGGCACCACTGTCCTGAGGAAGCAGGTAGGGGACAGTGCGCATTTCTTCTTGTCCCCTCTACCCCCAACGTCTCCATGCTAAACCCAGAGTCAAATGCTTTCTCTGCTCATGTCATTCTTAGCTCTGCCTTGTGGGGTAGACTCTCTGAGTGCCATTCTTACCTTACAGGGGAGGGAGCTCAGGCTCAGGGAGATTGAGCTACTTGCCCAGTGCACAGCTATGAAACCGGGGGGTCTTTGATCCTGACTTACGTCAGAATGCGCCCAAATGGAGCAGTTGGTGGTTGGGGGCACTTGCAAAAAAAAAAAAAAAAATGATTCCTGGGTCCTACTCTTTGCAGGTGCAGCCCTGGGATTGACATTTTGATAGGTGGCTCACTGGCCACGCTTTGTGAGTTAGGAGGATCTTAGTGCCCCCTCCATGGCCCAGCAGGTGAAGACCGTCCACGCTAGAGCATGCTGAGAAATGCCACATGGCACGGTTGTGTTCCCAATGGATCAGGCAGGGTCCACTCAGGGGCAGAAACCCTAAAGCTATTTTACCAGAGAGAATTTAATGTTAAGAATCGTTGACCAGAAAGGGCCAAAGGAGAGGTATAGGGTGCCACGGAAGTAGCAAGTTTACTACCCCATGGCTGGTGGGGGGCAAGCAGGAGAGGGGAACGGAGGAGGAGAAGTCATTAGTAAAACTTAGAAGCTAGGAGGAGAGGACTCGGGGGCTGAGACCCTGACCTCTGAGAAGGGCACACTGGTTGGAAGGGCGGGCAGGCTTTTGAGGAGGGGGTGCTGGGATCTCTGGAGGGGATGGACCTGATTCTGTGAGTGTTGGGAGAACTATAAACTAGCTTTGTTCACTGCTATGGGGATGAACTGTCCCTGGCCAGGGCAAGGAGACTTGCTGGAGTGATGGCACTGAGAACCAAGAGCCCACAGGAACCAAACTGGAGGGAGCGAGTTCCATGTCCTTCCTCAAACCTTGCAGTTTCCCCCTGTTGGCCCTTCTGGCAGAGCCTCGCCAGAAATGGCTGGCAAAGCAGAAATGTGGTTTGCAGAGTCCCAGCCCCAGCCTCATAGAGCCCGGTGGATTTGGTGCTGAGGCAACTCTAGCTTATTAACCGGCACACCCAGTAAGAACTGGAAGCTTGCTGAATAAGTTCAGCCTTGTTTGCAGGCTAATGACATGTCAAGGTCTAATTTCCTGGGTTTTATTCCTCTTGGTGTATTGAGTAGGGCTCTTGGTGAATGGGCAAGGGTAGAGAAGCAGCACTGTCTAACGGAAAGAGGGTGGTGTCTGGATGCTGACAAATCTGTCCCCCACATCTGTCTATCAGGGTTAATTATACACACCTTGCAGTGTTCTTCAGAATGAAATGAGATGATGTGCTAGCAAGATCAGTGCTGGGCACAGAGTAGGCGGGGTACGTGATGCTATATCCTCATCATTGTCACCATGATTGATGAGCGCTCATATTGTTCAAATCTTCTGTTATAGTTAGAATGCAGTGAATTCAAGATGGTGTAGCCATAGTTTTTCAGATGTGGAAAATAGAAAGTACATTTTTATCCCTGAAAATGGATTAATCTTATGCAGTGTCTTGGTTGACTTATAAGAAGATTAAAGTATTCAGAGGCATTTAAAAAACATTTTAAGCCTTTCCTTTTACCTGTTTCATGAATAAGCATATACAGAGAAGTAAACTTCTGACACCCCATAAAATATACCGAGATCTATTTGGTCATTCACTATCATTAAATAATTAGTCTACGTAACAGCTGATATTCCTCAATTCAGACAAGCAGCCTGTCTGTATTAGTGAAATGTAAAAAGGAGATTTGCAAAGTAGTGTTGCTTTTATATGAGTTACCTCTTTTCTAGAGTGGTGGTTAAGGCTCCAGGCTTCACTGTGTCTGAGTGCGGTGACTTTCGGCAAGTGATTGAATGTCCTGTGCTTAGTAACCTCATCTAGGAAATGGGGGTGGCACAAAACTCACGCTGTCCTCGCAGGGCTGTCACAGGGGCAGGGCAGGTGTATCAAGTCCTGGGGGGCAACAGGTGCTTGGCAAACGTCAGTGATGGAGAAGAGACTGCGGTCTGCAGGATTCCGGGCCGGGCTCTGCGGGTGCATCCTCAGGCAGCCCACAGTGCCGGGAAGCAGAAGAGGATGTGGCCTTGGCACGGCAGGTTTGGGAATGCGTGTGGCTGGTGCAGTGGGTTTGCAAGTGCTTGGTTCCCGTCAGCAGCCTTGGATCGTCTCCTTTCCTCATTGGCTCCCTTCGTGAACCTCACCCCATAGATGCTTTGGCGGGAAGCCTCACAAGCACCTGCTTGTGGGGGACCTTGGGTTGCGAGCTGGTCAGGCCAGGTCAACAGAGGAGTCCTGGGCAGAGGCTCCATGCCTCTGCTAGCGGAAGCTGCCCCGCGGCCGTCTGGGAGCGCCTTGCTCAGACTCAGCGCGTCTTGTAGGTTCGCCACCTTGTCGGGTGAGCTCCTGCCCACTTTGCTGCGCTTCCGTCCTCAGCTGGGCCAGAGTGGGTGCCTAGCAGGACTGAGAGGAGAGCAGAGCACACCCCTACTGTCTGGAAACGTGCCCCAGTGTGTTGGGGGTCAGGAGCCTCCAGGCCTAGAAACCAGCTGTGCTCCTCCAGCCTCTATTGCTCTCACACCTGCTCATAAATTTCGATCAAAGCACATTTCACCCCAAGCTTCGGATAGATTGGCTTCATCAGAAGGCACTCCACAGCCTGTTCTCCACACAGCAGCCAGACACTTTGAAAACCAGAGGCCGGTTGTGCCAGTGAACCCCCCCCCCACAAAGCTGACTGGCTCCCTGGGCTCTGCTGAGTCTCAGCTGAAGTCCCAAGAGAGGCCCACAGGGCCTGGCCCGATGGGTGCCCATTCATCCCAGTCTCCTCTGCACTGCTGTGCCCTATGCCCTCCGCACAGCCCGTGGCTCTCGGCCACGCTGGGCACACGGTCACCTTAGGACATGAGCACTGGCTGTTCCCTCTGCCCGGGGCACTTTGCCCCCAGATTTCCAGGTGGATCACCCCTCACTTTCTTCATGTCCTTGTCCAGATACCAGCTTTCCAATGAGACCTACCCTGACTCTCTGATTTAAAGTTGTCCCCCAGCCCTGACCCCAGCCATCTTAGTTACTGCTTCCCTTTTAATGGCGGCATTTTGGGTCTGGGCTGTAACATGCTAGATAACCATCACAAGGAAGTAAGTTGTGCTTGGTGTCCCATCCATTAGAAACATGGCCGTATGTATGAAACAGAGCGGGTGCTGTGTCTGTTTTGGCCATCGGTGTGCCCTCAGTGACCAGAGCAGTGCCCCGCACACAGTGTGTCAGGGAGCCTTCCCAGCAGGAAGGAGCCCGTGCAAGCACAGCACTTTGCTGAGCGCTTTCCAAGGATCATCTCATTTGATCTCATTTGATCTCATTTGTACCTTTACGGTATAGATATTTATAGTATGTCCCTTTTATAGGTGAGGAAACGGACTTGACAGCACGTTAAGTAACTCAGCTCCAAAGCCCGAGCTTTAACCTGCTGGCCAGCACCCCCTTCTGGTCTGAGGCCCTAGGGTGCACAGAGCATAGAAGCCTCATGAGGACTTCCCAACTGAGCTTCTCTGGGACCTGGTGAGAGGCTTCCAGGTAATGGCATTTCTAGCACCTGGAGCATCTGGGCAGCACTTGATGCAGTGCTTATTGATGATTGGTGTCATTATCTCTGCAATGATTATCTTTCCAGTAGACAACAGATTGGCTCCTGTTTCATTCTCCCCTGAAGCTTAGTACTTGACGTCATGCTGGATGCGTAGTAGGTGCTCAGTAAACAGTTGTGCAGGGGAGGTAAGAACAATTAGATCTAGGTCAAGATGGAATTTCTGCATCCCCCTTATGAATCCTCACCTGCTTTGCATTTTAAATGTCATGTGCATAGAGGTCTGACTTGCCCTTCAAACTTGATCCCAATAGCCCAACAGAAGGGGTCCCCAACTCCAACCTGACCCTGAGCCTTAGCCTTTCACCCCTTGGAATCTCTTGCTTGTTTTCACGTTGCTGGGTCTTCATCATAGAGGAGCCCTTTGCTTTTTAGCTAACTTTACTGGTAGAGAAATCACCGAAATCACCTTTATTCCTCATAAATGAAATTCCTGTTTCCAGTAGATTTCAGGAAATCCAATATTCTCCATAGGCTGACCCTTATATGCCCTCTTCAAACATCTGGGGATAAAACTTGTGGCTCCCAATGCCAAACGGTTCTGGCCGTCAACCTGGTATCTGCCTGGCTACCCTTACCTTAATCATTCCCATAGAAAATACGAAGGGAGGAGATTGATAGAGCTTACTGAACATGTTCCATCACTGCGACCTGCACTGTGGGCCCTGCTCTCGTCTCAGAGCCTCCCAAGGGGCCTCCCCCCTCCCTCTCCACATTGCAGTAAAGTTGACTTTGCTTCATCGTTCACTGGTCCATAATCTAATAATAGATTCTGTGCTATACTCTTCACTCCTCGGGGATTCCTACCTAGATGAAAACAGACCAGTGGGGCCTCTCTGGGGTAGACTGGTATGAGCTGCATGCTAACTGCCCAGTGGGAAGCCTGCGGCCTCACGGGCCTTATTATAAAGCAAGGGACCCAGCAAATGAAGGAGAGGTGTACAGGAGGATTAGCTAACCAGCCATGCAGCCTCCTGGGGCCACCTCAGGCCCTGGAACAGATTTCCACAGTGCCCTCTGATCTGAAGAGGGTGAATCTAACTGGGGGCAAGAGTCTGGTGCCTTTTGGTTCAGAAGCCTGAATTTTTTGGCACTCCCCGATCCTTGGTTTCATGAATCTGATCCTTAGAACTCATAAAAACTTTAAGACTTTTAATATTTGGATCATTTTAATTTTGCTTTCACCTGATTTGTTTCTGTGCCTCCATGGGACAGAAAAATGATGGTTTTAGAATTTCAAAGAAGAGTGTTCAGACTCCAAACAAAAGGATCTCTGTATAAGCCAAGGAAAGATGCTTACTGAAATGTGTTTTCTTCCCATAGAATAAAAATCCCAACCCTGCTAAAAATCCTGATCCTTTCTCTTCCTCTGAACTTAGGAAATGGCCTGTTATGAGATCTTCTCATTAAAAATAATTGGGGCCCCCTTTAAAAGACAATATCCAGTGGAGAGTCATCTTAAGTTAGGGATGGACAGCTGGTACCCCGACATCCGGAGAAAGGGGTGGGACTCTCTGAGCTTCTAATTTGTAAAATGGCCTTGCCAATAGTAGCTCCTTTCCAGTTTTCTTGCAAACACCGTGAGAAAAGGCACCTGGCAGTAGCTTCTGGTCCACAGACCCAGTGAGGGACATGGGACAAAATTCTTGAAGAAGAAGGGGAACAAAGTGAATGAGGCAGGATCCTTGAAGAGACCTAGATGGAACCTGAGATCTTGAGAATGCAAAAACGCTTAAGAGGAGTCCTCTAGACCTTTCTGGAAGGATTGCTCTCTACCCTTGCTGTGGCCCCTCTTTTCACTGACTTAATTCTACACTTCGAGGCTGTGACTGACTGCTGTCTGCCCTGTTACCTCTACGACCTTGCCTAGTTTCTTGCGGTCCTGGGGCTCTGCGGGCCTCGGGGTCTATGAGCTTGAGAGGGGGTTGGCTTGTGTTTAGGGACAGTGCAGGACCCCCTGTCATCCTTAGCCCCATCTAGGTCCAAGGGGCGAGTGTGGGCTAAGGTGTCCACCCCTCATGTGAAGCCCGGGCTTTTCTCTGAGCTCTCGGTACGGTGACTCGGTCTTTAGGACGCACAGACTTTGATCAACCTGTGGCAGAAGGTTTGTGTGAAACCCTTCCTGGTTTTCTTTTTCTTTCTTTCTTTTCTTTCTTTCTTTTCTTTCTTTCTTTTCTTTCTTTCTTTCTTTCTTTCTTTCTTTCTTTCTTTCTTTCTTTCTTTCTTTCTTTCTTTCTTTCTTTCTTTTCTTTCTTTCTTTCTTTCTTTCCTTTCTTTCTTTCTTTCTTTTCTTTCTTTCCTTTTCTTTTCTTTTCTTTCTGAAACACAAATGGGATCTGGAATTGATCCCAGATAATACATCTGCCTCTTCATTTCACTTCAGAGGGGCAGGATAACAGGAAAGGCAATGAAGACAACTAAATGCATTTATGATTTATGCCCCTGTGATAAATCAATGGGTGATTTCTCCCCAAAATGTGGTCACTGCCCGGCTAACTCATACCAGCTGCCACATCTGTGAGATGCAAAAGGGGATGGGGGCCGAGCCCGCTCCGTGCCATGTGCACAGCAGGCCTGCACCCCGCCCCCCACGGGCGGGTTGGGACGCGGGAGCGGGGTGTCTCTACGCACGCAGTCAGGAGGAGGGGTTGCCTTGCAGCCACCTTCCGCTCCCTCTCGGGTCCGTGCGCGCCTTCCTTGCGGCCTGCCGGTGCAGTTCCATGCAGCCTGGCCTTGGTTCATCTCCAGCATTCCTTTCTGTGCTTGCCTTCATGTGTGAGGAGTTAGATTTTTCCATTCCCTAAAGGTGATTCGATCAGGCCAGTTCTCACCAGAGTCCCTCAGAGCAAGCGGGGAGAGTGGAAAATCACATTAACTCTTACATTAACTCCAGCTGCTTTGTGCAGAGAGGGAGATGGCAAAGAGGCTTCATCTGGAGGGCCAGCTCCTGGCCTGGGGAGGGGCTCCCTGGAGCGCTGGCTTGGGAGGGGACGCAGGGGCCCGTCTGGCTGGGAGGGGACAGGGCCATGGCCAGACTGCGGTGTCATCGTCCGCAGGAAGGCCGGCGGTGGCCCTGGGACCATGCGTCTGCCGTCCCTCTCCTCCGTGGTCTCTTCGCATTCTGAAGGCCCGGCCTTATGTTTCTGAACCTGGGAAGCTGAATCTACGTGTTCCAAAAAATTCTGTCATTAGAAATTTTCAAAAATCTCTTGAACCGTTTTTTTTTTTTTGGCTGCTTGGCAGTCACATAGCAACTGGATTGCTTACTTCCCCACCATTTGTTTTTTTTTTTAAGCATCATCTGAAGCTAATTTATCCAGGAGTAACTTGGGCTTTGGGGGGGAAAAGTCACATTCATTTTATAAGTTACCTGCAAATGAAACTGCCTGGTTTTGCCTCACATTTTCCTCTTGTTGAAAAATGTCTTTGTTACTCCGTTTTTGCCTTTTATTACACAAACTTGAGAAACTCTCAGGAATGCAGTTTAAAGAGTTCGGCAACATTATTTTCCTCACCTTTCTTTCTGGGGGGGAAAAAAGTGCCAAAGCCATTTGCTGGGCCAAGACTGGGAGGTGAGATCCCCTGGAGATGGGAAAAGGTGGAGCAGCAGGGTCCAGAGACCGGTGAGGTGGCTGATGCTCTTTGTCACTGCGGATGGCAGGCTGGAGACAGAGACGCTGGCTGTGGGCGGGGACACCGAGCTCCCACGGGAACCTCCGCCTCTGGGCCAGATCGCCCTGCTCCATACAGACTGAGTATAGAAAGGAGAAACGAGCCAGCTAGTAAAGGTTGTTCATTTGATGTCTCTGCTGATACTTCACGTTACCATTGTCCCAGCCAGAAATAATATACCTGCAGCTGTATTTCTGTAGGACAGCGGGGACAGCTAATAATATATTGGGCTGTCTTTTCTCCCGCGATGGCCCACGGGGAAGATAGAAACTCTACCTTTATGTTATCCGGTGGTACTAATCAGAAACCATTGCTGTAGAAATGACTTGTCCTGTTTGGTTCCCTTCTAATAGGAAATCATAAATTAAAACAGAGTTTGATAGATTCTGCTTAATGCCAAAATGAAATCCTCACATATTTTTTTGGATATTACATAATTAGTTGACTTCTCAAAGGAGTTCTAATTATGCCTATGGAATCAGCTTAAGATAATGAAATGCATTCATCTCTCTGGCAAGCCGTCTGTTGCTTAGCACTGAGCTCCGAGTCAGTCCTCTGGGGTCCGCCTTCTAGCTCCACGAGCAAAGCTTTATTTACAGCCGCAGAACTTGGAAATGCAATACAAAGTTATTTTGTTATGTACTTCTTTCTTTATTCCTTCTAAGAAAATCAGTTTTCCTTAGCTTCATAGACTGTGTAAATGACCATGTGTAAAGTAGCTGTACTAATCCCCAAACATAAAGATTCCCCCCAGCCCCAAATGCATCACTAAGATTCATAATACCAGAAAGACTGCCAGAGATAGGAAGAGAATAATGACAAGGCCAAAGGGAATGACTTCTTTGTCTCTGAACTGCATTATCTGTGACCTTAGTACTTGGGAAAAAGTTAAATACATGGGTGGATGGGTGGGTGGAGAAGCAAGTGGATGGTGAAATGGGAGGGCAGATGTGTATTTGAACAGATGGATGAATATTTAATCAGGAAGGGATATACATGGAATAGAGCTAGTGCACAAAAATCTACCTTTGCATATATTATTCCAAACTTGATTGTTAGAGACAATTATGAAGAAAAAGAGGGCATTTTTTTTCTAATAATTTCTTATTGGCAAAAGGAGAGCTCAAAATTCTTTTAATTGCTCAGTAGAGAGCTCTGAAAGTAACAGCAAAGGTGTGGGGAAAGTTGACTTGGGAGGGAAATAGAAGAAATGTCTCTGAGACAAACCTGGTAAGAGAGAGTATTAAGTTCCAATAGCAGAAAATATCAGATAAAAATTTATTCTCTATAAATAAGTCATTCATAGCCAAAATTAGAACAAAGCTCTGCTTAAATTTCACTGGAAAGTGGACTGTTCCAAATCACGTTAGTGAATGAAACCCAAGCCAAGAAGGAGCCATTCAGAGTGACATTTATGGAGTGTTTCTGCCTCAGTTTTTACATTTAATAATGAAGATGCCCTGCCCAATCCTATTGTTGACACAGCCATAGAGAAAATGCAGGGATGCCCACTGGTTTTCCTTCCCCAATTTAAGCAGTCATGAATCTCTTCTGATGGGCATAGGCACCAAAGGTGTTTTCACTGTTTGCCATGAAGTCACCTCCTTTCCAAATATCCCTTGAAATACATGTAGAAAGAAAGGCCTGGAAAGATGTTCAACCAAGTTTTCCTAAGACAAAAGATGTCTTGTTTTATGACACGTGATGCAGGGTGACTGGGGAATTGCCTGGCAGTGTGAGGGCAACCTAGGCTTGCTTTATCCCCGGCACACTTGGAAATACTTTGTGCCATCAAATGCCTTCCGTCCAGCCTAGCACCTGGGGCAGAGGAATCCTTACAAGAACCTGCCCGTGCGGTTGGTGGCTGAATTCCAGTGGGAGTACCTGTGGACAGTTCTTCGGCTCTAGGGTTGGATTCTCCTCCCATCCAAAGAGCCATTCATGAACTCTCTGCTGCCCAAAGGATTCTTTCTTTCATGTTTTTAGCAGAAGCAACTCACCCTGGCTTAAATTCCCAAAGATCAGGTCCCCTTGTGTTACTCACTCATCTCTATTCCAGCTGGCACAGCAACATGGCTCCATGAACATTGTTTTAAAAATCCCTGCATTGAGTCCCTTCATGAGACAGTCACACGAAAGGACCTTTCCTTGTACTATTCTTTCAAAAATATAACGTTGGGATCCTAGAATCTCAGAAACCCTAGAACCTCACTTGATGTGGTGAAAGATAGGAATTGGTCTTTAAGACTAAAGTATGACATCTGCAGTTTTGTTTTGTGCTAATTGAATATATAATCAGTAACCATGATTAATCATCATCACCAAGGCAGAGGCTGAAACAAGCAGTAATAGGTCAGGTGGTATTTGTCGTGGATGCGTGGGCATGCGTTGATTCCATGAACAGGTTTCCATTTTCTCTCCGTTCCTTCAGAGACGGCAGCCTCACTTTCAGTCAAGCCGGGGTGTTGAACCCTGGTAGCTGGTGCACTGCCCGTTACCAGCAGACCACTTTGTGTTGAGTTATAGGGAGAGACACAGTCTAGGTTTTTGAAAAATTGTGCTAAATATTTGGACCATGTATTAGGAGTCAAAATGGGCATTTTTAAATTTGACTTTTGTAACCAACTTGAGATGGCAAAGAAAGCAGATTTGGCATGAAGAAAGAATTTCTTATTCAAACATTCAAAGGGCTATTGATTTCTTATAACTATCTATTACGCAGTGTTTAAGGACAACCTTTATTTTAAGAACAAATATCATGAGTAGACCTCAAAAAAGGCAAATCCTCTGAGTGTGGGAGAGGATGCTTTATGTATTAGTAATACATTAGGTCTCATAAAAAAAGTGGGTCAATCAAACATTTTGCCTGGAGTACCTAATCTTTTTCCATGCAGAGTCATTACTATGTGGCTGAGAGGCAGAAGACCCGAGTCTTTGTTCTCCCTTCTCATAATAATATTTAATCAAGGGTGAACGGCCTGGCAGAGTCCAAGAGGCCAGGATCGGCCAACAGGGTGCATTTGGGACAATGGGCCCAACGCTCTGGGAATGGAAAATGATGAAGTTAATGTGTGGGTAGGGCTCTGCCATTGTTCAAGGAGGCATCCTTGGCCTTTTGCAGTGTTGAATAACAGTGACAAAATCTCAGTCACTGTTTACACGGGCTTATTCCTCTGGTGTAGAAATGCACTCTGAGCTCACTCTTGGCATTTGCTCTGCAACAAGGGGAGTTTTTCATCTTTTTTTTTTTTTTTAAAGATTTTATTTATTTGAGAGAGAGCTCTGGGGAAGGAGCAGAGGGAGAGGGGCAAGCTGACTCCATGCCAAGCACGATGCCCAACATGGGGCTGGATCCCATGACCCTGAAGTCATGATCTGAGCCGAAATCAAGAATCGGATGCTTGAGCGCCTGAGTGGTTCAGTCAGTTACGTGTCTCCCTGCTGAGCAGGGAGTCTGCTTGTCCCTCTGCCACTCCCCCTTGATTGTGCTCTTTTATTCTCTCTCAAATAATTAAATAAAATCTTAACAAAAACAAAAACAAAACAGAGGCAGATGCTTAACCAACTGAGCCACCCAGGCGCCCCTTACTCTTCATCTTTTCAGTTAAAAACAAAATCATTCTGTTCCTTCTGGGGTTGTAGGAGTAAATATCATCACCAAGCCTGCCCAGATTGCTCTACTGGTAAATCGGTTTGTCACTCCAGTCACTTGATGCAGGGGACAGGACCCTGGAAGAGGGCCCATACGAATGATAGCGAACCAGTCGACTGTGGGCCCATCGCCAGCGTGCCTTCAAGACTAGCCGGCAGGGCCCTGCAGAAGTCTGGCATCTACTCCGCCTCAGGCTTCACCTCAAACCTGGGCTTTTTCTGCACCAGGGCACCACAGCCTCCCCCAAAGGACATCTTCATATGCTGCTCCATCCCTTGCCATGCTCCCGTTCCTGTTTCTGACTCAACAGCACACACACACCTTTCAAATTTCCACTCAGGCCTGTCTCTCCTGTCCCCTGTGCCCCAGCCTGGGCCACATTCTGTCGTCACGCCTTCACATGGGATATAGCATTCTTTTCCCTCTGAGCACTAGTGTCTGCCTCTGACATCCTCATCAGGGGTATTTCTTATTATTTAGCTCCTTCATTAAGCTATATTCTCTGCATGGTAGAGTCAGGGCCATCTTCCTGGGCATGCTATAGCATCGTCGCTCAGGGCTCCTGAGCATTAAGAAGGGCCCTGGGCTCATCTTGATGCTCTGTTGTTGCTGCCCTGAAATCCTTCACACTTTTTTTTTTTTTTTTTAAAGATTTTACTTATTTATCTGACAGCGAGAGACACAGAGAGAGAGGGAACACAAGCAGGGAGAGTGGGAGAGGGAGAAGCAGGCTTCCTGCTGAACAGGGAGCCTGATGCGGGGCTCGATCCCAGGACCCTGGGATCATGACCTGAGCTGAAGGCAGGCGCTTAACGACTGAGCCACCCAGGTGCCCCAATCCTTCACACTTTTTGAACCAGGGACCTACAATTTCATTTTGCACTAGGCCCCACAAATCATGTAGTCGGTCCTGGGTTGGGCCACGTCTGTTTCTCTCAGATCTCCAACACATGGTATACGTTCAAGAAGTATTTTGTAAATGAATGTTTCATTGACAAAAGATGATCTCCTTTCATTAGTGCATGAAGTATACAATGCCTAATACCTAATTTCAAGTCAGGATGTTATATATTTTCCTGGCAGCTCACTACCTACTCTTATTCTTTTCATAAAGTTTGGCACATGCAACCAAAATTGAATTAAAGAGACATGCGTATTATGATCTAAGAACAAAAATTGGTTGCAAACCATAGGAAGTATAAAAATGGGCTGGTCTGTTGTTCATTTTTGTTCTAAATTTAGAATGGAAAGGGTGATGTTTAGAGAGCAAAAATGCTAATTGTCTCGCAAAGGGTGCTGTAGTAAGCTGGGGCCGACATACCATGTTGGAGACAGTATCCTTCACATGATAGAGGAAGTTGAGACAGTGGCTGGGGCTCCTTTGAAGTAAACATAAATACTTTCCCCTATGTTCATGCAGGGCCAAGGAAACACTGAAATAACAAAATGTCCAGTTTGATCTTCCCATCACACAGTTGGGAAACCTTGCACTCTTGCACGGTAAGCTTGGCCAAATGTCTGCCAAGGAGTCGGGGAGAAAATACAAGCCTTCCCCATTTTATGCAGCTTGCCCACACGTTCTCTGTCAATTCTCTGAGCTGGACGCATTTCCCCATTTCCCTATTTCCCCTTGCCCACCCCAAAGGTGACTGCCACAGACTGTGGAGTTGGCAGGATTTTCCAGGCTGTGCCGGCACATGCTGTTAATAAATTAGGTGCACAGAAGTGTGATGGCAAGGCGTTTCCTCCTGGAGTTCATAGGCCTTCCAGAACATTTATGTCTCATTATAGCCCGTACAGCAGTTTATGCCCTAATAAATCAGAAACGCTTTGCAGAGATGGGCTGGACCGTAATGAATCTTTCTGTTGGCATTTTCCCTTTACAGGCGCAAATAATGGAGCAAAACCGCCCCATCTGGCCACTCTGTAAGAGAGAACTCACAGTGGGAGCTGTTTTCTCAAGCATGACATAGGTCATTGCAGGTAGCAGGAGCAGGGGGGCAGCTGGGGCTGGGAGTGACAGCGTGGAATGAAGCCATTTACAAGCCTTTATCACTGTGATTATAGGCATTAGCTGGACTGTCAGGGTCCTGTTCTCCCTTCCTGTGATGGGCCTCGGGTCTTCCCTGATTTTTCACATTTAATTTCCAGACCTGTTTGCTGTCTTGCAAGCAGTGCAAGAGAACACACACCCTCAGCATGGTGTGTGGACCAATTCACTTTGATTTATGTTCCATTATCTTAATAAGGTATGCTCTCAGCTAACTGGGAATGGTTGCCAAGCAGGGTGGGGGGGTCACCTTCTCTCCCTGCCTTCCCTCACCAATGCAAAGAGATGTGTGAGGAGAGCCAAGTAAATATGGAAATTATTACTAATTACGTGGTGATGGACGGAAATGCATTGTTCTGGCTAGGCAATCAACTTGTCTCTGGTGGAGTTTTACCAGATATAAAATAAATAAATAAATAAGTAAGTAAGTAAATAAATAAATGTATGTATGTATGAATCATATTAAAAACAGTGCCTAGAAATAAGTGAGAAATTTGTTTTTGATGCTTAGGCATTTTCACGTAGGAACCCGTTACCCATTTGGGAAGTAAACAAATATCGATCATTTCCTTTGAACCTAGTAGCTGAGGTCTCATTCATTGAAGAAAAAATTTACATCTAGTTAAGTCAAAGCAACTATTTTGTTTTTTCTTCATTTTCACCCTAAGTGGTCTGTGCTCCTGCCTTTCGCAGGGCTGTGGAGGAGCTTTGGAGGTGCCTGGGCTGCTTGTTTGTGTTTATAGATAGGCTTCTAGGGGTCCTCAGAGAGTGGGATATATCCTGCTGCACCTATTCTATTCCATAAAGGCTCGCCTGGTGCCTCTGGGAAGGCAGAGGAGACACAAGTGAGGGATTGCACGATTTATCAAAAGTGACAAGGAGAACAGAACTCCTCCATCGGCCTCAGCTACCCTCATATTTACATAACACCTTCCTTCCAGTGTTTTCCCCAGCAGATGGCCAGGTAAGGTTCATGGACTCTGCATGGAAATACAGCTGCTCTGGAGCATGCACAGGGGATATTTTGATCTCTCTCTCAGCAGAATTATGCAGTGGTCCACGGAGGGAGGGAGGAGACAAAGTCACTCCCTAGCTGAAGAAGCCCTGGAAATAGAGACTCAAAGCCAAGCGCTGCTTTGCAAATTGGGAGGTGGCCAAGGCCCGGCCCCCCAAGACTCAGGGAAAAAGTCAAATCCTGGAGGAGTTAGCAGTTGACCACAAGTGGGTCTGCCCATCTGCCCTGCTGTAATGGGAAAGTTAGTAAGACTTGAGGGGGTCACAGAGGGACATTAATGTATTGACTGAGATGATCATGCTGTGCCAAGGGGAAAAATGGTTGACCCTCCAAAGGGATTCTCCAGGTAAAATGAAAGTGCCCCTCATCATCCTGCTTCATCAAGATCCCAGCACCAAGTGAGGGACTTTGTCCAGGACTTCATTCTAAGACTGAGCATGTGTCAGGAGACCTCATCTGCTACAGGATGTTGAACCCACACGGCTGCTTTTATTTAAGGTTCCATTTGAAACTGGCTGAGCCATAGTGGGTAATTAGCACCTTTGCTGTTGGAGCAAATGGTACTGGGATTGGTTGGGGTTTCCTAATCAAGTTGACTGCTTTGCAGTTCTTGGTAAAAGAGTCGAAAGAGAAAGAGAGAGAGAGAGAGAGAGCGCCAGAGTGGGCTGGGGATGCTGCGTGTCCCAAGGTATGAAACCGAGCTGAGGAAATAGCCAAAGGGTCTTGATTCAGCACCCTGCCCCCAGCGCCATGTTCTAACCCCACTTAGGCCTTTTCCTTCCTCTGAGATCTGGGCAGACCCCAGAACTTGTTCATATATCACATTTCTCTTCTCTAAAATCTGCTGATGGAGACTCTGGCCTCATTTTAGGTGGTTGTTTCCAGAATAAAAATTAAAGAGAAAAAGGGTTTGTTGGGTATAGTCAGCTGTCCAGGCCTGAGTATGTTGATTGTTTAAGTCAGTATCACACTTACGACTTGGTCAGGACTGAGGACATATCCTAAGGTGACATGCCTGGTGTAGCTAAGATGCCAGCTAAGCCACTTCCAAACTGGGTGACCTTGTGCAAGATGCGTAAGGCATCTGTGCCTCGGCTCTTCTGCATGTGAATAGATTGTCGTGTGAACTCTTTCGAGGTTCTTGTGAGGATTGAAGCAGATAGCCATGCAAAGCCATAGTCTGGTGCTAGCACAAAGTAAATACTCAACAGGGGACAGTTGTGATGACGATGATGGGGCAACAACAAGGATGGTGACATTGTTACCTCGGACACCCACAGCCCGAAGACCTGGAAGCTAGTTTACAGATGAGCAATAGATTTCATTCCACATGCCAGTGTCTACTGATGGGATGACTGTGTTGAACAAGATGCTGAGCCTGCATCTGGGCTCAGTGAGAAATCAATTAGGGATATTTGCCTTTAGAGGTAGAACCAAGGGTGATGACACATGCTGTGAATTTGCTGTCTCTTTAATGTTTCATGACAGCCCTCAATAGCTGTGAGATCTGGGGTAGATCCACTTCTCTTGGAATCTGTTTTTTAACCCATACATAGAATGAAGAGGCTGGGCCAGATCAGTTTTCTTGGGAGTGTTCAGCTGAATGTTAGAAGATGGTGGGAGCAGGCGTAGAAAATGTTCTTCGGGTAGGTTTTGGAAATGCTATGTATAATTTAACAAGTCAAGGCAGGTCTCCTTATTGCAGGACTTCTCAGAACCTTTAATGTGCTGAAAATTCCAAAAGGGGACATGCTTCCCAAACTTACCTGATCATGAACACATTTGTTTTCCTAACAGTAGCAAGTGGTGAGGCTTGTGTTGCACACACAAGAGAAATGAGATAACCCCTGAGGTCCATTCTTGCTCTCCAAAGTCTGTTAAGTCTCAAAACTCAGATAATTTAATGACTTCCTCTCCCCACCATGAGCTTTTCATATCTTATCAAAAATGCAACTCTTTCTTAAAAGCCACATTTAAATGATGGTTCTCCATTGGCTTGGAACACCTTTGAAAAATACCAAAGGTGATACTTAGGAAAACACTAACACTTAACATTTACAAGCGCTTCATTCTGAATCTCCGCTTTAGGTACAAGTCATTCTGAAGGGTTTGGTTCACTCTTTGACCTCTTTCTCAGTATTTGACTTTCCTCTCTGGGCTGGTCTATACTGAGGACCTGTGGAGTGAGACACCACACCCTTTCCTCTCCACCTTAGACTCCTGTCACCTCGTCAGCCTATCTAAGCTATCTGAGAGGCAAAGGAAAGCCCCAGTCTGTCTTTTACATTTGCTCTGGTCACTGTGTTTTCCACGGCAGGCAAGGAATAACAAGGATGTGCCCTGATGGCACCGGAAATCGAAAGGTTTGTGTTGATTTCTCATTGGTCATCAGTAGATAACTTTCTCTTTTGTATTATCTCTGAAGGTGGTTGAAATTATTTTCTTGGTATCAATAATGCTGTACAGTAACTTTGGGTAATTGGTCTCTTTTAGCAGGCAAAATCTGAGAATGTGCTTAGAATGTAGATATGGTCTCCAGTTTTCTTTTCTTCTGCTGGGCAACACAGAGCATTTTTCCCCTAAAGGGGTCCCACAGAGCACAGGCCCCTTCCATTCATTCACTCACTTATTCATGAATGAGTGAGGTGGGTGGAGGGGGGGAATGTTGGACAAGGGGAAGGAGGATGGAAATTGGGGAAAGAACACGTGCAGTAGTTGTCTCAGGAGGCTTGAACAGAGAATAGACCAGGGGTAAAATAGGAGACCCTGACATGGGAGGACCCACTTGAGATTTTTAATTATCAATTTATTTATTTATTTTTAAAGATTTTATTTCTTTATTTTAGAGAGAGAGAGAGAGAGCATGTGTGCACACGCATGAGTGGGGGGAGGGGCAGAAGGGGAAGGAGAGGGACAAGCAGACTCTGAGCTGAGCATCGAGCCCTATGCAGGGCTCAATCTCAGGACCCTGAGATCATGACCTGAGCTGAAACCAAGGGTTGGATGCTTAACCACCTGAGCTACCCAGGCGCCCCTTTAATTGTCAATTTAAAGTGGGACTGGTCAACAGAGTGGTGGTGTGTTTTTCTCCAGTTGTATTTAGCTGCTTCAGTAAAGGCCAGAGGAGGTGAAAAGTTGGATCTAATCAGGGATGGGGTGCGAGCTGGATGGAAGGAGAGTTTAATGGACTTGAGAGTTCACTCAAAGGGAATGGAATGAGCCTTAGAATCTAAGGTGGTTAAGGAAGGAGGTGAGACTAAGAGGCAGGTGATGGACAGTGGATCTACTATGATCTACTATGCTGAGGTTCCAGTGGAGGGAAGTGAGCTGGTGGTCTGATAACTGAGTAGAGAAAATTGAGATTTTGGAGGTAACACAGTATTGACAGAAATAAAGTGTAAACAGTGATAATGACTTTCCATCAGTCTAGACCATCTAGGTGCCCTCTTCTTGCTTCCATGTTTACCTGATCACTCATGAATACTTCAGCAGTGAGCTCACTGCCTCTGTTCCCACTATCTTCCTGTTGTCATTCTTGGTGACATTAACATCCATACAGATGGGTCATCTGACATCTTGGCTTCTGAATTGCTTAACAACATCCGTTCCAAAGGTGGTGTCCTCTACCCACTTCAACCACCTGCTTCCATGGTTATATCCTAGATTTTGGATCAGTTTTTCTTTCTTTCATAGAACCCTTGTTGAGATTCTGCAGAGGTAGCCTTCTCTGGAACATGCTTCTGGAAGTGCCGGCTTTGAATCCCAGTACAGCCACAAACTGCCCATTACTTACTTTCCTGAGCCTCTAGTGTCTCACTTTTGGTAATGGCTCGTGTGCAGAGTGGTTGTGGGAATTGTGAGTGAACACATCTAAAAGCCTTGACTCGATCCTTGGCTTATAGCCCCTCCTCAGTAAATGATAATCACCTTCCTTACCGCCCTCCCCCCCGCCCCCGGCCCCAGCAGCTTCTGGGTGATCTTGATATTGGAACTTGAGCCACAAATTCCATCTGTTAAAGGAGTCATTCTCTTTACACATAACAGCACTGATTGAAGGGATGGTAAATGGGGGCTTGGAATGGGTGCACTGGTTTCATCATGCCTGAGTCTTGCTAGGACCCTGATAGATGCTGACTCTGTCCTGGGCACTGTTGGGTTGCTCGGTCCCTCCTGCAGCAGGGTGTATGTTGTGGGGCGATGAACACGGGTGTGTGCTGGGTCCTACATGCTGAGCTGTTTGCAGGACAGAAGGGTTCAGTTAAATGAGCAGGTGGTCGGAATCTGGGGAAATGACCTTCTGCTTTATCTTGATATCTAGGTCATTAGGACCGTCCTTCCCATGGGCTGGCAGGAATTCCACTGAGCAGAGACCCAACCCACTTTTTCCAAGGAGTCCTCCTGATGCTCTGTTAGCTGGAGAAGGTCGGAGGAGTGTTGCCAGCTGTCTGCCAAAGAGAGGGCAGAGTGGATTAATTAAAACTAAAAATAAACCTTGACTGGAATTGCTCTTGTGGGTGGAGGGAAGATGGATTGTCCAGGGCTAAGAATTTTGAGGCTGTCTCCTTTGCATTTAACTTTGACCCCTTAAAATGACTGAGGAAGAGGAATTGTTTTTGGCACAGGTAGGTGATCCAACGTCCACACCGTGTTAGTTCTGATTCAGCACATGCAGGGAGGTAGTAGTTAGTTACAGCATTTTTTTTTTCTTTTTAAACTCAAGTGCATGGTATTTGAGAATCAGAAAGGAGCTGTTGTATTTGGGCCCTTGAGCACAGCCCCCAGCCACATAAATAGATATTGTCTCTGGATGAAAACTTATCCAATCTACTTTAGAAGCTTGGGTTTTCTCTTTTAGTACCCCAAAATGGATAACTTTACATACTAAAACCATTGTAATGTTGGTTGTTCTTGAATGGGAAATAGTAGAAGTATTTGGTACCATGAGCCTTCTAGCCAGTTGTTAGGAGGTAAATTCATCTGGCTTATTTGATAGAAAGAAGCTTAATTTAGGTAGTTCTACAGGGGGGTGAAAAATAAAAAGAAAAGGCAGACCTAAATGTATGTGGTATCTTCCAAGTTTCTCTTATTTCATGGCCAAGAGCTGTAAATGGCAAGATTGATATGATATTTGAACTAAGGAAAAAATTAGCTCTCATCACCTGAGCTAACAAATAGTAATCTTTAGTAAAAAGAATTGGCCTCATTGGCCTATTTCAAGACCAAATAGATTTAAATTCTCTTCAAATACACATCAAGGTTTAACATACCTTCAAAAGCAAGGCATTAATTATGAACCCTATAGAGTGACTAGATGAAAATTCAATGAACAGTTTGAGACAACTTTGTGGTATTTGAAGAATTGCCTTATGTAGCCAAAGTACTTTCTCTTTTACTTTTTTGTCCCAGGGATATGTTATAAACTGTGTTTTATTATTATGAAATATTATCATTTCTATCCCAGTTGATTGGGTGTTTGGGTGGGAAAAAAGTCAAATCTCTGAACCAAAGAGAATATTGGAATCATGTCATCATGGCCGTAGGAGTAGAGTTTAGTTGTTTAAGCTAGGTGGATGCCAGGGAGAAGGAATTTTAGTCTTAAAAAATAGATCTTCATCAGAGGCAGAGAGAGGGCAATAGCCCGCAGTATTTAGAAGGGAAAGTTAGGTTACTTTTAGAATCTTGAGTGATACATTTGTGATAAGAAAGAAATGAAGCAAGAGGTGAGAAATTCACAGAATAGGAATTCACAGAATTCTAAAAAAGACTTAAGGGATAGATGGAGGTAGCTGTAGATGGACCTTGTTTTTGAAGAATTCCATTGCATATAATAATCTGAATCTGAGGAATCTAAGAAAAGTTCGAGGGGCTTAGATCAGTGGGGATGGAGGGGTCTGAGAGAATCCTAGGACGGTAGACTTGCCTTCCATTTTAGATGGATCTTTCTAACTTGGCTAGAGGTCTCCAAGAGTGACGTGGTCTGGCCGTGGCAGGAGTTGAAGTCTTTTTGCACTAAGATTTGGTGTCTGTATGATTTCAAGTTTGCTGCCCACGTAGAATAACAAGGCAAGAAGGGAGACTTGCAGTAAAAGAATTCAAGAGAGAGAGAATTTAGTAGGAAACGAGGGACATACAGGAAATCCCAGAAACCCAATCACACATGACGGCAAAGAACAAATTAAAAAGTAGATCAACAAGTCCATTAACTGCATAAACATTTCTGTGTTCAGGAAAATTTGCTCTTTTCTTAAGTTTAAAAATATAAATGATGACATTTCTTGCAGAATTGCAGGAACAGAGAATTGCAGGCAAAAACTCTGGCTTTATGATCAGATGGGAAAAATATGCAGTGGCAGCGCAGTAAGGGGCTGTATGGGAATCCCAAGGAAACTGGTTCTTTGAAAACAAGTATGAAGAATGCCTTGCATGATGGTACAAGTAATGATTAAAGACCCTTATATTTGGCTAGCCAAGTACATAGAGTCCAGAAGATGGATAAAAAAGGCTCAAGACTTACCTGTTGACCATGCTCTGTAGAGAATATCTTCAGGCTCACAGAGGAACCAAGTCCCTCTCTCTCTGGGTCCCCTTCCCACTAGAGTCCCATCAGTCCTTTTCCTTGGCCTTCCTAAGGCTCCCTTGGGCTCCACCCTGGAAGGGATGGGGCCTTGGGGCCCATAGAATCCCAAGGTTGTGACAACTACAAAATAATCAGACCTTCAAGGCTCATATTTCTGGGTATTATTATATTCAAAGAGGCTTGGCTCTTCCTAGGTCTTCTCAAAGTACACTTTCCTTATCCTGCCTTAGAAAGATGCCAAGGAAAGAGGTTGAAGGAATAGGAAGAAGTTTAGCAACTATTGAGGCAGAGACCAAGAACTCCAAACCCAGAACTAGGAGCTTCTCTAGATACATCAACCCCCAAAGGAGTTGGAGCAGCAAGGGATCCAATCCTTGCTCGTGCTTTGTGGTTTTCCAAAATGTGCTGTACCTCCGTATGTTTGCTCAATGCCATACCCTCGCCTAGGATGGCCCCTTATCTGTCTGTCACATTCCTACTCATCCTTCAAGTCCCTGCTCAGAATTGCCCTCGTTGCTGGTCATTGCTGACTTAAACGTATTCAGGAGTCCATGCAGACCATTCCTTCAAAATGTGCTTCATAATGGGTTCAAGGTCAACAAAATGAGACCCAGTCAGCATCAAGAAGGTGAATTAGAGAGTGCCTGGGTGACTCAGTTGGTTAAGCGACTGCCTTCGGCTCAGGTCATGATCCCGGAGTCCTGGGATTGAGTCCCACATCGGGCTCCCGGCTCAGCGGGGGGCCTGCTTCTCCTTCTGACCCTCTGCCTTCTCACGCTGTTTCTCTCTCTCTCTCTCTCTCAAATAAATAAATAAGTAAAATCTTAAAAAAAAAAAACAAAAAAGAAGGTGAATTAGATTCAAAGGAGAAACCATTTCTTATCTTGAAATAAAATGGCAAATCACAGCTAAGTATTTCCTCTAGTGAATAAAATTACCTTTTTGGCAATTGCCAAATTTTTAAATTTATTCAAATTTTGAAACTTCTAACATGCAGAATCAAATTTTTTATTGCCTCTCTGACCCTGAACCGGTATGATAGATCTGAGTGAAGTTTTTTGTTGCTATTAATTTAAATTCTAAAACCTACTCTATGAACACTGATAGCAGTAGAAAAAGATACTTTCGTTCATCTTTCCTGTAAGGACAAAAGATAATTTTCTTATGCAAATCACTTTTGTAAGGGTGGGTGTAGGGCATGGCTAGGGGAAGGCTGGATTGTAAAATAGCCTCCAAAATCATTTAGAGGCTGAAAAAAATTGTTTACTGGGGGAAAAGATATCACCAACTATGCCCTAGGATCAAATGTGTAGATACTTCTAAAGATATGCCCTCACATAATTGTGGAAAAGGAGAAGCTGATAATCTTACTCAGCTCAACAACGTTTCCTTTTTATTTTAAGGTTTTGTTCTGTTGACTGCACAGATGTTTTTAATTTTTCCGGGTGTGTTTATATGTTTGCAAGTTTCTGAGGCTGTGCTGATGAATGGAGTTTTTATTGAATTTATATGTAGCTTTCAGATAGTAAAAATGTGCTTAAGCTTCTTCAGCTTGCCCTGTACCCCCAGTTTGGGTCTTGTCTGAAGAAACTCATTCTACTGCCTTGGTATCCTCAGGGTTTCCCAGGGTTTCCCTGATCTTTGCCCTAAATATTCCCTAAAATCTTTGAAAAAGGAAAAATGGCACCTGTAAGCTTAGTGTCAGGACCACAAGATGGTGGATTCACTCGTGATGGTTTTCCCCTCAGATGGCAAGAATTGACCCAGCCGAGGTGGTCCTCAATGAGTATCCACTAAGATGTTGTCTACAGAGAAGAGCATTGACTTCCAGATTGCAGTCAGGACCTTTGAATGCTTGGGAGTTTTGGGAAAGTTATAGCTCTTTTGTTACATTTTTTAAGTGGAGTTATGATCAACAGGGGTTAGAGGTGAGAGAGCCCTTCCTCTGAGTCTGTTAACTCCCAGGCATGTAGTTAGCACTCACTCCCTATGTGGCCATGGGGGGCATGGGGCAATAGCTCAGGGGAAGTGTAGATGCCTTGGTCCAAGGAATTGGTCCATGGAATGTTACTTCTAAGTGAGAGAGCTCTGCTATCAAGAAAGAACATGGTTTGTTTTTTTTTTTTAATTTTTTTTATTGTTATGTTAATCCCCATACATTACATCATTAGTTTTAGATATAGTGTTCCATGATTCATTGTTTGTGCATAACACCCAGTGCTCCATGCAGAACGTGCCCTCCTCAATACCCATCACCAGGCTAACCCATCCTTCCACCCCCCTCCCCTCTTGAACCCTCAGTTTGTTTTTCAGAGTCCATCGTCTCTCATGGTTCGTCTCCCCCTCCGATTTCCCCCCCTTCATTCTTCCCCTCCTGCTACATTCTTCTTCTTCTTTTTTTCTTTCTTAACATATATTGCATTATTTGTTTCAGAGGTACAGATCTGAGATTCAACAGTCTTGCACAATTCACAGCGCTTACCAGAGCACATACCCTCCCCAGTGTCCATCACCCAGTCACCCCATCCCTCCCACCCCACCCCCCACTCCAGCAACCCTCAGTTTGTTTCCTGAGATTAAGAATTCCTCATATCAGTGAGGTCATATGATACATGTCTTTCTCTGTTTGACTTATTTCGCTCAGCATAATACCCTCCAGTTCCATCTACGTCGTTGCAAATGGCAAGATCTCATTCCTTTTGATGGCTGCATAATATTCCATTGTATATATATACCACATCTTCTTTATCCATTCATCTGTTGATGGACATCTTGGCTCTTTCCATAGTTTGGCTATTGTGGACATTGCTGCTATAAACATCGGGGTGCATGTACCCTTTCGGGTCCCTACTTTTGTATCTTTGGGGTAAATACCCAGTAGTGCAATTGCTGGATCATATGGTAGCTCTATTTTCAACTTTTTGAGGAACCTCCATACTGTTTTCCAGAGTGGCTGCACCAGCTTGCATTCCCACCAACAGTGTAGGAGGAAGAAAGAACATGTTTTGGTTGTTTGTTTGATTATTAGCTAATGGCTTTTTGCCCCTCAAACCGTACAGCTGTATCAAGTTCTTATTTGTGAACATTTCCCTTTCTATTCTAGTATATAAGACTATCTAGGGGTGAGAGGGGAAATAAAAACAAAAGCCTGACTTCTCCTGACCATATCTCTTAAGTCTATGACACAATGTCATCATGTATACAGATAGAAAAGGATGGTTAAAATATGAAACAGGAGCAAACATAGAAGAAGGTGGAAGGTTAAATGGGCAGGAGAAGGTGAGTTAACATTTAAATGCTTGTATGATCCAAGCTTTTAATTCATGAACAATTTAGGCTCAGAGAAAATAAGTAACTTGCCCAAGGCTGCAGAAGGAATACACGGGGGCTCAGAATTTGAATCCACATTGACATGATTGTAAAGTGTTATGTTGCCACTGTGTTTTGCTGCCTCCTTGTTGTGTCTTATTTACACAAAACAACGCAAAAACACTATACACACATACCCCCTCCCCAAAACCCTAGTAATGTAATGATAACAAAGAAAAGTATTTCCACAGGGAGATGAGAAGAAAATGGAGGAGCATAATTATGTGTGTGGACCAAAATCTCTTCTGTTTTATATTGTTAGCGCATCAAGAATGAAATCAACAAGGAGTAGAATTAAAGAATTTTTAAGTTCAGAAGGCAAATGTTAATGCTCAGAGAATGGTCTTAAAATATACCCCTTTTCATAAACATGCCTGGAAACCTGAGAATGCAGATTTATCTTGTCACAAGGTCATCAATACTGATGCCAAAGCACTCGGCGCAGGGAGCAAGCAGAGGTGTTGGGCTGGGTTGGGCTCCCACTGTCTGGGGAGACCGACTGCGGACTAACTGTGTTCTTACCACCCCAAGATGTGCTGCCGGCCTCACTGCTGGGCCAGGCCTGACGACATCTCTGAAGCTGAGTTATTAATTTTAACTTCTGAGTTGATTAAATTGTGTGACAACACAGTACAGTGAAAGTATGAAAAATGAAAATTGAATCCTGGTTATCTTGCAAAGGCAACTAGATAAAGGTCCCTATAAACAAACCAATAGAGATTATATCTTCTCCATTTGCACTCTCTCTACAAAGTTTCTCACTGACAGGAATAAAAAGGAAACGGAGAGAACTGGAAATTTATTTCTGAGATGAAACACTTCACATCACATTTCTACACGAGTTTCACAGGCTCCACCCGCCTTCTCCGGCTTCATTCCTGGGAGTTACCGCGTGAGGTGGAGGCTCCCATCGCTAAGAGTTCTGAGTCTTGTGTTCCCCTGGGAATGGGCTCTTGGAGCCAGCTTCACTGTGTACACCAGCTTGCTAGGTCCCAAAATAAAACACAAAAACAGACACACAAAAACCTTCCATGTGGACATGGGCAACAGTTTGAAGTAGTGGTTTTGGAGTCCAGTGACCAGTGTTCGAATCCAGACCTTGCTATTCACTAGCCCTGAGACTGTGGATAAGCTCTCCAGGAGTTTCTTCACCTGTAACATGGAAATAGCCAATGCTTATCTCAAAACTGGTAAGGTTTACAATAATGTACACAACACACCTAGCATGGTACTCAGGGCGTGGAAATCTATCCCTGTATGTTCCCTGCCATTCTCCCTCTCCTCCCATTTTTTGACCACCACCATCAACATGTGTAGTTTCTTAGGCTGCTGTCACAAAATATCACAGACTAGATGGTCTAAGACAACAAAAATGTGTTCTCTCATGGTTCTGGAGGCTACGAGTCCAAAATCAAGGTGTCAGCAGGACTCTACTGTTTCTGGAGGCTACGAGTCCAAAATCAAGGTGTCAGCAGGACTCTACTGTTTCTGGAGGCTCTAGAGAAGAATCTCTCCCATGCCTCCCCACTAGCTTCTGGTGGTTGCCCTCAGTCCTTGGTGTTAATTGGCCTGGGGCAGCATAACTCCAATCTCCACCTCTGTCTTTACAAGGCTGTCTTTTCTCAGGGCCCAAATTCCTGTCCTCTTAGAAGATAACCAGTCATGGGATTAGGGGCCACCTTATCCAGTCTGACCTCATCTTAACTCGATTACATTGCAAAGACCTCGTTTCCAACAAAGGCCACAATCATAAACACTGGGGCTTAGGGCTTTGACATACCTTTTTGGGATATAGAATTCAGCTCACAACAAACACCATCTTTATTTTAGACCCAAGGAAGCACTGACTTCATCCTAGATCACTCACATCCTCTAAAGTCACCTGCTTTGCCAGCTGCTGTAACTTCTCTTTGCCCACGAGTGGGCCTTGCTGATGGCACTAACATTTGCTTAGCGCTTGCTTCATGGGACCTGTTCTGTCTTGTTTTCCCCTGATGCATTTCGTGGTTTGAGTAGATATCATAGATGTTTGATAAAACGGCAGGGGATACTTTTACCTTCCTCATTTCCTGTGAAGCCCAGGAGACAGCATATAAAATTGAAAACCATTATTAAGTGTTTGTTATGTTCAAAAAAAAAAAAATCTCTGCACTGAGAAGCTCTTAGCTGATCACAGAACCGTGCGAGCAGCCCGGTGGGTCCTGTCTGATAAGGGGGGGTATTGGCTGAATGGTAGGAAACTCAGCCAGATAAGAGAAGGGTCTGCAAAGTTGCCTCACCCTTCAAGCCCTTCTCTTCGCTTGTCGCACGCACCCCACCTGCTTAGAGTCTAGGACTCAGCAGAGACATCTGTTCACCTTCAAGTTTAGCAAGACTGGACAGCCCTGACTTTGATTAAATGTCAACTTCCCATCAATCAACTTCTGCATGTGCATCTTGGCAAGCTGAGCCAAATGTGGAAAATGACAGTGTTCCCAGAGAACAGAGGCCTGTGAGGAGGGCTCAGCAGCTGGAAGTGCAGAGGGACAGACCCCGTGAGGCCAAGAGCTTATGGACTGGCTCTGAAATATGAGAAAAAACAAAAACAACTAGAGCAAGCAAGCAAGCAAGCAAGCAAAATAAAACAAGCAAGCAAGCAAACAGAAACCTTGAATTGAGGGAATGAATCAGGGGTCCTCAACATTTTTATGCAAAGTACCAGAGAGTAAATGTTTTAGGCTTCACAAGCCATGACAGTTTCTGTTGTGCCTACTCAATTCTATTACTGTAGCATGAGAGCAGCCACAGACAATATGTAAATAAAGGGACATGGCAGTGTTCCACCAAAACTTTATGTGCAAAAACAGGTAGGGGGCCAGATTTGGCTCCTAGGCCCTAGTTTGCCAAACCCTGGAATGAATCAGTCAATCTGATTATTTTGCTTCTGATTTCTAGAAGCTATTTCCTATATTCCATATTGTAGGAGCTCATTTCCTTTCTTTTTCTAGGAGTTATGTAGTGCAGTGATGAAGAGTCAGATTCTAGAGAAATAACACCTGGGTCGATATCCTACTGTTGCCATTGACTTGCAATGTAACCATTACCTTATGTTTTTTCCTTTGGGAAAGTGATGTAATACATATAAAGTGCTTAGCATGGTAGCTGACCCATAATAACTAATTAATAATTGTTGGTGTTTAGCTATTACTACAAACAAGTGTAGAAAACGTTCTTGTTCATAAAGGCCACCTGTGAATGGGTCATTTTGTGTTTTGTGAGGTTTTTTTTTTTTTTTTTTTCAGTAGCTGTCACCTGATTCCTTCCTCTACCTCAGCAGGTCAGAATCATCACACTCTTGTGTGCTTTTAAGGTATAATTATTAACTTATACTTGTGCATCATTGTAGTCTGTGGGATAAGAGAGGGCAAGGAGTGCCCTCATGTCTCTGTATCCCACTCCAGTACCTGCCCCAAATAGTGATCAGCAAATGCTTGGGGAGTTACCTGGCTATTACAGAAATGCTTTTTACTATGATGTTTTGAATTGTCCTAATTCTCATATGGCACCACTGTAGTTATTCAAATCAGGAAATAGAGCAATCTCCCCATCTAGCTAGACCAGGGTTTGCCCAAATACAACCGATGGGCCAAATCTGGCCTGCCACCTGTTCTTGTAAGTAAAGTTTTGTTGGAACACAGCAATGCTCATTCATTTACACGTTGTCTATGGCTGCTTTTTCACCATGCAACTGAGTTGAGTCATTGCAACAGAGACCATATGGCCCACAGGCCTGAAAAATTTGTTGACTCCGGGCTAACTCTTCATTAGTACCCTAACACTTGTCATTAAACTGCAGGTGGTTCAGATCTAGAACTTCAGACTGTGTGCACAGAGATATAGCATTGTTTGCCTATTTCAAGACTCATGGTCAAATGTTAAAGTGATATTAAGATTGAATCTATGAACCAACAGAAGGAAGTTTCAATTACTGGATTTAAGTTTAGATGTCTTCTCAATTTACATTGTATTGGGTTTCAGACATGCTAAAATTTAAGCATAGTACATGGCGGTGGTTCCCAAATTGTTGCCAAGGCACCCCAGGGCATGGCAGCAAAATCCCAGGAGCCCTGCAGGATGTTTTAAATTTCCAGGGGAAGCACAGTAACCTTCAATACGGACATGCTGCATGAACGACTAGCTTCAGTAGATCATGCAGCTTCCTCTCAGTCATGTCACATCTTTGTGAGGATGGCAGTTGGCAGTTGCTATGATTAAAAAAGCAAGTACCATGTGAAAATCAGTGTGGAACAGGAAATGAGTGTGTTAATATCCAGTGTGATGGCTTCAAGGCTTGAGAGTGTGTGCCTGGTCCATCGGGTATAGATATCCTTGTTTAGGAATGATATAAAATATTCTTTTTTCAAATGCATGTTGAGTTGTTAGGACACAGCTACTTAATAAATAGGACTATTAGATATTTTGGCCTGGAGTTATTGTAAATCAGGAAAGTTTTGGCACTCTGATCTGTGGTCTTTACAAGTAGCATATCTGAGTGTCAAGAAGAAGCACTCAATATATTTTGATATTCAAGTGGGACTTTTCTTTTTCTTGGGAAAACAAAGGATATAAAATGTGCTGGGAGAAGGGAAAGCAGGAAATCGATCATCATAAAACTTGCTGGTTAATATATCCCAGAGTGTAATATATCCCGAAGTATCTAAACTGAAAGGAATCACTTGGATTCAGCTTCTTTAATAAATAATAATTTAATGCTTATTATATGTTGGAGACATGACACTGAACAGAAAGGCATGTGCTTGCAGGAGTCATTGTAGGAATCATTTTGACAAAGCAATTTGGCTTTCTAAACATTGTGAATCTCTTCCATACTCAGCTGCATTTGATTTTCAAAGGGGATATTGAGTGCAGTGCTTTTGCAAGAGAAATCACACTGGTGTTAGGTACACGCAATCACTAGAAAAACTTTATTACTGAGAATGATTCTTCTATAAACAGACCCTGATGGATACCCTTTGTCTCAACACCTTGACCAATGGGTATTTTTTAACCCATGAGAAACACTGTGGATTTTTTGTTTTGCACAGCCATTAACCAGAATGTTCTCGTGTTCTCCCTCAGTGATACGCATTGAGTTCCCTCTCAATTTTATTATCTTTCATGTCATAGAGGCAACTTCTTATGTTTCATATTTTCTTATTGTTTATAAGAAACACACTGGCCTTTAAAAACAGAAGAAAAGGATTAGCAGTTAAATCTTTAATTAATGGCAAACATGGGTCTTTGTCCCCAAGAGCATTCTTATTCACTACTTTCTTTTTTTTTTTTTTTTTTTAAGATTTTATTTATTTATTTGACAGAGAGAGACACAGTGAGAGAGGGAACACAAGCAGGCTTCCCGCAGAGCAGGGAGCCCGATGCGGGGCTCGATCCCAGGACCCTGGGATCATGACCTGAGCCGAAGGCAGACGTTTAATGACTGAGCCACCCAGGCGCCCCTATTCACTACTTTCTATTAATTGGTCAGATATTCCTTATAAATATCCCATGTCTTCCAAATTACCTGCTGATGTTAGCCCAATCAGAAGCCATTTGTATCCATAAAGAGCCTTTCATTTATTTCCTTCTGTCCTCCCCCTTCTCCGTACTCATTTTTTATTTGCTACCTTTTTTACTTTTCTTTTCCTTCTTTCCTCCTGTCTCCTTTCCTATGAATGTTGGAAGGACAGGGAGGAGGGGGGAGGATGGAGGCTTCACAGATGCTAAGAGCACTGACGGTGGATTCCACGAGGTTTGCACTGACATCTGCTTTCTCCCCCTTGGCTGCACACACTTTACTTCTCCAGACCTCAGTTTTCAGCCTGGGTCATGGTGACAGTAAGGTGGGCTCTGTGGATGGTTGTAAGGAGGAGGTAATATCCATAAAGCACTTGACCTACACCCTGACAAAGAGAAGGCACTGTACAGTCATATCTGCTGTTAGGAATGCTAGTAATTCTAGTGACCCTTGTTAAATCTTGCAGTTTGTAGCCTTTCCCTTGCTTCCTTAGTGGCAGCATTTGACATAGTTGATTCGCCTCCTCGGGTGTTTTCTTTACTTGTGCCAGGGAGCTCAGGTGTCTTGATTTCCCCCCCTCTCACCAGCCTCTGCTTCTTGATGTCCTTTCTGGTTCCATCTCACCCCTTTAACCTTGAATGCTCCAGGTGTATGCTTGGTGCTGCTTTCCCCTCTGTCCACACCTGCTCCCTTGGGTGGGGATCTCCCCCCAGTGTGTTTTGTACATGTTGACAGCTCCGAAACCTGTATGTCTAGGGTGTGCACCTCTTCTGAGGCTCAGACCTGTTCGCCCAGCCGCTGCCCCATCTCCCCACCTGGGTGTCTCCTGGGCATCTTGGATCTCTCCTGCCCACAGCTCAGCTCCTCACCTTCCCACCAGCCTGCTACCCTCTCAGGCACTGCCCTTGTGTCAGACGGGAACGCTGTTCTTCTGGTTGCACAGACCAGAAGCTCGGAGTCACCACCAATTGCCTCCCTTTCTCCCACACTTCTCATCCGGTTAATCCATAAACACTGTTGGCTCTGCTTCGGTTATAGCCAGACTCTGACACACACACACATCACACCTCCACGACTGCCTCCCCGGTCCAGCCACCTGGACTACTACAGCAGCCACCTAACCAGCCTCCCTGCCTCCTTGGCACCATTCATCTGTTCTCAACACAGCAGCCGGAGTGAGGCTTTGAAAATGTATGTTAGCTCACATTTCTTTTCCACTCACAGCCCTCTGGTGGTCCCCATTCTCTAGGAGGGAAAGCCAATTCCTTATAAAGAACTCCATCTCTACTTGCCCTGCTCTACCTGCCCACCTGGTAGTTCTCTGACTTTCTCCATTCTCCTCTTCATTCCTGTGCTTCCAGCCCGGCTGGCCTCCTCAGTACTCTGAGACAAGGCAGATATTCTCTCCTGCCCCAGGACACTTGCACTGGCTGCTCTCTCTGCTGGGACACTTTTCCTTCAGATATGTGCACAGTGAACTGTCTCACCTCCTTTAAGTCTTTGCTCAGATGTCCCTATCTCCATAAAGCCTATTTAAAATTGTATCTCCCCACTGACTCTGTTTCAATAACTCCTAATACCTCTTAATTTGCTTTAGGCTTTTTCTCCCATAGCATTTCACATATGACCTCCTCACATACTATACCATTTATTTACTTGTTTGTAGGGTTTGTTGTTTATTCCTGTCCCATACAATGTTAGCATCATAGGAATGAAGGTCTCTCTAGCTTAGTCATTGATGAATCCACGTGCTCCAAACAGGGCCCAACACATAGTAAACATTCAATACATACCTGTTGAATCAATCATCATCACCACCATCCCTCTTATCATTGCATTTGTGCCAACAGCTCATTTGGGGCACACATTCCATGGAGCAGGTGCCCTGGCTAGTGGTATTAGTAATGAATAGTCATTGTTTCATGGACACTTAATTAGACCAAGTATACTTTTCCTTCAGGCGGCTTGTGATTTGATAGCAGAATTAGATCTGATTGAGGAACAAATGTGAATGATGAGAAGTCATGGAAAATTAGGAAAACGTGACTTCATAGGTATAATTTGTTAGGGCATGATGAGTAGATTTTGTATTGTGTTTTTGATTTCTTTGTCTTGCTTTTTCATTTCTATTGTGTCTAGAATAAGGGGAAAAACTTAAACTGGCTCTGGAAGGATTTAGGCTAGTCTCCTGGAGAAGGTTACCTTTTAGGGGTAATGTAGCAAAGCTCCACACAGTTGAGGTTGCCCTTGCTGCTCATTGATGACTGATTACATTTTATGGTGGTGTGTGGCCTACAAATGGAAGCTTTTCTCTTTTTGGTTTGTTTGGTGTGTTTAAAGATGACTCTATACATATCATAGCCCTCGACTCTACTGGAGTCTGTCACTTCTTGGAGAAGAGAGACCTGGGTCCCAACCATCCAAAGCCCTCTCCAGCCCTGTCTGGCTGACCCCTAAATGAAACAAAATGAAGCTGCACCCTGACGGAATTGTACATGTCTTTGAAATATCCATTGCAGGCCACAGAAATAGCCTCCCTGTCAGCAAAAAGTGGGGTCCCACTCTGGATTGACTCTCCTGCCCCCTCCCCAGGGTATCCTGTCCAGATTTCCACAGCAGCTGGTCACTTTGCTGCGAGATGACTTCCCATGGGCTCCAGGAGGCCACATAAATAGCCCAGTGTGTATAATCAGCAAAGGCATATTGCGGAGGGTTCACCTGATTAGCTTGCAGTCACACATGACGGCGGCGTTCAGCGAGAAGTGGGGGCAGGGGGCTGTGGGATGGAGGCCTGGCCATATTAGCTCACCTCGCTGGGAAGAGGTTATCAGAACGCCAGGAGAAGGTGCTGAAAGTGTATTCCCAGCAGACAGCTTAGAAAGAAAAGTAATTATAGTAATCTCTAGCTCAAAGTCCTTAGTTTATTAACATGAAAATGAGCAAATGCTGAATTCCTTCAGACTTCAGTGGCATGGAGAAGGGCCAGCTCTAGGGTCTGTGTGAGTTGGGGTGTGACTGCCTTTGCCTGAAGGACATAGTTTTAATTTATTTACAATGTGCTTAGTAAGGTGTTCATGGTGGCAGTGTTTTTTTGTTTTTTGGGTTTTTTTGTTTTGTTTTGTTTTTTTAAACTTCAGGAGCTGACTTTTTTTTTTTTAAAGATTTGTATTTATTTATTGAGAGAGAGAGAGTGATAGAGAGAGAGCATGAGAGGGTGGAGGGTCAGAGGGAGAAGCAGACTCCCTGCTGAGCAGGGAGCCCGATGCGGGACTCGATCCTGGGACTCCAGGATCATGACCTGAGCCGAAGGCAGTCGCTTAACCAACTAAGCTACCCAGGCGCCCAGGAGCTGACTTTTAAGTAAGAATGCAGTGGAGGCCTCCAGCAATCTCTCTGTATCTTTTAATTTTGACTCTGTGAACATCCCACAAGTTACCGTGATGCCATTCACAAACAGCTGATAGCTTGTTAAGTTAGTAATACTAATTTCTATGGATGCTGTGCACAGACTTGTTTTCTCCTCTCCCCCTTCCCCCCCCACTAAGAATCCCTTTCCAGCCAAGCTGTCTCCTGAGGAGCACATTCTGGGAGAAGGCCAGCTCACACATCCCCTGTCCCGTGTCCTGCAGCAATGCCAGGCCCCCCGCCTATGGAGCGAGCAGGGGTGCCAGATGCAGATATGGGCGCCGAGACTCCCAGGCTCCCTGCTTTCTTTCTTCCCTGCTTAGTCAGGTGACTCTTCAGACAGTGGTTGTAAGTGAGCTTCCATCTGGGTGCCTGGGGGGCTCAGTCAGTGAAGCATCTGCCTTCAGGTCAGGTCATGATCCCAGGGTCCTGGGATGGAGCCCTGTGTCAGGTATTGGGCTCCCTGCTTAGCGGGGAATCTGCTTCTCCCTCTGCCCTCCACCCCTTCCCCTGCTCATGCTAGATCTCTCTCTGTCTCAAATAAATAAATGAAGTCTTAAAAAAAAAAGAAGTAAGCTTCCATCTTCACAATGGAACCTCCCAAAATTTCTTAGAAACTCCTAGCCCTTAGCAATTTGAGTACAACCCATCGACAAGCAGGATAGACTCCAGCCCAGTTACCTGTTTCAACTGGCCAACAGCCAGGATGGGCTGTAGCCCGGTTACCAGTTCCTTTCATTCTGCAGGCAGCTTTGCGTGTCTCTAGCAGCCCTTTTGGAAAGAGTTACTCTTATTTTACCGACGTCTGTGCCCAGCCAAACCGTGACACTCTGACAAGGTTATCTCTCATCCTCTGCTGAGAATGTATCCAGCAAGGGCCTGAAGAAAAAAGCCATTTGGGTTTTGTTCCCATGAATGAAATTGCCAGTTCTTTTTAATTAGGGCTTATAAGTTGGGGACTTGGCTGCCAGATATCTGGATTCCATGGTCCAATAAAATGTCAGAAGAAAAAAATATGCAGTAGCATGAGGTTGGCACATTGTTATTGTGCTTGGTCAGGATGTTAAGAAAAACAAAACAGAACAACCATTATCTATTGTCTATCATCTCATAGAAGAATGGACATTTTATTTTTTTTAAAGATTTTATTTGTTTATTTGAGAGAGAAAGAGAGAGCTCAAGCCAGGGGGTGGGACAAAGGCAGAGGGAGCAGGGAGCCTGATGCGGGACTCGATCCCAGGACCCTGAGATCATGACCTGAGCCGAAGGCAGACACTTAACCGACTGAGCCACCCAATTGCCCCAAGAATGGACATTTTAATACTAAAGTATAGGCACTACATTATCTCAGAATAAAAGATAGTCCTCTGAAGAGAATGCATTTAGCTTTATGGAAAACTGTGCACTCTTATTATTTTGCCCATTTCCCTTGGACTGGTGGTGACAGGTTCTCAGAGACTTGCTGCTCTACCTATTGGCGTTTGGTGACTATAGGACCCAGTAATGAAAGGATTCAGTGGGTCCACCACTCAGGTCCTGTGACAAGACAGCTAGGGGATGCTTGGTGGTCCACACACTCAAAATGCCAAAATTCACAGACTCAAGCAGCTATTCTGAGAAAGAATCCGAGACTCTGCTAGCTGAGTTGGGGTCCCTTCCCTTTGAGAGGCTCCATTCTGCCCACCCCTTACTCTGCTGCTGCATGCTGATTCCTCCCTTCTCTTTCTTGGTGTATTTTAATACTCTTGCCATATTATTTTTGTTCTAAGAAATGACAGAAAAATATAAGAGAAAAACAATTTTTTTTCCTATAAATGTACCTCCTGGAGAACTCATGGCCAAATTCCTGATGTAGTTTTCCTACCCTTTTTCCCATGTTTTTCACAAAGTGAAGATCCTACCATCTTTACAATCATTTTGCATTTGACTACTCTTTCCTTTCTGTTGCATCATTACCACTTTTTTACGTGATGCAATAGTTTATAAAAACATAATTTCAATGATAAATTAGTATTCAAGTTCAGATTTTTCCTTTTTCTCTTTGCTTTTTTTTTTTTTTAAGTATAATCTTAGTGCAAATCACAAGTTGTTTTTAGGATACATCGAAGTGCAGTGAGTGGATCCAAAGTTAAGAGCACTTTAAAGCTTCAGCTCCCTGCTTCCAGCTGGTCCTCAAAGAGAGCCCAAGAAGTGCATGTGTCCACCTCCTGGCGTCGCCTTCCCACCATCCGCCAGCCATGGCTAGAGATGAGCTTTGAAAAACCCTCAGCTGTTGGACTTGTCTATTACCTTGATGATGGTGATAGTATCTTGGGTGTTTGCAAATGTCCAAACTCATCAAATTGTACGTATAAAATATAGGTAGTTCTCTGAATATCAGCTCTACCTCAGTAAAGCTGTTAAAAGTAAAATACCCTAGGGCACCTGGGTGGCTCAGTCAGTTAAGTGTCTGCCTTAGGCTCAGGTCATGATCCCAGGGTCCTGGGTCCTGGGATTGAGTCCCGTGTCTGGCTCCCTGCTCAGCGGGGAGTCTGCTTCTCCCTCTCCCTCTCCTCCCTCCCTGCCGGCTTGTGAGCTCGTGCTCTCTCTCTCTCTCTCAAATAAATGAAATCTTTTAAAAATAAAAAAATAAAATACCTTAGCCGATCAATTGCAGAATAAATGGAATTGCCTCTTATTTTGCAATTCTTTCATTACTAATAAGATTTTGTATAATCATTTGTATTTCCTTCTCTGTGCTTTCTTTTGTTTCAAATCAAGGAATTCATCATTTTCCTTATTGGTTTGTAAGAGGTCTTTTTCTATAACTTTTGCCATCATCCACAAATATTTTTCTCACTTCCTTATTTGCCTTCTGATCTTCATGGTGGCTTTGGCTATGTCAACATTTAAAACTTGCGTTAAGTCAGGTGATTGATTAATTTCCTTTATGGCTTCTGCTTTGGCTAATGCTCCTGAAAACGACAACTTTGCTTTCCTATTTCCTCTTATTTCTGCCTCGCTTTCTCTTTTCCCTTTTCACTTGTGTCCCTCCGTGGTCCAAGGGCCTGGGGAGAGAGGTGGGAGGCATGGTGAAGGTTGAGGAGCGGGGTTGGGGAGGTGGGGGTGTGTGCCTGCTTGTTATTTTTCTCTCTGGTTTGACTCCTCTACTGCTTTGGGATTCGCTTCTTCTCAAATCTCTGTGCTCTGGCTTCTAGAAACTCCATCATTATAATCAGATAAAATCTTCTTAGTAGCTTCAATGACAGCTGCTGATAGCTGGAACTTAATAAATAATGACTGGTGTTATCTGTGCTTTGGGCCGGTCCCTCCCCAAGTCAACAGATTGGGGGCTACTGCAGCCTTCACATTTCGTCCCAAGATGGTTGGTGAGAGGGTCCCCATCTGGGGAGCGGTGACATTCCGCATGGCCAGGGAAGAGTCCATTTTGGCTGCACTGACAGGAGGGAACTCTTTTCAAAGCCTCTGAGGCTTGATGCTATCAGCAAAGCATAGAAATGCATTTGTCTTCCTTCAGATGATTTTGTAATTCACATTGTTGGCTTTTCCTTGTCATACATTGTTTCCTTGGGAGAAGGGTTTTGTTTCTCTGGTGGGATTCATCGAGCCTGTGGCATGATGTGCACTTGCTATCACCACATCCCTGGGCAGACCACCAGACCACTTCCTATTCTTCCACCTCAGGGAAGACCCCAATTCTCTGCCCATGAGTAAACTCCAGAAGACATTTTATTTTTATTTTTTTAAGATTTTATTTATTTATTTGTCAGAGAGTGAGAGAGAGCACAAGCAGGGGGAGTGGCAGGCAGAGGGAGGAGCAGGCTCCCCACTGAGCAGGGAGCCCGATGCAGGACTCCATCCCAGGACCCCGGGATCATAACCTGAGCCGAAGGCAGATGCTTAACTGACTGAGCCACCCAGGTGTGCCTCCAGATAACATTTTAAAGGATGCTAAAATGAGTGTGGTCTCTTAGATAAGCTGGGAATATTACATTAAAAGTCATCCTTTCTTACTTTCCATTGTCTCTCGGCCTGTTTCCTCCAGGCCCAAGAGTGTACACAGAGTTCTTCTGCTTGGGGAACCTGCCAAGACTCTCCCGGAGTCTCTTTACAGAAGTCAGATTCTGGGCCACATCCCCTAAGCTTCTAACTCTGCGTCTGGGGTCAGTCCCAGCTCTCTGCACTTTAACAGGCACCCATGAGGATAATTATCCACAGTGAAGTGTGAGACCCTCTGCTTCAGAGAAGCCCCTTCAAACTCCGGTCTGTGTCCCTGTGGAGCTTGCATGGGGTATGAGTACCTTCCCCCCCACAGAGCTGTCTCGGGGAAGGCAGGCGGGTGATGAGGACTTGCAGAGGGTTAGAGCACACTCTGGGAGGGCAGTTGGGTGGCATGGTGCTTCTCAGGTTGTGTGGCTCTTCTCATGCTTCCTTTCTGCATTTACGAGTATGTGGAATCCTAAAAGAATGTGGGGGGACCACTTCTTGGGCGCGGTGACTAAGTGGCTAAGCTGTATTGGCCATTGCAGTCCCTTTCTCACACACTCCTCAGGACAGGGCTTAAGCCATGGACTTGGGGGAACAGACAGCCTCACAGGAGAGAGAGGCTCTGATTTTGGAGGACGGAGGTGCCTCCTGCGAGAGCCCGATCCCATGGCATCCTCCGAGAATCCCCCCTGAGACTCAGAAGAGGGATAAGAATCTGTGTGCTTCCAGGAGATTCTTAAGCTCTGCCAAATTTCCTCAAAGCAGGACTGTGAACAGCCTTGCATTCCAAGGTGGGCTCTTGGTAGCGACAGGAGCAGAATTCCTAATCTCCAGTTTCGAGGGACGAGGAAGGAGTCCGAGTGTGTGGAGAAAAGTCTGTCTCCGACCCGTTTGCCTGGAAACCCAGCTCGCAGTCATGCATGTTTGCTACCCTTGCTCGGCCTCTCCTCTTTCCTGCTCCTTCCCTCCCTGGCTGCAAGGTGCCCCCCTTCTCCTGTGGCCTGGAAGGGAGTGGGGCAGTGCGCACACTTAACTTATTTTTCATGCATTCCAGAGAGAGGGAGTCAGAGCAAGAGTGCTGTAGGCAAGATACTTCTGGTCCTTTCCTAACTACCTTCCATGAATTCAAATCACCCGTTTTAATGGATGCCAAAGCCACTCCTGGGAAGGGAGTGGGGGAGGGGAGAGGGAAGGGTGTTTGCTAAATATCTTTAAGATGGAGCAGCTAAGTCCTTTTTCCCTTAGCCAGACATAGTTTTTTTCCTTCCAGAGTCTCATTTCACTGATAGGCATGGTGATCGGCATTGTTGGCCTGTTGTTCATTCTTATTTTCTAACTTACGCCCAATACGTTATCTTAGCAACACTTTCCACAAACAGAAAATAATGTGCACTGCCCCTTTTTAACTCTGCTGCTGCTGCTGGGGCTTCTGCTCGCTCCTTACCTTCATTTAAAACAACCAACTGCAGACAATCCAAATAACAATATTTTCAAGCTATTGTTAGAGCGAAGTGACAATTGATTCCTTGAGGTGCTTCCCAGGAAACTGCCCGGGGATGTAGAATTAAATGCCAACAATAGCGGATTTGTAACCAAGGAGCAGGCTCAGGAATGCCAGTGGCAAACTGGGGGGGGAAGAGGTTTGGACTTCAGGAGCTGGGGGAAAGGCTAACTTATTGACATACAGGGATGATGTTGTTTGTTTAGAAGATGAATCACAACCCTGTTTTCCTTTGAACTCCTTCAAAAGAACTGGCTTCCAGACAAAGGGAAATAGAATACAGCGAGCACTGTCTGTTTTCATAAACTTTCAGCTTGCTTTGTGGCCCGTCGTCCTGTGCTTAAAAGTTGCCGTAGAAAAACATTAAGACATGTTTAATATTCTGCTCCGAACGATCTGATACTCATTTTGATATGTTTCCGGTCCCTATTGATTTTTAAACTGCTGAACACAAATACTTGACATTCGGTAGGGCAAGCAAAGGATTAAAACAGAATCTCTGCCTCCTGCTTGCCGTTGTCTTTGAAGAGATGAAAAATGTTCAGATGAGCAGAATTCCTACAGTCAGAATAAACCATGATTAGAACATTTGGGGAGGGAGATGCGATGTGACTGGAGAAAATGTTAACAGCAGAGAGATGATAAATACATTTGCCTAAGACTTTTCATCTCTTACGATGCATTTTATACATTGATACAAGGGCAGTGGCCTGCATATATTCTTCTCCCACCCTGTGGTTTTTTTCCCCCAAATAGAACCATTTAGGCAAGTACAAAGATGTATGGGAGAGAGAGTGAGAGCTTGCACAAATCACTAACAACCATGTAAATGCAGGCAGCTCAGCAAGGGTTGTAGACTGATATGGAAGATTATTGAAACCATAGGAAGCATTTGGGTAAGAAGGCTGTACTTACTGTTATTATTTAACAGTTACTGAATACTGACAGCGTGCTTCATAGAGACAACAGAAGACCCCGAACTTCCTCAAAAGACTTAAGATAAAAGTAAGACAAAGGCATCAAGGAAGCACAAAACCCAAGGATTTAAAAAAGTAACTGGAACAAGTCATAAGTAGCTGGTGGTATCTGGTTTCCAGTTTTTAAATTTTTGTTCCTTCCTATGGACCCCCTACCAGCCAGTCTCTGAGAGTGCCAGACAGTGATGGGGAGCTGGGGAGAAGCAGCAGGTGGGAGAGGACCAGAAGGAGGGGGAGGACGGGTCAGGACGCTGGAGGAGTGAGGGGGGAAGGGGCTGAGGCATGAAGGTCCATGAGTGCTTCTTCTAATGGGGTAGAGAGTGTCCCAATCTCGTCACGATGAGCCAACGCCTTCCCCTCCTCTGGAAAATGACTTGCTTACTCACTTAGCCACTCTCTCCACATCCAAATTGCCCAGAAACCAACATTTCCTTGTGGCCCCTTCTCCTCTCCCCATGACAACATACGTACCACTTTTTACCTTGTCTTGGGTCTGACTTACCTTCCCTGTTGGGCGAGTAGCAGCATTCTGTTATAAGTCATACTCCATTTATTGGTGTGGCTCTCAGCAGTGCTTCTTTTGAACGGAGACTTTATCAAGCTGGATTTGAGCCCTTGCCCTGCCGTGTGCCTTTGGGTGAGCTCTCTAACCATCCACTCCATGCCTCAGTTTATAGTCTGGGTAAAATCCAAATTACAATACTGCTTTCCTCCAGGGTTGCCAGGAGATTAAAGGAGGAGATGTATGAAAAGTACTTAGCTTGTGCTAAGTCATGTTAATTTAGCTATTCCTCTATCCCTGTAAGTCCCACCCCACAGCAAGGGTGCTTTATGAGACACCTTAGGCCCTAGTTGAACGAATGACCAAAAATAGGCCAACCCAAACCATCATATTAGCCATGATGTTAAATTGTGTGTTCATGGAGATGCTTGTGTGCTTGTCACCTGTGTGAGACACAGGTGTGCTCCTTAAGGAGAGAACCCCTTCCTAGTCTTCATGATCTCCCTTACCAACTAATCACAGCCAGGAGCAACCAAGGCTCGGGGAAGCTCACAGATTTGCCCTGACTCACACAGCTGGTAAGTGGCGGATCCAGCGTGTGGACTCACCCTCAGCTGCCTAACCCCATGTGACCCCTCAGATGTTTGCCGGGTGAGTGCCAAGTCATCATTCTCATCCAAACGTGGCTTTTCCCACTGATGCTTATTCCTTTGTCGATCTGTGACCTTCAGCCCGTTTTCTCTCACTCCTGGGCTGACTGTGCTCTCCAATTGGGTGGCTGTGAGCCATATACAGCTACTTAAATTCACACTTAAGTTAATGAAAATTAAATAAAATTCAAAATTTCGTTCCTCAGTCACAGTGGCCACATTTCAAGTGTTCAACAGTTACATTTAGTTCATGGCAATCATATTATCCCAGATATATAATATTTTCCTCACTACAGAAAGTTCTGTTGGGCAGCACTCACTGCTCCATAGAATGCCTCAAATAAGTAACAATCAAGATGCGAGGTTTTATTTATTTTTTTTCTGATACACGTGGTTCTACCCTTAGTGTTTTATAATTTATAAGACATTGGCTACCCAGTTGGTAGAAGAATGGCAAATAGTTATAAGAAGATTAAATTTTGACTTAATGGGCTTTATAGTGGGTGTTGGGTTTTATGAAAAGTGCTTCCTGTGAGTTGTGTCCCATAATTCTTGTAGCAGTCCAGTGAGGTAGGCACTATCATCAGCCCCTTTAAATAGGGTTGGAAAGTCACTGGTCTGAGGTCTCAGAACTGGTCTGTGGAAGAACGTGAGCCTACCACCAAGCCAGTGGATTCCAGAGCGCCAGTCCTTAGCTGCTGTACCGCCTCCCAGAAAGTCACCGCAAGTTCTCGAAAGTATGAGCTGTTGATTCTAAAGGCAGAGGAAGCAGGATTCTCTGTTCTGAATTTAAATGCAACCGGGCCATGGTGGGGGAAAGAAGTCAGAATCTTCTCATAGTGTCTTTTTGGCAACTGAACTGAAGTTTTTCTCTAGGCCTTAAAAATCATCTCTGGTCCTATACATTGTCTTTATTTCAACCAACAAAAATAAGGACAGTCCATCAAAAAAAAGATCATCTGATAGTCAAAAGTGGATCAGAGATAAAGAGGATTAAGAGGTTCAAACCTCCGTTATAAATAAGTCACGGAGATGAGAAGGACAACATAGGGAATATAGTCCATAATAATTGTAATAATGTATGGTGATTACACTTATCATGGTGATCACTGAGTCATGGGCAGAATTGTTGAATCAATACGTTGTACACTTGAAGCTAATATAACACTGTCAATTATGCTTCAGTAGTATTTTTTTAAAAAATAAAAAAATGCAAAAGCAGTTAAAAGCTAAAAAAAAGAGAATAAAGCATTCAGTGTATAGATGGGCAGAGAGACAAATTGATTAAGAACATATTTGGAGAATCAGACAGTCTTTAAATATTGACTGCACCTCTTTGCAACTTCTATGACCTTGGGCAGATTAACTGCTCTAGCCTTCATCTGTAAAATGGGACTAGCTATAATGGGTACCTTATAGATCATTGTGAGTATTTAATAAAATAATTCATACCAATCACACATAAGAATATTCTGTAAATGTTAGCTACTGCTAAAAAGAATGGGTCAGAAACAAATTATATGAGAAACTGGTTATGTCATCAAGGTGTTGAAAACTAGCGATCTTAATGAAAAGAAAATGAGCCCTACTGACTGCAAGAAGCCGAGAATTGTTTGCAACAATCTGTAGGACTTCTACTGGGCTTCGTTCCCCATTCTCTCTGTACCCAGCACAACTAGCTCCTGTTCAGAGCATGTGCTTAAAAGATGTGAATACATGTTGCGGAAGTTCATTCCCTATAAAAGGTCATTTAAAAGTTTTAGGTTGGACAAGGTACCATGAGGCTTGCCTTGTTCATAGCCACCTACACAAGATTCATTTTAGCCATTGGGGGCTAGAATTTACCTTTAAGAATCTTATAGGACCAACTCTATTCCAGCAAAATATGTGTACAAGTAGTTTCCAGATTCTTGGCTAGTATTACATTTTCTTCAAAATACCTAGTGTCCCCACAATTGGAATGGTGGCCTATTATTTAGATTAAAAAAAAAAAAAAATGGGACAAAACTGAATCCCTGCCCAATGTTCCCATTTCTGCAAGGGTCTCTTTTTTCCCATTGAAATTTAGGAAGGAGATGTCACATAAAAAGTGGTCAAGTTCACAGGGTGTACATATCTCCACACTGAAGTTTCATCGTGAGTGTCCCTCACGCTCCAGGTTGGAAAACGTTCCAGTCAGAGACTCACAATAGAGCCCAAGGGGAAAGGATGGTTAATGATAAAGAAACATGGGCTTTGGGGTGTAGACAGAGTTATTAACCCAGAGCCCCGTTTGTTTGCGGCATTTTTAACTACTCCAGGAATCTTGAAGTGACTTAATTCATTGTCCAAATCCCTACGTCAGCCCCCAGGTAATCACTAGAGTAGTGAAAAATACTACATTCTCTCTTTCTTATCCTAAGCTCATTTTAATCTTGATCTTTGAAAAGTAAATGGTTTTTCTTGTGCAAACAGCTTCATAGAAATGTCAAATCTGGCAGCCACAGTCTGTGCTGATTGGGGGGGGGGGGGGGGGGGGCGGCCGGGTACAAAAGCCTCAGTGCTCAGGGCCTGGGCTTTGAGATGACTACAGCTGTATTGCCAATGCAAATGCAGGAGGGGAAAAAATTACTGGAACAAATTGAAAGGTTATTCAGACTGGAATTTAGAATCTCAATAAAAAAGGCTTTTTATAAGCCAAAGCCCTCGGAGTAACCGGATCATTTAAAAATACATCTTTTCTGCATTAAATGTAGTGTGACAGCCACATTAGAAATACTGCAGTCCAAGTATGTTCCTTAAACATTTATAACTGACTTGTAAGGACAGCTAAAATCTTCTAATGGGGGGGTGGAGATGCTGGATCCCCTGTCTGTAAATAGTTTCCATTTCTTTATTTCTGCCTCATTTTTGATACCTGGCAGATGGGGTTTTTGCCTTTGCCCCTGTTGCTTCCTGCAGGCTTGGTGATCTCTGTGGGCTGTGTGTCTTGATAAAAATTTGTTGAGCTAGTCATTTCCTTTTTTGACTTAGTAGAAACAGTCTTTCGATCGCCCAGATGTTGGTGATCAGAAATAGCACATAGTTGTACCGGGGTGGAATCCTTTTAACGAGAGGCATTTAAGCCAAGAGACACAAACATAACTCACCTAAAGTAAGGCAGGGACCCAAATGTGGGACACCCTTCCCATTGTTTAAAACCTGGAAAGAGATGATCCAAATCCACTTGTCGTTGAAGTGCATGGCAGTCCTCCCCACCAACCCCACCCCAGAAACTTTTATTTCTTTGAACCACGTGGAAGACTATTTCCAGGAGAAAGATCCTTTTGGAGAGTGGAGAGTGTGTTGGAGTCAAAGCAAAGGACATTCCTGGTGGGGCCCCTCTGCGTCCCACCCCCTGCTAGGCTCAGGGCCACCATGGACCTTCTGAGTGTTTCTGGCACAGCTCCTGACCTGCCACCCTCGCAGGGACTTTTTCCTATTTCTAAAAGTGGCTCAGTCACCGAAAGATTGAGCTCGTGGTTTTAATTTAATTTAAAATCAGTATTTCAAATGTACTGAATACTCACTGTCTGAAAGTAGCAAATATTCACGCTTGACCATTTTTTATTTCAACTCTTTGGCCTTAAAGTCCTTCCTTTCTCCTTCTCCAGGAGTCAATTCATTTCCTTTCCCCAGGCAGGGTTAGCCCTTAGTGCGGCCAAATGTTATTGTCTGATTGGTGTCTCAGGAATTCCGCTATTGAATTAGAGTTACAACATAGCTTCTCTGTAGCGCCCTCTAGATTCCGCGTTCCCTGAGCACAATCACTTCATCTTTTTCCACCTCTGATGAGATAGTTAATGCTGCTGGGAGTTCTCACAAGATTTTTGTTGCCATTGTTTCTTTGTGTGTGTGTTTTGAGGGAGTGGATGACTGCATAGTTTAAAAAAAATCAATGAACTCAAGAGCTTCAGAGAGCACACGGACAGCGTCTCTTCTCATGGATGACCAGTATCTATACTGGGTGATTTAGCATAGGATCGTTATTTCATTCAAAAGTTTGAGCCTCCCCCAGAGAAACTAAAACCTTTGCGTTAACCCTGTTTGGATTATCTGATACAATTTGTAAAATAATAAGGCATCTTCCTGGTTAGAAGAATGTAAGTTGCTCCAAATAACGAGCTGGCCCTAACTTAATGAGTTTGCGATTTGGTGTGAAGATTTGTACCTGAAGGTCATAGCTTTGTTCATACCTGAAAATAGACATTGTCCTGAACAAGCAATTCAGTGATACTAAAGTTTATCCTCGATGATGAACCGTGGCCTCTTTTCCCATCACGCAATCCTCACACAAGAATAGACTGATCTGCTCTGGATTCTCTGCCTCTTTCGAGATAGCACCACTAGCTCATTCATATGAGCAAGGCAACCTCCTGTTCACATACTGTAAAGCCAAATGAACTAGATCCTCATTCCTCCATTTAAGTCCAGTTCTTTCACGATCCAGCATCTCCTTTAGTAGCATGCCCAGGAAGATCCAGCAAGGCCTTAATTCATTGTATCCAATAAAGCTAACTTTTGACACAAGGAGATAGCATCCTCCATTTTCTTCGGCTAAACTGGAGTTTGAGTAACGCCACACACTGGTTCTGTTCCTGAGACTGACATTTCAGCAGATGATTGGCATAGGGTGCCTCACCCCCTGAAGCAACATTTTCTTCTCAAAGTATTGGCAGATCTCAACAACCTTGTTCATCATGAAATAAGTAACGCGTGATGTTTCCATGTTTGACGCGTATCAAGGCCTGCCTGGCATGATGCAGTCCCCTCTTTCCCTCCCATTCAGGAACATCCTTTAGAATGCAAGTGAGTACAGTGACATTATTAGTAGTAGGATTAGAATCTGTATTTGTTTAAAATATTATCTATTCTCACACTTAGGTTCTTGGGCTTTCGTTAGTTATCAGTCACCCCTGACCCACAGCAGGTTGCCATTGAGACCAACTGCCCTTGAGTGGCAATGCCTCTGGAGACTGTATTTTTACCTGAACTGCTGTGCAATTGCTTGCCTTTAAAAATGATCTTGTAACTGTTTGTTGGGGACACTGTGAGAACTGAAGCTCTCCAGCTTTAGACCTTCATTCTCAGGATGAAGAGCAGTGGGAGGCTTTGATAACTTTTACAGCACACAGAGGGAAACATTTTTGCGCGGACTGTGCCAGAATCCCATGCTCTGTGGGCAACATAATGGATTTCATTCAGAACCCTGCACAGGCCAACTGTCATGATATGGTTGGGAAGCTTTCCATCAGCTACTGTGAGCTCCATCACTCTGTTCCCTACCTCCGTTTTTGGCTTCTCCATTCTTGGTCACATTTTATGAAGCAGCCAACCATCCAGATTGGGATTTCATGCTCTGCTGCACTGTTGCCTGAGTTATTTCTCTTACAAAGACCTCCTTTACAAAGTCCTTAATCTAAGTAATGCATAGAAGGTGTATTAAGGGGTAACAAGTGAAAGAAGGCAAGAACCAGCAACTTCCTGAAAATTGTTGTCATTAGAGCATTTCCATGAAGGCCCAACGATTCATTAGAGTGAGCCCAGACAAAAGCCCCACCCCCAAAAACATATGTAGTGAATTCAGACCTAATTGGCCATGGTCCAGTCCAGTTCTAAGGGGGACATTCTTGGCATTTTGGAGGTCAGAGGGGAGTTTGATTTGAAGCTTGTCATGTGTGTTTCCCACATGTTATATTTAAGTTTGTTCATTATGTTCATTGGATGTGCCCATTGCCTTTTAATGTCTGGACAAAGTTAATATAAATTGATCAATGCCGGCTTTTTATGCCATCAGTCTAATGCCTCAATGCAAAAGATATCTACACCTTTGTGCCAATATATGAAAAGGCTCCATAGAGCAACCTAGAGTTTGAGAAAGAGACCCTACATTATGGTTTAAGATTGACATTGGGTTTGTTGGCTGGAAAAGAACCCTGACTCTGTCTTTCATCTGTGGAATTTTCTTTGCAGTCCCCAATACTAGGTATGGCTAATGTTTCCAAAGATTACCTGGAAGCTGTATTATGAAAGAGCCTGTGAGTGAGGGCAGCTTTCCATAGGATTCTTGCTAACCTATTGAATTTCCTTGGCCAGCTTAACCAAGAATTTCACTGTGTGGGGTAGATAGAATGTGGGGGGAAATTCTGGGGCATGCTGTGGCCTGAGTTTTTGTTTGCTTGTCTGATTTCAGCAGGGAGGTGAGGTGAGAACAGTGAGTAGTATGTTCTATTTGTCTATCAGAGGAAACAGTCATCTGAGGGAAAAGCACCTTCAAATCCTGTTTTCATTCCCTTTTTCCAATTGGAATCGGATCCCAGCTATAATAATCAAAGCTTGGGTGTGTGACTTCAGGTCCACCTGTATCCACACAGAAGCTTTGGATATGCATTGTTTAAAGCTTTGAAATACTACCCATGTTGAACAATGGATAAGGGTTAAGGTCTGAAAAGGTAATTATTTATATGAAGCCAAAAGTCAGGGATGTGGGAGACGATTTAAGGAGCCCAGGGGCCTTATATTCTTTGTCTTGATTCATTTGAAGGACATATAAAACCATCGAGTGAAACTTTTCTGGGTTTGCAACTAATTTGTTTCAACTCACTGATCTATCATCTCTGAGAATGAGAAATTGCTGGATAGTATCATATTATATTTACAAAGGTGTTATCTAATTTGATAGTAGGCTACCACTGTTCAGCCTGCATATTCTAATAAAAAAATAGAAATTTCACTTCATGAGACAAGTTTTAAGGTTTAGGTTATTAGCCATTTGGCTTACTCTGTAGAGCTACCAAAGACAAAGTGACAGAAAAATGACCCAAATAAACACTTCTTCGAAAGGATGGAATTGAATAAGATCCTTTTGATTGGAGACCTTGGGATTACTGCCAAATTGGACTTTGGGTTGTTTATAATAGGTACATGTTGATTGAGCAGAGACCCATGAAATCTGGGATCCTAATGTGAATACCCATACCCTTGGCCCAAGTATGCCTGAGGCAGAGAGCAGGGACTATTTGGAAAAGAGACAGATAGCTAACTATTTTAAAGAATGCTTTTAAATGCAAATATGTAAGTTAAGCCATAATTTAAGTGCCCACATCCCAAGAGACCCAACAATTTCCTCCAATACCTCAGTTCTTGGTAGAGGAGTGAGATCCTAACAAGCTTACCTTGACTTTTAGTTACAGATTTTCTTTCTCCCAGCCCAATTTGGTTTTGACTAAAATCTTGGATCTTAAGATTTCCTCTTTTTCTGTAGCTTCATCAATTGAAAAGACATGGTTTTATTTTCTCACTAATTCTAGTATGATGAGATTAGAACAATCTTGACTATTGTTTACATCTATTCATCAAACCCTAAAATCTCATTCCACCCCGTCCTCATTTTTAAGGTCCAGTTGCAGACTACTTAAAATTTTATCATAAAAAAAAAAAAAAAATCCAATGCTTAGCACCTGGTAGAGGTGCTGTCTTCTAACAAGAAAATATGACTTTGATTTTCACCAAAAAAAAAGGGCAGAAGTGTGAGAGACAAAAATCATACAGTAGATTTATGCATTTGCTAAACATCCATGTATTCATGCATTGAACAAGTACTTGTTGAGCATCTATTGTATATCAGACACTGAATTACCACCTGGCCAACTATAACACAGGTGACCAGTGGTTACCGAGGAGTCAGGAAATAGCAAGCTCCAAGTGATATATTTCATAACAAATGTGGTAAGCATGAAGAAGAAAAAGCAAATGTCTTGATGAGAGATTTGTGTTAATAAAGTTAGGCTGGACTATGTTGCAGTAACTATGTGGACTACATTCAAATGGCTTAACAAAAACAGTTTTATTTCTTCCCACATCCCAATATGATAAGATTGGTTAGTTCTTTCGGGATGTGTCTATCCATCCTTCCATCATTGGTACCACTGACTTCAACATGTGGTTTCCATAATTGTGTCAAGAGAGAAAGATTGAGGAGTATTAAATAGGCATGGTTTTGGCCAGCTAGGAAGAGGGTATATCATTTCTGCTTATATTACATTGGCCAGAACCTAACCACACAGACCCAACCTACCTTCGAGTGAGACTGGGAAACACAGTCCTCCTGAGTGCCCAGAAAGAAGAAATGGGAATGGTGAGCATCTTTATTCAAATGGAAGACTTCATTTAGACTAGAGGCTCCAGAAGATCTCTATACAAATAATTTTTCACCAGTAATTAGAATATTAAATATAGCCACATTAGCAGAATATACATTCTTCTCAAGTGCACATGGGACATTCTCCAGGATAAATCACAAGACAGGTCACAGAATAAGTCTTAACAAATTTAAGAAGATTGAAATCTTAACAAAGATCTTTTCCAACCACAAAGGAATGAAAGTAGAAATCAATAGCTGAAGGAAAACTAGAAAATTCACAAATGTGTGGAAACTAAACACACTTTGAACAACCAGTGGGTCAAAGAAGAAATAAAAAAGGAAATTAGAAAATATCTTGAGACAAATGAAAATGAAAATTCAACACATCAAAACCTATGGGATGTAGCAAAAGCAGTATTAAGAGGGAATTTTATAGTGATAGATATTTACATCAAAAAAGAAGAAAGATTTCAAATTACCTAACTTGACACCTCAAGGAACTAGAAAAACAAAACAAAACAAAAATAATAACTAAGCTAAAGGGAGGAAATAATAAAGATTAAAGCAGAAATGAAAGAAACAGATAATGGAAAAAAAAAAAAGAGACTAAGTTGATTTTTGGAAAAGAGAAACAAAATTAACATAACTAGACCAAGGAAAAAGAGAGAAGACTTAAATTAAGATCAGAAATGAAAGAGGAGACATTAACCTGATGCCACAAGGGAGGGGGGAGGGCCCTAAGACATCACTATGAACAGTTATCCTTTATCAATGTGGATAGCTGAGAAGAAATTAATGAGTTCTGAAAAGTATACAACCTACCAAGACTGAATCATGACTAAAAAGTCTGAACAAACCAGTAATTGGTAAGGAGATTGAATCAGTCATCCAAAGCTTCCCAACAAAGAAACACCCAAGATCAGAGGACTTCATTAGCAAATTCTACCAAACATTTAAAGAAGAATTAATGTCATTTTTTCAGGAATCAGGAACAAAGAAAGGATGTGCATTCTCAGCAATTCTATTCAGCATAGTACTAGAAGTCCTCGTCAGAGAAATTAGGCAAGAAAAAGAAATGAAAGGCATTCAAGTCAGAATGGAAGAAGTAAAATTATCTGTGTGTAGATGACATTACCTTATGCAGAAAACCCTAAAGACTCTCTACCCCCTCCACCCAAAAAAATCCTGTTAGAACTAATAAGTGAGTTCAACAAGGTTGCAGGATACAGAATCGATATACAAAAATGAGTTGTGTTTTTATACATTGGAAACAAACTTTGTGGAAGAGAAATAAAGAAAACAATCCCATTTATAATGACATAAAACAGAATAAAGTATTTAGGAATAAACTTAACTAAGGCAATGAAGGACTTGCCTGCTGAAAACTGGATAAAGATTGTTTCTTTCTCCCTCCTTCCACACAATAAATATTAAACTTGTTAAACAAAACCTCTGTTTTAATGAAAGAAATAATAGGGATGATTTTGATAGTAGGAGGAGTGGCTTTGGCAGGAAGGTAAAATGTAGTAAGTGTGGGCTCTCATCAGCGTGGTTCAAATTCTGACTCTCTTACTTACCAGTTGATGACTGTAGGCAAGACTCTAAAATGCTCAGTGACTCAGTTTCTTCATCTGTGAAACAGAGATTATCATCATCATAAAACCTACCTGTATTAGTTTTACATTTCTGTTGTAACAGATTACCACAAATGTAGTGGCTTCAACAACTCAAATTTCTGTAGGTCAGAAATCTGACATGGGTCTCATTGGGCTAAATTCAAAGGATCAGCAAGGCTGTATTCCTTTCTGGAGACTCTAAAAGATAATTTGTTCTCTTGTCTCTCCCAGTTTCTAGAGGTTGCTCCTCTTTCTTGACTCATGGCCTTCTTCTGTCTGCAAAGCCGGAGTGGCCAGTTCAGTCTTCCTCACATTATAGTACTGACTTTGATGCCCTCTTGTGCTTCAAAGGACCGTTGGGTCCATTGGTCCAGCAGGATAATTCAGAATGATTTCTCTATTTTAAGATAATCAGATTAACAATTTTAATTCCATATGCCACTTTAATTCCCCTTTGTCATGTAACATAACATAATCACAAATTCTAGGGGTTAGGATATAGACACCTTATTGGGGAGGGGTAGGGGGCAGCATTACTCTGCCTATCACAGTATCCTATAGGAATGTTGTGACAATTAAATAAGAAAATGTGCAGTTTGGGCAAAGGGAATTTTATGAATAACAAGCATGAAACAAATGGGGTAAGATCCAAGCAGATAGCCTTATCCTCACAGAAAAATAGCCAGTGGAAAGGTAAGGAGCCACCCACTCCGGGATGTTATTAGCCCATGTGGGAGCCTGAGTCTAGGGTGTGGTTAAGATAATGGACTCTTGAGTTGGAATCCTTTCTCTTCTCACTAGTTGGGTGACCTCAAGCCTTAGTTTCCCCATTTATTTTATGCGAATAAAAATAATACCTACCTTAACACGAGATGGGGACTAGATGAGCTAACACAGCCAAAGTACTTGGCACAAGGAGGGCCTGGCAATGAGGGCTAGATAAAGATAGATCTGGGATGTTTTGTATGTCCTCAGGACCTTGTTGAAAATAATTAGAGTTGAAAGAGCCATTCTCCTGCTAGTCTGGGGCCAAGCTAGCAGGATTCTGAGCATTATTTTCAAAATCCTATTCTCATGTAGTTAAATCTCAGAGTGAATGTTTATTCCATTAAACATTCCTCCCCAGATTGCATCATATGTAATTATGAGATAAAAATGTTGTCTGGAGAATGAAAGTAGCCATTGTTCAAATTTTACATAGGTGATGATAGTTTTTGAATCTTCTTTGTGGGGAGGAGGATGGATTGTGTTGGTTAAGGTGGATTACGACAATTGGGCCAAGGGACAGAGAACAGAGAGCCCCAATTTCTTGGTTGGAAAGAAATATGTTGTAGGACCTGGACTCAGCAGGAATAATATCTTGGGCTGTTTTCATCCTACAGCAGGAATAATTGAAGATAAAGACAAAGACGATGAAAGACAAGATGATATTTTAATGACACCAGGCCAGGAAACAAGAATGCTGTTGTTTGCAGACAGCTTTTGTTCATCCGTGTGAGATAAGCAATGGCATTAATTTATTCAAGATTATAGTTTAGAAGGAAAGTCATCAAAGCTGGAGCTCTTTCATTTAAGGAACACATTGTACTGGCTCTGGGGTGGCGGGGGAGTGGCACTGTACTCTGTGGCCAAGGATCCTTCTGAGTGAGCTGGGTACGGTTGGCTTACCCAGAGGACAAACCTTAGAAGCCACCTTTGCCTTCCTCTTAGCTACTGTCAGGCTTGATGGACCCCAAGATTCTTTAGATTTTGAATGGCAAGAGCAATGGCCATGCTTGGACAGTGGAAACCAGTAAGGTCAGTGAGTCTCACCTAGAACTATTGTGATTCAGCCCCACTTGTCCAGGTTCCAGATACATCCACACTTTTGGCAAAAATACTGCAACCATAGATTCTTTCCTCATGAGGCCAGCTTCTTAGCTCTGGAGCACTTATACTTATTGTCATGAGGATGATGGCAGTGCTGCATTATCACAAAGACTGTTAACGTAAAAAAACAAAAACAAACAACAACAATAAACACCTGAATTTTGGAAAACTTTTAGACTCCTTTTTTTAGACTCCTAATAAGTGTAAAATACTTCAGTGTTCCTATGCACCCTTCCCCTAACTTCCTCCAGTGATACAATCTTACATAAGCACAGTTAATTAACTTTTGAATGACCTTATATACTGAAAGTTTCAAAAATATGTGTGATAAGGTACAAAAAGCTTAAGTGTACAACTCTATGATTTTTTTTTTTTTTACCAAGTGACCACTCTCGTGTAAACATCACAGACATCAAAATAACCTACCAGCACCTCCAAAGCTTCCCTCATCACACATCCTTGCAGTCATTATGTCCCCCAAACATAGTTACTTTTCTGAATTCTATCACCCTGGATGTTTTACCTATTACTGATATATACTGGTGTAAATAGACTCTTCTGTGTTTAGCTGGGATCTACTCCGGTATATACTCTTCTGTGTTTGGATTCTTTTGATCAATATTTTGCTGTGAGATTCCTCCAGGTTGTTTTGGGGGCCAGTGGTTTGTTCTTATCATCGCCATGTTGTACTCTGTGATACAGATATACCATTATTTACTTATCTCTTCTACTGTAGATGGATACACAGATTATTTCCAATTTTGGCTATTTCAAATGATGTTGCTATAAAAATTATTCTGCATGCCTTTATTACACACTTGGGTGCACAATTCTGTTGGGGATATCCCTGAGAGTAGAATTGCTGGCTCATCAGATATGCATATGTTAAGCATTAGTAGATACTGCCAAAGAGTTTTCCAAAGTGACTGCAACAATGGGAGTTCTAGTTCTTCTCTGCCAACACCTAATATCCCCAATGTTTTTAATTTTAGCCATTCTGGTGTGTCTGTGTTTTAGTATCTAAGTGTCATTTTATTTTGCTTTTCTGTGATGATGCATATGTATCAGCTTTTCATATGTTCATTAGCTATTTGGAAGCCTTTGTGAATTTTCTGTTCAGGTTTCTTGCCCATTTAAAAATTTATTATCTTTCTTTTTGTTGTTTCAAATATTGTAGATACTGGTTATTTATTAGATATGCATACTGCAAATATCTTCTCCCAATCTGTGGCTTCTTCTAATGCTATCTTTTGATAAGCAAAGTTTTTAATTTTGATAAAGTTCAATGTATCAATCTTTCCCTTTATGTATACCTATGGAAATTAACTTTTTTATGTACAATTTAAGATGTTTCCCCATCCCAAAGGTGGATGATTTTCTCCATATTGTCTTCTAGAAGCTTTATTAGTAAGCTTATTATTAAATTTTGTTATTAAGATCCATCTGGAGTTAATTAAGGTTTATTTTTCTCCACATGGATAGGATGCCTTTCTATACAAATTTTGGAATCAATTTGTTGATTTATATAAAATATCCTGCTGGGACTTTGAGATTGAGTTGAGTGTGAAAATCAACTTAAGAACTGACATATTTTTACAGTATTGACTCTTCTAATCTGTGAACTGGGTCCATCCCTTTACTATTTTCTTTCTGTGATATTTTGTAGTTTTTTATGTTGGAGGTCTTACACATCTTTTCTTTTTTCTTCTTTTAGATTTATTACCAAGTATTTGAGGGATTTTGCTATAACTATAAACAATATAGTTTTTAATTTTTTGTGGACTAATATATAAAAACACAATAGATGTTTTATATTGACATTGTGTCCCATGACTTCATTGAATTCATTTACTAATCTAATTGTTATAATCTGTATATCATTTTTGATTTTCTGTGTACATAGCCATTTTGTGTTTGAATAATGGCTGTTTTATTTCCTCCTTTTCAATCAATATACCTTTATTTCTTTGCCTTGCCTTGTTGCCTGCCTAGGACCACCAGCACAATGCTGCGAGGACAGGGATTAGCAGATGAACAGGGTGAACATTAATGGTAATGTTTTCATCATTAAGTATTATGTTGCTGTTTATTTTTGTACATCTTTTTGAGGTTAGGAAGTGCTATTCTATTCCTAGCTTGGTAAGAATTTAGTTGTATGGCTGTTGAATTTTATCTAGTACTTCTTTGGCATCTATTGAAATTATCGTATCATTTTTTCTTCTTAATCTTTAAATGCCCTAGATTACATTGTTTGATTTTCTTTCTTTTTTTTTTTTTTAAGATTTTATTTATTTATTTGACAGAGAGAGACACAGCAAGAGAGGGAACACAAGCAGGAGGAGTGGGAGAGGGAGAAGCAGGCTTTCTGCCGAGCAGGGAGCCCAATGCGGGGCTGGATCTCAGGACCCTAGGATCATTACCTGAGCTGAAGGCAGATGCTTAACAACTGAGCCACCCAGGCGCCCCACATTGTTTGATTTTCAAATGTTAAGCTAACCTTGCATTTGTGGCATAAAACCAATTTAGTCATATTAAGCTTTTACCTTTCACTGAATTTGATTTGCTGTGATTTTAAGAACTTTGTATCTATGTTCAGGAAAGATACTGGTCTGAAAATTTTCTTTTTCATAAAGCTTTCTTCACATTTTTTATTAGAGTATGCTGGCCTCAAATTGAGTTGGGCAGTGTTTCTTCTTTTTCTGTTCTCTGGAAGGATTTATGTAAGATTGTTCTTTCTTCCTTAATTGTATGGAAAAATTCAATGTTGAGACCACAAGGGGCTGTAGTTTACTTTGAGGGAAGATTTTTCATTATAGATTCAATCACTTTAATAGATGTAAGGCTATTCCTATTTTTAAATTTCTTCTTTAATCGGTTTTGGTAAGTTGTACTTTTGAAGGAATGTGTCCATTTCTCTCAAATTCTCATATCTATTGGCCTAAAGTTGTTTATAAAGTCCCCTCATTTTTAAAAAAATATAAAAGATCTATAGGACTTTGCTTTTTCCATTCTTAATGTGGTTAACTTGTGTTTTCACTCATTTTTTCTTAACCTATCTTTTTAAGGATTCATCAGTTATTGGATTTTCAGGAAGCAACTTTTGGTATTATACATCTATTTTCTGTGTCATTGACTCTATTCTTATTTTTTGTTTCCTTCTTTCCCCTTTCTTGGGGTTAAATTTGACATTTGTTGAAATGGAATCTTAGATCATTGATTTCAGCCTTCCGTCTTTTTTATCATATGCATGTAGAGCTATCAGTTTTCCTTTAGTTGCTTTAGCAGTATCCTGCATGTTTTTAAATATCGTACTTACATTTCCATTATCTTTGAATTAAAACTATTTTCTAATTTTCATTGTGAACTTTTTTTTGGTCCCATGGGCTATTTAAAGCATATTATACTTAATTTTGAAGAATTTGGATTCTAAACTTTCTAGTTAATATTTTATGACTTTTAACTTATTCCACTGAAATATTGAGTAGCTTCTGTATGATTTTCATCCTTTCAAATACATTTAGATTTGCTTTATAGATAAGCATGTGATGTGTTTTGGTTAATGATCTTGAGAACTTGTAAGCAAAATGCATCCTGCAGTTGTTGGATATACTATTCTATATATGTCAATTTAGGTCCAATTGGCTAATTGTAATATTCAGATCTTCTGTGTCTCTACTGATTCCTTTGGTTGCTTATTCTGTCAGTCACAGAGAGGTGTTTTAAAGTCCTCCATTTTGATGTAATTCTCTATTTCACCCTTTCGTTCAGTTTTTGTTTAATACATTGCTATGTCTCTGTTATTCTCAGTATATAAATGTGCAATTGTCATTTTTTTCCTGTTGGATCAATCCTTTTATTATTAAATTTATTAAAAGATAGTTATTGTTTTTAATAATTACATTGGATTACAAGGCTTGAAAGTAAAACCATGACACATGATATACTAAAAAATAGTCAATATCCAATGTAACTATTGCTATATTTGAGCTTACCTACTATCTTGCTTATTTGTCCCATCTATGCTTTGTTTCTTTTTTCCTCTTTAGTTGATTAATCTGAAAGAAAGCAAAAAATGTTTTATTTTTCTGCTTTCTTCTCTATTAGCTTGCTAGTAATGCATTATTTTATATTTATTTTGGTGTTATCCTAGACATTGTAACACTGATTCTTAATTTATTAGAACCTACTTTAAATTATTACTTCTACCATTTTCCAGAAAATGTACCTACCTAAGAGAGGTTTAACTCTATTTTACCCCTCCTGCCCTTTATGCTATTTAACTGCAAAAACATGATTATTGTCATTTTAAACAGATGTTAATTACTTAGATTTACTCATATAGTTTTTTTTTTTTTTTTCCCTTTCTCTGTTATTAATTGCTTTTCCTACATTACTATGCTAACTACTGGGATCATTTTTCTTTCTGCCTGTAGGATTTGAGTTCTGTTGATAATAAAGTTGTCTGAAAATGTTCGAATTTTTGCTTTCATTTTTAAGGATACTTTTACTGACTATAAAATTCTAGTTTGAGACTTAGACTCTTTTAGTCCTTTAAATATGTGTTCTGTTCTCTCTGCCCTTCATTGTTTCTATTGAGAAGATAGTTGTCAGTCTTATTATTGCTCTGTAGAGAAGTCTGTCTTCTTTAGGTGGGTTGGAGATTTTTAGTTTAGTTTTTAGAATTTTTATTATGTTATGTATAAGTATGTTTTTATTTTGTATTCATTCTCCTTGGAGTGTGTATATCTTCTTGAATCTCTAGCTGTATGTTTATCATCAATTCTGTAAAGTTTTTGGCTCATTTTCTTCAAATATTTCCTTTGTCCCATTCTTTCTCTTACTTCCTTTGGAATTCAATTGCATATAAGAACTTTTGACCAGATCACATACTTGCTTTTTTGCTCTTTCTCTATTTTCTATTATTTTTCCCTTTCTGCCATTCAATCTGGATATTTTCCACTGACTTATTCTTCAGTTCATTAATCTTCTCTTGCACGGTGTCTATTCTTCTATTAAACCCATATGTCGAATTCTTAATTTCAGTCACTGTTTTCAGTTATAGAATTCCATTTCTTTTCTTTTTTACACTTCATCTTTTCACTTGTTTTCTTTAATATTTTAATCATAGGTATTTTAGAGTCCATGCCTGATTAATATCTATATCACCTTTAAGTCTTTTTTTTTTTTCTCTCTTGGTTTTCAGTTATTTGACTATTTCTTGGCATACCTGGTAGTTGTTGAGGCTTTAGATATCCTTATCTTCCTCTTGAAAGGAATAAATTCTGTGGTAGGCAGATAGAATATAGGCAGAGTACCTTGATCCAATTATGACTAGGTTATTTATGATTTGTCCTAACTTCTAAGGCATGGCCCTTGTAGGGGTTTCACATGAAAGCCTGTGTTTTCTACCTGTGCCCCTCTTTCTTGGTGAACACTTAACTTCAATTTTTGATTTCCCAGCATTTGGCAACTGCCAAATTCTCTGCTTAATATTTCAATCTCTAATCAGCTGCTCTTTGCATGGTTTCATGAAGTCTTATCTCACACATGCCCAACTTAGGGGTTAGCAAATGCCTTAAGGAGAAATTGCCTGTATCATATGGAATTACTTCTGTAGGGTTCCATTTTATGTGGGATCTTTTCCCTCATGTTATGACTTTCTCTGTAGCACTGAACCCAGTTTTGTCTCCCTATCCTAGTGAGCCTTCCACTAACTCTAGTTTACTGTTTTCTGTTTGGCTTACCTGTCCTGGTCCAGGAATTGGGAAATACCACAGTGAGGGAAAGGACAGTAAATGTAAGGCTTTGTTTCATGTAATTCTCTTCCCTCTAGGATCTGGTACCTTCCAGTTCTGGTTACCACAGTTGTTCTCTGATTCCTCCATGCAGCTGTTTGTGTTTATAGTTTATCCAATCTTAATGGATGTTCTTGGTGTTAGGATTCATCTGACAATATCTAGTCTATTATAGCTATAAGTAGATTTTCTCTAGTTAACACTTTTTAATTTGGTTATAAAAGTTGTTCTTTCAGGAAGCTGGACTCAATCTGTTGCTGCTATTTGATTATGTATAGAGTCACCAACTAGTGCTGGGCCTCACATGTAGCTTTGTTGATGAAATGCTTAGCACAGAAATGCCAGCTTCTTTCATTCAGGGGTTATTGATACGAGTATCACCTTTACTTCAGTATGGTCAAGAGGTAGTTCTTTCTAGCATACGAAAGTCTATGAGTGCCAATTTTTAAAGGTGCTCTACACTTTAAAAATTAATGTTCATAGAAGATTTTTAAAATTTTTTACTGACTATGTGTGGATAGCTTAGGAAACTTAGAAAGACCTACTTTTTACTTAAAAAAATAAACACTCCATAGTATTAGCATATTAAAGGCATAGACAGCATTTTCCATACTAATGCATTCAGTTTTGCTGTTCTAAATGTTGAGAGTACACTAATGAACAAGACAGAAAAAATCCTTTGAGGCAACTGAAATTTCCTGTGTAATCCACATTGGGGGCACCAGTACCATGTGCAGAAGACATATTTGTGAAACACTGAGTTGGATTAGTCTCTATGGACAACTGTTGGGCCTTATTTCTGCTTCCAGTGGTCACTGACTCTATTTTTAAAAGGCTAGCTAGAGCATGTAGATATGAAAGAATGTCTAATGGAAATGGTCATTTTGGAGTGTTTTGCTTCCTCTGCGGAATAGATCAGATTGAAACAGAATATTTAATTTACCACAGTGAGTCTGACTCTTGGCTATGTATTGTCACACTTTTCAACAACCATTGCTGCATTACTGAAACGAAATTAATTTAAATTCTCTTTAAACCCATCTTTTAGTTTGATTTTCTAAATTGAAACTGTCAAGAGATCAAATACGGGTGTCATTGCATTGAAAGATAGGGAACTATGCTTTAAAAACTATCAGTCCATTTGATCTACCATACAGAACTTGGTTGGCAATTATCTTAAAAAAGTCAACTTGGCAAGAAATAAAAGAATCTAGTTGAAAATAGAGCTACCATATGATCCAGCAATTGCACTACTGGGTATTTACCCCAAAGATACAAAAGTAGGGACCCGAAAGGCTACGTGCACCCCGATGTTTATAGCAGCAATGTCCACAATAGCCAAACTGTGGAAAGAGCCAAGATGTCCATCAACAGATGAATGGATAAAGAAGATGTGGTATATATATACAATGGAATATTATGCAGCCATCAAAAGGAATAAGATCTTGCCATTTGCAACGACATGGATGGAACTGGAGGGTATTATGCTGAGCGAAATAAGTCAAACAGAGAAAGACATGTATCATATGACCTCACTGATATGAGGAATTCTTAATCTCAGGAAACAAACTGAGGGTTGCTGGAGTGGGGGGTGGGGTGGGAGGGATGGGGTGACTGGGTGATGGACACTGGGGAGGGTATGTGTTCTGGTAAGCGCTGTGAATTGTGCAGGACTGTTGAATCTCAGATCTGTACCTCTGAAACAAATAATGCAATATATGTTAAGAAAGAAAAAAAGAAGAAGAAGAATGTAGCAGGAGGGGAAGAATGAAGGGGGGGAAATCGGAGTGGGAGAAGAACCATGAGAGACGATGGACTCTGAAAAACAAACTGAGGGTTCTAGAGGGGAGGGGGTTGGGAGGATGGGTTAGCCTGGTGATGGGTATTGAGGAGGGCACGTTCTGCATGGAGCACTGGGTGTTATGCACAAACAATGAATCATGGAACACTAAATCTAAAACTAATGATGTAATGTATGGGGATTAACATAACAATAAAAAAATTAAAAAAAAAAAGATCAAAGATCTCAGGAATGAAAAAAAAAAAAGAGAAATAAAAGAATCTAAAGAGTCAGGCAATGATTGCATGTAAATCTGTCTTGTGATTTTATGTAGTAATGTATTTAAATGACTGCATACACAGACATACACATACACCTGTGTGTGCATACTTTTTTTTCATATTCCTAGACTGATATTCCTCTTAGATAATTAGGAAAGGTATATCTTCATGCAAAGTCATACTGCCTTCTGAAATGAACACTTAGAACCTATGACGTTTTATACTACCCATGGCACTGTTTCTGTTACCACCATCGATAATTGACACTTGATTCTATCTTTCTCATTTAATGGGTTCACTTGACATCACTCATCAGAGCTATTTTTTGAGACTCTATGTAAACCCAAAAGTTGTTGAGGACCACTTTTGTGTTTATACTGTAATGTGATAAAGGCGAGATGACAGGTAAATATGTTTTTTCAGGTCATGGTCATTTACAAGCTACTCTTTCTTTAAGGTCATACCATGTGTGCAGATTTTGCCTTTGATACAGAACATGTCCAGGGCTCATAGTGGCCCTAGAATAGTCAGAGGTGTCCGTGACAGTGAAGGATTTTGGAGAATTCTGTATTTGGGGGGAGGAGTAATCCACTCATCCTAGGAAAATAACTGCAAAGCCCACATCTCTAAAATTTTTGATTTTCAGCAGGATCCATGACTCTGTGACTATGAGTTAAAATGTTTGAGTCCTCGGACTCTAAATGAGGCAGGACTGTTTAAAGGCAGGTAATGTCTTCTTTGGAGACACTCGAGTATTCAGGCAAACATTTCAGTACAAGCAAAAGGATGTACGGCAATGGCATGGCTCAAAAGCATCACTGTGTAATTGAAACTGACTTTGTATTGGGTTCCTTCAGTGTCAAGGCCCTTCTTTTTTTTTCTTTCTGAGAGCAACATTTTCCCTCTTATCTTCATTTATGTCTGTGTTTCCTTAATCATCTTCAAATGTTTGTGAGTTGATGTTCACATGTCCCTATTCTGTTTTTTAAATCTCATTTGTTGCCATTTCCCTTTTACAGAGAGAGGAAGCATTCTGTTTAGGCTACGTGTTTAAGGGCGAAAAGTGTTTATAGAATCTTCATCTGTTTCCCCTGAGCCTGATCTATCTGATGACATCACTCTGTAAGTTTACATGATTTGGACAATGCAAAATGCCCAGGGTAGAATATTCAGGACAGCAAACTGGACATGTTTTTATAATTAGCCAGAAAACCCATGCTATAGCTTGTGATTCTTTAAAAAAAAAAAATCCACCTACAAATCCAATGGGAAAAGATGGTCCTCGCTGATCCATCCTTTGGTGGACTAAGACTGACTTTGAGGGGTTGCCCAAATGCTTGTGTGGTTGAGCCAGGGATCTGGATTTAGGTTCAGCCTTTAAACTCTGGGTTAAATTTTTTTATCTGGATTAGGTCATTGATAATATCAATGATCAAGGATTTTGGAGACAATTGAATTAAATCCCTTAGCATCTGGAATTTTGAGACAGTAAGGGAAGAAGTCCCATACTGTCTCATTCTTTTTGTCTGAATTGGTTATTCAGGGGTTTCTTTAAGAACTCCCACCAAATGTTTGAGAACTTCCATTTGAGATACAATTCATTGACTGCTGATTCTTGGGACATCATTTCCTAAGACCTCCATGTCTTAGTCATCTGAAGTTTATTGGACCTTTTATTTTTTTTTTTTTTTTAGTTCTCAATAATGTAATTTTCTTCTTATTTCAGTAGTTCCTAACTTTTTTCAAATTCAGATCTTTTTAAAATTTTATTTTATTTTATTATGGTATGTTAGTCACTATACAATACATCATTAGTTTTTGATGTAGTGCTCCATGATTCATTGTTTTCGTATAACACCTGGTGCTCCATGCAGTATGTGCCCTCCTTAATACCCATCACCGGGCTAACCCATTCCCCCACCCCCCTCCCCTCTAAAACCCTCAGTTTGTTTCCCAGAGTCCATAGTCTTTCATGGTTTCCCCCCCCTCCAATTCCCCCCCTTCATTTTTCCCTTCCTTCTCCTAATGTCCTCCGTGCTATTCCTTATGTTCCACAAATAAGTGAAACCATATGATAATTGACTTTCTCTGCTTGACTTATTTCACTTAGCATAATCTCCTCCAGTCCCATCCATGTTGATGTAAAAGTTGGGTATTCATCCTTTCTGATGGCTGAGTAATATTCCATTGTATATATGGACCACATCTTCTTTATTGGACCTTTTAAACAATTAAGAGGTCAGAGCACGGAAGAGAGAATCTTGTTGAAGATTTACGAAATGTCAACATTTAACAAATGTAAGCTCTACATTTAATTTCAGTAGGAATAAAAGCTTTGACTGGCTTGTACAAAGACACCTAAAGAAGTAAAACTGGTTAGAACTTTCCAAACTGGGGACTCACTAAGGATCCCCTCCCTGGTTCTCCCCGTGTAATACTTAGGGATCTGTCCTGGGCGGCCTTGGAGGGGGGGATCATTTGGTAAAAACTTTGAGTTTCTGCCCCACTATGTGAGAACATTTGCACCTTGAGGGTCCTGGACAAATAAAAGGGTTAACCCAACAGTGTATTGAACGCTGTTTAGCTGTCTTGGGACATTTGTTCTGTGTTCATGGATTTAGTAAACTTAATGTAAATAGACACCCCAGCAGCTGTGTCCCCTTAAGCATATTTTATTTAGCAGCTGAGTTATACACATCACTTGGCAGCCATAGATTTTCAATTTTTCCTTGTGCCAAGAGGGCAGCTGGAATAATTTGCGTACTCATTAATTTGGGAGAAATACGAGCTGTGTATGGCAGACAGCACAAGTCTTCTGTATGGTGTTTTACCAGGATAAGCAGATCAGAATAGAAGCAATTTGCCCTATCCCAAAGGGGCCCTAGGATTTTAATAAGCTGGCTATGAAAATTCTATTTCTTTGCAATTTGAAGCATCTAATTAGAGCCTGTAATTTCTCTCCTAGAACAAGAGTGGATGAAGGTTAACGGTAGGCCTCCCGGGCCCTTTCATATTCATTTACAGAGAGAAATCAGGTAACAGTTGTAGCTAATTAGTACAGGGTATTAAATATTTAGTCCATCTTGATTGAACTTGGAGAACACATGCATGTTGTTGGAGTATGGAAAATGATAAAGGGAAGTTAAATTTAATTTTTAATCAAAGATAAACTTAAAGGCAGTATAATAATTTTAGTACTGACTATCCTAACCCAACAGCCAGAGCAGCTATTGCTTCCAGTCGTCTGAACTGTCCAGATAAAGGAAGATGATGTCGATTTAATGTCATCACTGAACACATTTCCCAAGTTCAAACAGCTGTGATTTATGCAATCTGCGTCGAGTACAAAGAACTCCATGATTTTTATCACAGCAGTGACATAAAAAAAACCACCTTCTTGATGTTTCAGAATTTGGATTTAGAGTTTGGAGATGAGTGCGTTTTGGGGGAACTATCCTAAGGAGATGTATCATTCACTGGCGATTCTTTTAAGAGAGGACTCATGTTAACAAAACTGCTCCTTGGAAAGAAATCCTCCGAGAGGCGGGGCCCACTTGGTAATGGGTAGCACTGTGTTGAATCAAGTCTGACTTTGCCATAGAATGATACCCAGACTCCTGTAGGCAGAGGACAGTAAGCTATTCTTCTCTTGTCATAACCCAACCCAAATTATCTTCCTAATGTGAGATTCGCTTAAGTCAGAGCATGCGTATCAGAAAGAAACTCCTCAGGATCAAGGCCATGACTGGTCTGCCCTCTGGGCCCCGACACAGGGTATAAATGTCTGCAGAGCAAAAGTTCCCAGGAAAGCTCTCAGGACTTCCATAACTTACCCAGAAGCAGGCTTTTAAGGACACCAAAATATTATAAAAGGTCAAAGATGAGAGGATTACAAAATAGAAAGATTTCAAAGAGTAACTTTAAGGCCTGGTGAGGGGGTTTCTCTTGGCCTAGGAAACCTATCACGACTCCAGTTGTTTCATTTGGGGGATGCTTGAAGCATCTTTGCAGATTCATACAAAAGAAATGGTGACTCCCAAAGACCATCTTACTTTTTGCTACATTGGCTTCCAGTTGCCCGTTGTTATAAAATAGTTTCTGATGGCAATAATCCTTTGAAAATCGCCTGTTATTGGGGATAATAGCTGGTTGTCAAAGCATTAACCACCCTCGACTTCACTTTGGGCTATTACATAACAAAAGAATGAACTGGTGGTGATTCTGCCAGGTGTATTAAATTATGTCACACATTATAGAAGTTCTGTGATGGGGATTAGCATCCAGAAAAGACCATCAGAGATTGCCAAACTCATTATCTGCTGAGGCAGGAGGCTGGCCTCAGGCCTGGGGATGCAAGACTCTCGTGTGTAACTATTAAGCCACTAGCTCCAGTCCATCCTTGCCCTAGCATGGAGATGGACAAGAATCACACCAGCATTTCTGCTCTGTTATCCGGCCTCTAAAGAAAATCAAATTATGCTGCATTAATTATAGTGAGCTGCAAAGCTGCACTGAAATGGATTTATTCATTTTCTGATTTCTTAATGACAGATCTACCTCTTTGGGCAGGTGGCTATCGTCATGGAATTTGGTGGATCCTCCCACCACTTTTTGGAAGTCGAGATTTTGTTCTCTAGTTCCCTTTAGACAATAAATGTGGATGGTGGACTTTCAGAGGGCATGGCCATGCTGTAGGCACCCACATTCATTCTTAGTGTTATGTCACATTGGGCTCAAGACATCAGATGTTTTCCAAAGGGGAGAAGCATGACCTGAAAGGATGATTTAATACCCATAGAGATAAAACTTCAGCTGCAAACATATGGACAAAGCATGGCTTGCCTGTTCTCAATAGGTCTGGGTGATCCTTCACATAGCTCCTGGCCTAGTCCATTCTTAATGACCTGGAGAATGGGTCCCGCTCCTAATTTTCAGTGGAATGTCCTTATGAGACTTGTTTAGTCATTTCTATAATCCTGAAGCCCTAACTTGCATTTTCCTACCTGAATCTTTTCTGCATGGAGTTGGGTACCAGAGTGATATTGCACCCCTCCTGCCTTGCACAGACCCTGACATATAGTAGATGCTCTGTAAATATCAGATGAATGGAATTGAATGGAAATTTCTTATGGTCTCTTTCTTAAAAATATTTTCTTATAACAGAAGTGTTTCATGTTCATTGTAGAAAATTAAAAAAAAAACATAACAAGAAAGAAAAAAGTATCATCTGCTAACCAACCACCAGAGATTATGGCATTGGTACTTTTTGCATATATCTTTCCATTATTTTTCTGTACCTATATATATATTGTAGATTGGATAAGACTGTACATGGCATTTTGGAGCCTATTTTGTTCTTTTAGTGATGTCTTTCCAAGTCATTAAGCGATCAACTTTACCATTATTTGTAATGGCTTCCTGAAAGTTAATTGAATGAATGCACTATAATTTAATCCCCTTTCTGTGGGTACATTTAGGTGGTTGTAATTTTTTTTTAATAAAAACAGCACTGCAACATATATCCTTTATGTTAAATCGTTTCACTGTATGATGGTTTCCTTGGGCAACATGGAGAGTCAAACAAAGAAAACATCCATCAAGACTTTTGAAAAGACAAATTACTTTGGTAGGTAGAAAGAAAGGCAGAATATCAGACATCTGAACTTGCTCTGAACAATGAAGGGCAATAGCATCTTATGGAAATCATCAGTGGATAAATGTTTAGAAACCATAGAATGTGGACTATTATATTAATTTGATTTGTACATTTTAGCAAAATGAAAAATTTCAGCTTGCTGGTCAAAAAAAAAGCATTTGGAGGTGATTTCTTAGAAGTGGATTACTGGGTCAAAGGTTATGTGCATTTTAAATATTTGAAAGATATGGACAAGTTATTGTCAGAAAGCTTATGCCACTTTATATTCCCACCAGTAAAGGTTATTTTCCAGTTGTTTCATTGTCATTAACAAGCCATTTTCAATTCCCTAGCAAAAAAACAAAAATACCCCAAAACTCCTAATTTGTCTTTGTATTTGTATTTGTCCTTTAAAGTGAGGTTGAACATTCCATTCTCTGGGGGTTTCTGTTTGTTTGTTTGTGTTGCCATGAGTATTTCTTCTTCTTCTGTGATCCAGCAGTTCATGTCCTTTGACCCATTATTTTGCTCTCATGTCAAAGTGTTGCAGTTAAGAAAATGAGCTTTGGAGTCCCATAAACCTTAAAAGGGTTTGACAGCTGTCACTTACCAGCTATGTGACCTAGGACAAATTCCTACCTTTTCCAAACCTCAGTTTGCCCATCTGTTAAATGAGAATAATGCTAATACCTGTCTCATGGCAATCCTACCATGTATGATAAATGGCAATGGACCAGTGCTCAACATAGTTTTAAGGCCGTACTACTCCCTTATTCCTCTTAGCATCTTCCCACTGCATCCGTCATGATGGATTATCCCTAATTAGCCTGTGTTTGTATCTTACAATTGCTTGCAATAACCACATTTATTCATTTATTTGACAAATATTTGGGGGCAACTGCTATGGGTCAGGTTCTGGATTAGGAGTTAAGCAATAGTGAATAAAACTGATCTCCATCATGAAGATTACGTGTGTGTGTGTGTGTGAAATAGAATATAGCCAAGTGACAGACAAATAAACTGACTGTAAATTGCACTGATTACATGCAGAAAAGAAATAGGGGCTGAGATCAAACATAAAAGAGAGACTTATTTTAGATAATAGGATGGGGGAGAGACTTTGGAAGGTGGAAAGTTTTATGATAAGACCAAAAGGATGGGAAGGACATGGCAATGCTAAAATGTTTCAGTGTTATGACAGCAGCATGTACAAAGGCCCTGTGTTAGGAAAAACCCCCAGGTGTTGGGTGAATTGGAAAAAGGGCATCCTGGGAGGAAGTAGGTGGGTGGGAATTTGGCAATGGTGAGGGTCAACCTGAGGTGGGATTGTGGAACAAGGCAGGGGCCAGAGCATGGGGTTGGGCTAGCTTTTGATTCTTATTCTAGATGAAAGCAATGCCCCTGAAGAACTTCTAGCAAAGGAGAGACACTCTCTGATTCTTTTTGCAAGAAGCTTTTTCTGGGACCGGATAGCAATGGAAAAGCTCAGATAAGCTGCCTAGCTGGTTATCCAGTTGAGAAGTGTTAGTGGCTTGGACTAAGTGTTGGCAGAGGAGATGAAAATCACAAGAATTGTATTTAGCAAGAAACTTCCAAAGAAATTATTTATTTCCCCATCCCATGCCATTAATTAGGATCTTTTAACACTGAAGTCGTTAGAAGTCACCCAGCACTCTGGAAGAGTGGGTTTCCAGGCTGCAGCAGATACTCTGGCCTCTTCCTCCCATGCAGCCTCATGTCCTCAAACTTGCTCCTCCAGGAAAAGCCCTAATCTCCCAGAAGGTGACACTTAAGATGGAAAACTGTAGAACTTCCTGCTGACATTAGAGCTGACAGCTTTGACCAATCTTGAGGCTCCCAAGTGGGAGACACATATTTTGGGAAAACAAACAAACTCAGCTCCAGGAACAGGATCTATCTTTCTCTTCTCTTGATCCCCATGAAAAATCCTGGACCCCCAAAAAAACAACAAACCAACAAATAAAACCATGATGGCGAGGAAACCAAATAGGTTCTAGCTGTCAGGACTACCAACTTCATGCGAGTTTATGGATTTTGTTCTATTAAAACCCATTGCTCTTCCTGGTTTACATTTCACTGATTTGTCTGATGCCATCCAGGCCACCTTTTCCCACCATCCCCATGCATTCCATGGTGATTCTTCTGGGTTTGTAGCTTCTCTCCACCGCAGGAAAGCTCCTGCAGGACAGAGGTGGTCTCTTAGCCCACATGACCTCCCCTTCCTCAGTGCTTCTTGGTCACAGTGCCTTTTACACCAACTTATTTGCATGACCAATACAAACTTTCAGTTGTTTTTCTCTAACATGTAAAACTTGGGAGGAAAAAAAAGAAAAAAAAATGTGGAAAACGCCTAAGGGTTCATTTCCAGGAGCAAAGAATTGGGGGGAAGATCAGGAAGGATTCTTTTGGCTTCAAATATCCCTCCAACCAGTGCACAAAGCTAAGAGAAGGAATATAAGGACTTTACAGTTACAAGCATTTGACAAAATTTAACCCCCTTTCATGATAAGGGCACTGAAAAAATTTATGACCTAATCCTAGTAGAGGCAATAATAATAAAAGTAGAGCCAAAAAAACACTTACTCTCTGTTGGAGGTGTTTGAGCCCTCGGCTTGAGGGCAGCCAATGCCAAGAGGGAACCCTGGACAATTGTAAGGCTTACAGTCTATAAGATTAAAACATAACAATTCTTAGGATAAATACAACTCTTGCTTATTGAAGAAAAGAAATACATTTTCTTCTGGGGTTTCTCAGAAAGAAGATATGTGCCCCCAATTGCCCCCTGTAACTTTAACTTGCTTTCCTCCCCCAAAACAGTGGCTCTCAATAGTATGGGGTCTTCAGCTGGGGGCATGTTCCCATAGTGAGCATTCAGACTCTTGGGAGCACTGGAATCCCTGGAAGGGGCAGAGGTCGGGGTACAGGTAATGAGCATGTATTGATTGCCAAAACCCCACAGGTGATTCTGATACACCCCATACACATACACACACACACTCCCCTACCGCCAGAGCCATGTCCCTACCTATCTGCCTCTTGGAGAATCACAGGTAAAATTGAATGAACACTGTCCTCAATAATATCCTTGCAGATGTCTGATGAGCCCTTGACTTTTCTTACTGACAGTAAGCCCCAGAAGGTGGCAGGTGATTTGACAGCAGAAACTGCTATTTTAGACTAATTCTTAGTGACAGGGAGGATTGGTTGGGGAAATAGAAGTGACAAGAACTGTACTAGCTTAGAATTCACAACGGCTGTTGGTTTTAATGAGTTCAAGAATGATTTGGGCAAAATTCCAAACTCCTAAATCCTTGACCTATAACCTGTGTGGTGCTGATTCACTAGGGTGGTCTGTGGAGGGAGTGTTCTATCCAAATGCATGCTGCTGCTTATTGTGGGGCTTTGGCCCACATCCCACACGAGGACCACATTTGTACCCAAGGCCAAGTGAGTCTCAGTCCTGTACCCTGATCTGGGTGGCAAACACAAACTTGGGGGGTGGGGAACATTAAGGAAAAAGGAGCTTTTCTCTAACATCCAGACTGGCAGGCTAAGTCATGCCTTCAAACTTCACACCTCTGGGCCTTTTCCTGCACATTTTCTCTTTAGGGTCCAGGCAAGATGCCCCACTGGAGATCTCCTCTTAGAAAAGACCCCCCACATAAACACTCTTTAGTAGCACAAACCCCGCTCCAACCCCTACCATTTTGGTTCCATTTAACAGCAATCTTGCCATATGGGTACAGTTATATATTAACCGCCCCCCTGCCTTGCAGGTAAGGAAAATGAGGCTCAGAAAGATCAAGTAACTCACCCCAGGTTGCCTAGCTCACTTGGGGAAGGCCCAGATTCTAAAACTGGGTGTGTCCAGTTCTCAATCCTGCCTTACATCTACTGCATTCTGCTCACCTGTCCACCCAGCCATTCCTGTTTTTCACAAAACTTTGCCATCTGTTCACACTGTCCCAAGGTGTGGGGGGAAGGAGAGACTTCACTGAAAGTTGTTTGGAATAGCAAAAATCCCATTACCATTGTGAGGTGTCATCTTTTCCCTGTTATGTAATACCTGAACCAAGCAGTTATTTAAAATACAATTGACTTCAGGCTTTGCATGGCTTCCATCTGGAATCAAGGGGCAGCACCTAAGAAAAAAACATGCTATAAAACTGATGATCCACCCATGCGAGACCTCAACTAAGACACCATTTTCTGGCTTCTGAAGATGAGATGGTAATAACAAAGACCAGAGCTTTCCACCCCACCCCACCCCCATTTCTTCATACTTATCACTGAGCTTCAGTGTAAAAAATTTCATAGGGGAAAGTGAAATGTCAGCTGGTTGGTAGCAGATCAGTCTGGAAAAATAGGAAAGCATTTAAAATGAAGTTGGTAATGAAGGAAAGGGCTCTAACCCTGATAAATTCATGAGTGTTCCATGCTGACTTATTTTTACTTATAAAATTTGTGAAAACAAATGGACAGAAAGTGGGTGACTGATACTCTCCAAGAATCTACTACATCCTGGGTGCTGAGTTGGGTACAGTTACCTCATGCTGCCCCCACAACATCTGCATTTCTGTTGGAAATAAATGTAATTCAAGAAAATAAACAAGTCATTAAGATAACTACAAAATGTACCAAGTACCATGAAGGAGACAAATGGGATGAGAGGGAGTTAGCTATATAAAGTGAGAGAGTGAAGAACATTCCAGGCAGTGGGACAGGTGGATGCAAAGACTCTGAATCCAGAACAAGTTTGTCATTTTCTGGGTCTTCCAGGCATCTTAGCTGTGATTAGGGGTTGGGAATATATTCCAAGTGCAATGCGAAGACATCAGAGGGTTCTAAGCTAGGGAGTGACATGATCCCAAGATGTTTCATGAGCGTAACTAGCAGCATGCCAATTTGTAGAATAATTAGCTTCCCTTTTACATAAATAGATCTTCTGATCTGTTCCAAATTTAACGGCTTTACACACAGGAGTTAGTGTTTTTGTTCATGGTGTTGAATCTGTAAGCCTTCTTAGAAGAAGGGGCATAACTGTGAACAAATCACTGTCACCACTTGATCTCTCCAGGTCTGAGAGGGCAAGGGAAGCAGGGAGGGACCTCCCAGCCCTACAGATCTGTAGGTGGTCAGCAGTCTGAACTTTGGCAATGAATTTGTTTTAAGAGACCTCATATCAGCAGAAAAGGATTTTTATGGTATTGCTGGTCAACATGTGTTTGAGTGCTAGCTCCATGCCAAACATTGCACTGGATTCTATGGATTCAAAAATGAATGAGATGGGGGTCCTGTCTGTCAATTCCATCCCTACTCCTTTAGATGTGGTCATCCAAAGGCTCCATGATGTGATATGCCAACTCAGGGTCTGTAGTGGTGCCTCTTCTGTTTCAGGGCTCCTGGTGTGTCCACCTTTTTCTTACATATTGAGGACTCATTCCTGATTTGAAGTCTAGTCTGGTCATGGATGGCCAATATCTGGGGCTCACCAATCATTGGAAAATGGGCATATAAATGAACAAATGAACTTCTCTCTCAATTTGGCAAGCACTGAAGATGAACAGCCCATTTTTTTAATAACATGTAATGTATTATTTGTTTTGGGGTACAGGTCTGTGATTCATCAGTCTTACACTATTCACAACTCTCACCATAGCACATACCCTCCCCAATGTCCATCACCCAGCCACCCTATCCCTCCCACCCCCCTCCACTCCAGCAATCCTCAGTTTGTTTCTGGAGATTAAGAGTCTCTTATTGTTTGTCTCCCTCTCTGGTTTTGTCTTGTTTCATTTGTCTCTCCCTTCCCCTATGATTCCTCTGTCTTGTTTCTCAATTTCCTCATATCAGTGAAATTATATGATAATTGTCTTTCTCTGATTGACTTATTTTGCTTAGCTTAATACCCTCTAGTTCCATCCACGTCATTGCAAATGGCAAGATTTCATTTTTTTTGATGGCTGCATAATATTCCATTGTATATATATACACCACATCTTCTTTATCCATTGATCTGTGGATAGGCATCTGGGCTCTTTCCATAGTTTGGCTATTGTGGACATTGCTGCTATGAACACTGGGGTGCAGCTGCCCCTTCAGACCACTACATTTCTTTGGGGTAAATGCCCAGTAGTGCAATTGCTGGGTTGTAAGGTAGCTCTATTTTCAACTTTTTGAGGAACCTCCCTACTGTTTTCCAGAGTGGCTGCACCAGCTTGCATTCCTGCCAACAGTGTAGGAGGGTTCCCCTTTCTCCGCGTCCTCGCCAACATCTGTCGTCTCCTGACTTGTTAATTTTAGCCATTCTGACTGGTGTGAGGTGGTATCTCATTGAGGTTTTGATTTGGATTTCCCTGATGCCGAGGGATGTTGAGCACTTTTTCATGTGTCTGTTGGCCATTTGGATGTCTTCTTTGCAGAAATGTCTATTCATGTCTTCTGCCCATTTCTTGATTGGATTATTTGTTCTCTGGGTGTTGAGTTTAAGTTCTTTATAGATTTTGGATACTAGCCCTTTATCTGATAAGTCATTTGCAAATATCTTCTCCCATTCTGTCACTTGTCTCTTGGTTTTGTTGACTGTTTCCTTTGCTGTGCAAAAGCTTTTTATCTTGATGAAGTCCCAATAGTTCATTTTTGCCCTTGCTTCCCTTGCCTTTGGCGATGTTTCTAGGAAGAAGTAGCTGCGGCTGAGGTTGAAGAAGTTGCTGCCTGTGTTCTCCTCAAGGATTTTGATGGATTCCTGTCTCACATTTAGGTCTTTCATCCATTTGAGTCTATTTTTGTGTGTGGTGTAAGGAAATGGTCCAGTTTCATTCTTCTGCATGTGGCTATCCAATTTTCCCAACACCATTTGTTGAAGAGACTGTCTTTTTTCCATTGGACATTCTTTCCTGCTTTGTCAAAGATTAGTTGACCATAGAGTTGAGGGTCCATTTCTGGGCTCTCTATTCTGTTCCATTGATCTATGTGTCTGCTTTTGTGCCAGTACCATACTGTCTTGATGATGTCAGCTTTGTAATAGAGCTTGAAGTCCGGAATTGTGATGCCACCAGCTTTGCTTTTCTTTTTCAACATTCCTCTGGTTATTCAGGGTCTTTTCTTGTTCCATACAAATTTTAGGATTATTTGTTCCATTTCTTTGAAAAAAGTTAATGGTATTTTGATAGGGATTGCATTAAATGTGTAGATTGCTCTAGGGAGCATAGACATTTTCACAATATTTGTTCTTCCAATCCATGAGCGTGGAATGTTTTTCCATTTCTTTGAGTCTTCCTCAATTTCTATCATGAGTATTTTATAGTTTTCTGAGTACAGATCCTTTGCCTCTTTGGTTAGGTTTATTCCTAGGTATCTTATGATTTTGGGTGCAACTGTAAATGGGATCGACTCCTTAATTTCTCTTTCTTCTATCTTGTTGTTGGTGTATAGAAATGCCACTGATTTCTGTGCACTGATTTTATATCCTGCCACTTTACTGAATTCCTGTATGAGTTCTAGCAGTTTTGGGGTGGAGTCTTTTGGGTTTTCCACATAAAGTATCATATCATCTGCAAAGAGTGAGAGTTTGACTTCTTCTTTGTGGATTCGGATGCCTTTTATTTCTTTTTGTTGTCTGATTGCTGAGGCTAGGATTTCTAGTACTATGTTGAATAGCAGTGGTGATAGTGGACATCCCTGCCATTGAACAGCCCATTTTGATTGTCCAAAGAATACAGTTTGCTTTTGAGGAATTCCAAGTGCAGAATACAAGAAGTATATAAAACAGAGGTTCCTAACCTGGGATCCAGAGGTGCCTCGGGAATCTCAGTCTTTGGTGGAGGAGATGCCCTACATCTCATGAATCTTATCTGAAATCATGAATGTACAGCCTTGGGCATTTTTTGTAGGGGGAAAGTCCACAGCTTTTGCCAAAATCTCAATGGATCTTATAACTCTGCCAAGGTTAATAGAAGTTGTCATCGCTCTAATTCTAGTGTTAGGGACTATCAATCCCATTATCCTTGGTAACGGCAGATATCAGTGATGACTCCTCAAAACCGTCCCCTAGGAAGGATCCTCTTCTTCACCCACAACAGTCCATTTCCTCTTTAACCAGACCTCTGGACAGGGTTGAGGGGGTGTCTGTGGATGGGAGATTTGACTTTCCTCAGCTCACTTTTTGAGTTTTACTGCAGCAAATTGTCTCAAATACACTTGGATGCGACTCTCTGCCTGGAATTCACCGCTTCTTACCTGTCCTTGTATCCATTATCGGATTTGCTATCGATCACAGGCAGTGGGTGGATGATCCACATATTACCCACACATAAGGAAAGTACTGTCTGAGGGTTTAACTAACTTGCTCAAGGTCACCAAGCCAGTAAGTGTGGAGTTGGACCCGCCTGGAGCCCAGGTTTCCTGATTCCCAGCTATTTTGAGGGTACTCAGTATTTATTTGAATCAGACATGGTAAGGCACACAGACATAGAAATGCCTGATATGAAGGAAGTTTATTATACTGGTAGTCCCCTAGGAGCAAGGGGCATGCCGTACCACATGGAGCTGCACCAAGGGCAAGGACAAAGGCAAGGTGAGTGGGCAAAGAGAGAGAGGGAGAGGGAACTGGAGGGCGGAAGCCTTGTTGTGGTTTCCATGGGAAGAAAAAGGCAAAGCAGGGTAAGCAGGCTTAGGATTGAATAATATCAGTGGGCTTTGGGGCATAGGAGCTGTCCCTCATTGTCTGGTACCGGGCCATGGAGTGATTATGGCAGGTGGATAAAGGTCGAGAATGTGAACACCTGATAAAAAGAAGGGGTCTGCATTGGTTTATTTGCATTCAGAGATGCACCTGCAGGCAAGTCATTTGTAACCTGCAGGAATTAGCTAACCCTGGGAGGGGTTATTCCTTCAAGGCAGCAAGGCCCCAGGTATCAGAGCATCAAAAATACAGAACATAAAAAGACATAGTTAATACCATGCCTTTGCCTCCTGAATTAAGTCCATGGGACTGGATAGTCGAATGAATTGTGTCACCACCTTTGAGGATGTTTGTCGCTTGACTCCTTACTGCTCCGTGAAGCAATGTGTCATATCCTGTGTTCTCCCATGCCAACTCAGTTCACAGTCTCTGGACAACTCAGAGACACCTTCTCCTTCACCTTGACAAAACACATGGCCATCAGACTGGACTTGCATCTTCCTGCTCAGAAGATCACAAATGGCATTTTTTCTGAATTGGGGTATTTTCAATACCACACATGAGGTATGAGGCACTGTGCTTGAGAGGAAAGAGATTATACAGATTCGTAGAGCATCCCACAAATGACAGTCCATTTATCATAATGATCTATGATATTCATTTGTTGAAATTTTATTACTTTTGAAATTCAATTTGTCCCATCTTATTGCTGCTCAGGGAAGTGTTCCCTTATGTGCCTCTCCTCATCCTTTGGATAAGGTTGTTTCTTCTTTTATTATGAGCATGATGGCTTCTAGATTAGAGCAGCCTGCTCAATGTAACTATTTCCATTGGCATCAACCTTCTCTGGGGCTACCTCTACCCTTGCAGTGCTTTCGTGAAGATATGATTGGCAGTGATTTATGAAGCATTTGGGGAGTAATCAAGTTCCAGCCCTCATCTTCCGCTTGGAGTTTAAAGTTTTTATTCAGAGGTGCTTCTCTACACCAGAATTCATTGAAATGAGTAAATAAGAGAAGTAGGTTAGGAATATATTTTGTGAAGAAACAGATTAAGGACATATTCAGTAATAGTAAATTGACCTTTAAGACATAAAGACATCAGGACACTTCTTTCTAAAGGTCAAGTTGCACACCATTTTTGAGAAATCCTGGAGGTGTTTTAGGGAATAATTGAGTTGGGCAGTGAGTCTGAGGGGGCATGAGCAGGTGGAAGGACGTGAAGGTGAGTCCACATGCTTATTTGCAGAGGCTGCCACTTGGCTGAATGAAAATTTGGAACCCATGGATGTGGGCACTCAGAGGTACTGGACGATTCTTTCAGCAAGTGCCATTTATACATATAATCCATATAAATTGCATGTTTTATAAGGTAGAAGTACTAGATTTATAGTTAAATGTTATTTTAAGATGAAAGATTGTCTTCTTTTTTTTTAAATAAATGTAAAGACTATGTATTTGGAGGCTTCTAAGTGTTCTGTCCTCAGCCCTTTGCTCTGTATGTGGGAGCAAGAGTGGAGTTATTGTCATTTCAAGGAGCAGCTTTGGGTGTGAAGACTCAGCTCTAGCTACAGACATGTGGGTACAGATCGGCCCTTTCTTGGGGGGGAGAGGAAGTGCAAATGGCAGATCCTGGTTGCCCAGTCTGGTTGGTGTCTGATGTTCCTGCCTAATTGGAATGACACAAACTTTTAAAAAAAAATGCCCTCTGGATCCATATCCTCTATTTTTTTAAGCACATACAGGATTATAAACTCCTGGAAGTTTTGCCTCAGTCCTTAGCAATCTACAGAAACACATTTGTTTGAAATGACTCCAGTGATTTCTTAATTCCTGGTTCCACTTGCGTTTGGGCCTCATCTTCTCAGTGTTTTTTTAAAAGTGTTGGCATCAGTCTACCTATTGTCAGACCCACCATGGGTGGTTCGTAAAAATGTAGATATGTGGCCTACTTAGTCTAAGTCTCTGGAGGGTGGGTGTTAGAGTAATGTGGGATTCAAGGTCCCTAGTGATTCTGATGTCTGGTGAAGTCTAAGAACTCTCCCCACCCTGGCCAGAGCCACTGTCATCTCTCACCTGGAACATGTCAGTGGCCTCCTACCCTGTCTCCCTCTGTCTGTAGTTCTCAAACTTGGTTGTACATTAGAACCAAGGGTGATTGAAAGACCCTCTGCTCCCAAGGATCTGATTTATTTATAGTTGGATGACACCTGGGCATTCAGAATTATAAGAACATCACAGGAAAATCAAATGGGCAGCCAAGTTGAGCATGACTTGTTCTCCACATTGTAGACAGATTTACTCTTTTACAAGATCATGTGTAGCTCATGTCAGGCTTCTATGCAGTCTCTTCTGTGGTTCTATTCTCTAACAGTGGTTGCAAGGACCTTATTGTCTGTCCACATTCATTCTCTGTGACTTTTCCTGGTTGACTCCACTCCATTTCTACTGGTTTCTTCAATATCCCTTGAGCATGCCTATCTCAAGGATTTCGTACCTTCTGTTCCCTTCACCTGGAACATTCTTCCCCAATAGCCATGTTTCTTGTTCTCCCTCCCCCACCCGTTTTGTCCAGGTTCCTGATCACATGTCACCTTATCAGGGAGGGCGTCCCTTCCTCTCTTCCTAAAATAGCAGCTTTCATCACTCTCCATTGCCTTACCCTGCTTTATTTTCTTCATAAGCATTAAATCCAACAAATAAATGTTAGATACAAATTTGCCATTTATTATCTGTTTCATTCTCATGAAAATGTAAACTCCCTGAAGACAGAGAGTTTGTTTTGTTTATCCATTTTATCCCCAACACCAAGAATGATCCCTGGTTCATAGTAGGTGCTCAGAAGCTACTTGTGACAGATGGATGATGACCTGCTACTCTTGGACTGTCTCAAAAGCATGGTCATTGGTGATATTCCATTCATTACCAAGAGGACGTGTGTGGGGGGTGGCAGCCTGTTTTCTGGCCGTGCAGTGTGTCCATGATAGCTCTATTGGCAGGCACTCTTCTTGCTCTATTTTAATGGCTATAGAAAGAAGAGATTTGGTTCATTATTATAAGCTCAAACTATCTATAGTCACCCAAGTTGAGAGAAATGGTGCCCCTCAAATTTCTGGTGGGAATTGCATCTACATGAGTCAGAGCGTAATTTGTTTTTTTTGGAAAAACTGGATTGAGTTTTTTTGTTTGTTTCACTTGGGAAATTTTATACTAATCAGATTAAATTAAGTGACTTTGAACTTTGAAATGTCCACATTCTAACATTTTATTAAGCTTAATTGGGTTTATAGAACATTTAAAGACCATACAAAGTTAAATGGGAGATCAAAATGAACTAATAGGTTTATGCAGACATTTTTTCCCCCCTGCCTTTATGCTGCATTAACAAAAGAGGTGCCTTCATGCCTACAGAGGATGAGCACAAAGGCCTGGCTTTCTGGGGAGCTTTGGTGTGTCCTGTTCCTGCTGTGGTCTGAACTGTGCCATGGTTCTGTCCCTTGATATTCTGTGCTGTGAACTTGGTTTCAGAACCACCTCTGATCTGAAAAGTAGTTGAGCTCAAGGCAGACTTGTGAATATTTCTGTAATGGTGCTTCTTGGGGAAGAAATCTCCAATTGTTGGAAATAAAATCTATCAGGTTACAGAATCTGCTAATGATAGAAATGAGGAGCAATTTGATTATGTTACTCCTAAAGGTTTTGCACTCAGTTAATTGAGCAGTGGAGTATGGCAGCCCACCCAGGAAGATGCAGGGCTCGGTCATAAGGTCCACATATTGTCTCTACTGGGGCTACATTTTCACTGCTATGTTGAGTCTTCCTAGATCCTTATAGAATGGTTGAGAAGGTTGCAGTGTGATTACTTTCTTCTCATTTAAAATGATCTTTAAGGGGCGCCTGAGTGGCTCAGTCAGTTAAGCGTCTGCCTTTGGCTCAGGTCATGATCCCAGGGTCCTGGGATCGAGCCCTGCATTGGGCTTCCTGCTCAGCGGGGAGCCTGCTTCTCCCTCTCCCTCTGCTGCTCTGCCTACTTGTGCTCTTTCTCTATCTCTCTGTCAGATAAATAAATAAAATCTTAAAATAAATAAAATAAAAAAATGATCTTTAATTATTAAAGCAATACTTGTTCACTTGTAAAAACACTCAAGTGGTATATAGACATTTGTGAAGTAAAAGATATAAATCCCCTTGAAGAAAAATAGGGTTCTTTGCTATCCAATATCCTACAACTGGCTTTTTTCCCCCTTACTGATTTATAATGGATGCCTCTCCACATGAGTATATAGCTATATGGTGTTCCACTCCCTGAATACACTATAACCTTTTTAGCCAATCAGCTGTCAAGAGACACTTAAGCAGTAACAGTTTTTGACTATTACAAATCATGAATGTGAACATTCTTATACCTTTGTCATTTCTGTTTATTTGTGAAAATGTATAAAATGAAATTATAGGGTTTTAAGAAGACGTGCAACTCTATAGTTTTTCCATATGCCTACCACTTCCTGTCATCTTTGATACCCACTCGGCCCCTACAGGCATTTTATTTGGTATCTTGGTTATAAGATAAGTGCCTAGAGGTAGAATTACTGGGCCTGAAAAAATTACAAAAATAAAATGCTATGGATATTGTTAAATTGCTCTCCAAAATATTTATTTTGGAGTAAAATCCCATCTCTTTTGTTGCCAGTTGAAAGGCATCACTGTGAGAAATCCAGGGCGTGAACAGAGTATCATTTGATGATGTTTATTTTATAGGCAGAGATGTGACAAGTCATTCCCCTGCCGTTTCTACTCAGATAAGGAGGCCAGTCCACTGGGAGCCAAGGGCGCCACATAAGTGGAGATATTGAACATGATTCTGATTTTCTCTCATAAAAAATAAAATAAAATACAAACCAACCAAATAAATATAATGCCTGTAAATCTCTTAGCATGCACCTGACTCAGGGGATGGTGCTGACTGTAGGAGCTAGGGCAGTGGTGTAGGAGCGTGGTGAGGGCGTGGGTACTGTGATACTGGTTTCCATTATTGTAGTTATTGTTAGCACAGTTATTCTTACGCAATCATGTCTGGTCTGAAGTTTGGCACAATCCTCCTGGTTTTCCAAATGGGTTGCCATCTTTTTAAGTGAGGAATTATAGATGTTATGCCAATGATTCACAGCACTGTTCTGGAGTTTTAACTATGCTGCTGAGAGAGAACTCAGTTTATCCTGAGGTTCTTCATCTGGACAGCAGAGGAGGTTTGGTATGTGTAGGTATCTTTACTTGAAAACAGCTGGGCTGCTCTGTGCCAGATCTTTTCCTCTTTGCCCACAAAGGTAGACTTCTGGCTTCACTTCCTAATAGCTATCCTTTAAGCCTTCTGCTTTGTTAAGAGCCAGTGGGGATACAAGTTTTGATCAGCTTAGTGTTTTCCCTTTAAATAGCTTAAATTTGAAAGAAAGATGAGGATTTATGAAAAAAGCATGGGTCTGGGTCTCAAAAGACTGGATTCCATTGCTGGCTCCTATGGGTACAGGCTCTGGGCCATGGGGCTGGTTGGGGTTTTCTAAATGGACAGACCCAGCATCTTCAAGAGATTGCGAGGAGGCCCCCGTGTTATCCTGAGGTCTCTGAAGACCTTTCCCATTAAATTGGGACTTGATGAAATTAGGCAAATCATTTTACTTAACTGGATCTCAGTTTCCCCCTAAATCAGACATCTTCAGCTAAATGCCAACAGTGGCCAGGCAGGAAAAGTGAACAGGGAAGTGACTTTTTGTAGGGGGGGAGGTCAATAATAACTACTTTTGGCCATATAAGGCTGCCTCTTCTCTTTTTTTCCCTAAGAGAAGCCAGAATCTCCCAATTAAAAAAAAATAATAACAATAAATAAATAAATAACATATCCTTTCTCTGTCAGTGTGACTCCATTGGGAATAGTGTGGAAAAGAGTGAGGGGAATGAAGAGAGGCAAAGCTCTCTTTGCCTGCTCACCGACCCAGGAAGTCCCCTAGGAGCTGTGATGGATGGAAGGGCTGCTTTGGTGCACATAAGTGAGGACTGGCCGAGGCGACATAATGACAACGTGTATTTCAACATTTCTTTCCAAACTAGCCCTTAAGTTATGATGCCCAGATAGGAGAATATTTATAATTAAAACAAAATCTGAGGGTGCCTGGCCGGCTCAGTCAGTAGAGCACACGACTCTTGATCTTGGGGTTGTGAGTTCAAGCCCCACGTTGGGTGTGGAGCCTACTTTTAAAAATATTAGTTAATTCATTTATTAATTAAAGCAAAATCTGCATTTTTATACTCAGCTAGGAGCATTCATATGTTTTTACCCATTCATGTATTGCATTTTAGTGTTCCAAGTACTGTGCTCCATCAGGACACAGCCAGGGAAACAGAGACATTCCTTTCTTCCCTGCATCAGGTGGACAGTCTAGTGGAGATCAACCTCACAGAAGGAACCACAGGAGATACTAGTTAGCGACAACTATAATAAAGGCGCTGGAGGAGCAGTGGGGTGCCTGAGCCAGTCTCGATGGGCTGAGGGGACATCAGCTGGTAAAAAGCCTTTGGGGCCACATGCCCAGCATCTTCATCTAATGGCATGTCTTCCTTTAACTTGGCCACAAGGAGGTGGCCAGAGGGCTGTGCTTGGACTGCCAGAAGAGTTTCGTTTGGACTGGGTACTGTTGACCCATGTCCTGTTTTAAATTTGAATTCGAGGGCTGTAACCCTTTTAATCCCCTACCTTTCTTCCATCTAACCCTCAAGTACTACTTTGGGAGAGGGGTGGTGCTCTATTTCAAAGGATTCTGGCCTCATGAGAGAGAGTTGAGAAAGCAATAGAAAATGAGAGAGCCAGGGTTTTACACGTGCTATCTGCTCTTTGGGAGCCAAAAGCTTAAGAAGGCTAGAAAGAGTCCCCATCGGTCTCCCGGCTACAGGCCATGCCTCTGGTCCCAGTTAATTACCTCCTAAAATCACACCAGACACCACAGATGGTAAGAGGGTCTGCAACCTGTCCTCACACGGGGGGGAAACGTTGAGGGTCTTTTGGTGGCGTTTGTATTCCCAAGAAGAGCACACTGCGTTTCCTGTGTGGATGAGGAAAATGGTTGCGGATTTGGTCCAGGCCGAGATGATCCTTGTCCATATGTGTGCAGCAAACCCCGGGCCCGCGTGGCCGCCTGCTTCCCGTTTCACATTGCTCCCCTCTGTCATGAGTTGCACACCGAAACACACCCACCTCCAGCGCCATATGGTTTAAAAGATCAAAGGCTCCAGTTTTGAATATATTTCTAGCTGCCTGTACTTCAAATGTCTTAAATATGTTCCTACAGATGGGAAGCCTCTGGGGCATTAAAGAGGTAAAACACATGTGCGGGAGCCACGCATGTGGTCTGGGCAGCGCGGTGAAAGGTACGTATCGCTGATGCCTGTTCTCCTCTTCCTCCCAGGTCCGCATCTTCACCTACCTCATTGGGCGAGAGGCTGCTTTTGCAGACAATCTCAAGTGGATGGCTTGTGCCAACAAAGGTAGGTTCCCCCACCCCCATGTGCTCGACTCCGAGTCACTTCCCCTTGGGTGCGCCATAGTTGGGAGAGTCAAGAGAAAGTAGAAAGTTCTAAGACAAGGCTGTGAGTTCTAAGATAAGGTTTGGTTGTTTCTAAGTGTTTGATAGACTTGGAACAACTTCTCCTGAAATATGCTTACGGATTTTGAGGACATCATCAAGTGGAGTGGTTATACCTCTGCAGTGCTGCATAGTAGCTGGGTGAGCTTGGCAGAACTCCTATGGCAGAGCGATTTACTGCACATCCAATATCCATGTGCTCACTCTCCATTCTCCTTGCAGTTAGGTGGGGCCTCAGGTTGGGTTCTGGCCCGTAGGCTGTGAGCAAAACCGAGCTGGGTCATTTCTGGGCCAAAGCACTTCGGAGCTGCTACGATAGTGTCCATACTCTGTTCTCCTGCTCCTGTGAACTCTAAAAACTCCGTGTTCCAGATGGAATAGTCATGAAATGACTTCATCAGCCTGGTTCCCTGAGTGACCACCAGGGACTGGTGCCCTTCTACTCCCCCAGCCAGCCCACACCGGATATACATGTGTAATCAGTAACCCTTTGTGTGAAGCCACTAAGATTTCCAGTTTGATATGTCCCCATAGCATAACTTAGCCTACTTAACTGATTAAATTCGTTAACTTTAAACTGCCTCAATGTTCTAATCTTTGAAATCAGGATGTTGATAATAGTTCTTCCTTTGATTCCTACCAAATATGAAGATTAGTGAAATGGTGTATATTAGGTGCCTGGTTCAATGCTGGGACACGGTAAGCACTCAATAATTGTTGTCTTTTCTATATTCTGAAGTCTCTTGATTAATAATCCCCTGTTGTATGTCAGAAACAATGCTTTGGGGAAAGCAGAGGGAGGGAAGGAACAGGGCCCTCTAGTTTATGAAGGGCTTCCTTCCTTTCATGCTACACAGGACCAAGAAGGCAAAGCATAGGTGGCAAATAGGTGGTAGAGTCCAGACTACTGGAGTCTTAACCCAGACTCCTTGAGTTCAAATCCAGCCTCCACCATCCAGCACCCATGTGCAAGTTACCAAACCTATCTGGGTCTGAATTGTGTCACATACAGAACAGGGGTAGTGATGACACCTGCCCCACCTGTTGTGAGCTGGAAATGAGGCTGTGCAGGTCAAACTGGTAGCGCAGTGCCTGCCACATAAGTGCCCCATTATTTCCTGGTGCCATTTTGATCTGTAGGCATGTCTTCTTTTCCCTCAGAGGCTACATGCTCCATGAGAACAGCCTTTAACTCTGATTTCATCATGAGCACTCGGGGAGAGCCCAGCCTCCTGTCTTACTCAGAATGTTTGAAAAATGAGTAAATTGGCTACAAACACTTATAAAGGAAGACCATGTCCTATTGCATGGTAAACTGGTCTTGATGGATTTAGGTGGTCTTTTTTTAATATTGTCTCCTAAGCCAGCCTTTATTTTATTTTATTTTATTTTTTTTATAAAAGACTTTATTTATTTATTTGACAGAGAGAGACACAGCGAGAGAGGGAACACAAGCAGGGGGAGTGGGAGAGGGAGAAGCAGGCTTCCCGCTGAGCAGGGAGCCCGATGCGGGGCTCGATCCCAGGACCCTGGGATCATGACCTGAGCCAAAGGCAGACGCTTAACGACTGAGCCACCCAGGCGCCCCAAGCCATCCTTTATTTTAAAAAGTTCCAGCATTTGTGCCTCAGTGGAGGAAAGAGGATTCTGTGAAGAGTTTGCACGTCCCAGCTCTTAAGAAAAAGTTATTTTAGTTGCAAGCAAGCAAAGATGCTCTCTGAAATTAAAAAGAGGAGTGTTTTGGAGAGGAAAAGGGTGACTCAGAGCCCAGAGTGGGAAGGGAAACTCATGTCTCATGAGGAACCCAGGAGCTGAGTTTTAGTTCTTTTCCTCCTTGGTTTTTTTCTACACTCTTTGGCATTCTTCCTCTCTGTAGACAGACCCCCCCGGCAATGGTGCAATCTAGAAATGACCACCCGTGCCATGCATACTCATCTGTCCACACAACACATTGTGGGCAAGACATGATATGAGAAAGAAGAGTTTATATCTTCTCCACTTGAGACTGATCAGTACTTTAAATTCGATTTCAAGTCCCTTCCTTCCCCCAGAAAAGATTATGACCCCCCAGCTTGGGCTAGGACTCCCTGCTGCTGAATTGGGTGTGGGTAGAGAGGTAAACCCATGGAGAAAAACAGATGCATTCTGGCGGGGTCTCAGCACTGTGGTTGGGTGGGCGTGGCAAGTGAGTAGTGAAAAGGTACGTGGCCAAGCAAATGAACATTGCTCACCCTTCCCTTTGCTTGACATTGTCTTGAATTATCTGCTTCCACTTGGAACCATCTTTTAAGCTAGTGTCAATTCCCTCATCTAAAAAGTAGAGAACTGCATGGGAGGTTTTAACATTTCCTTGAAGGGCTAACATAACACATTTTACAATTATTTTAGTTTATTGGCTGGCTTGCCTCACTAAAAGGTATCAGCAGTTCAGATTGTCTCAGAATAATGCATCTCAGAATAATGCATTGTCTCAGAATAATGTCTCAGAATAATGCTTCAGGGTGAAGTACAGGGGAAGCATAGACATAAACATATGGGGGCTGTGTGGATCCCAGATTTCCTCTGAGTGAAGAGGCCATTGTTGAAATAAGTTTTGGAACTTTGTTGACATTTGAAAACCTTGAGCGAGCTACACTTTTCCCCATTTTTTCCTTTACTTTGTGGTCTTGAAAAGAAAGAGTTCCTTTCCATTTTCAAATTTTTAAAAATGTTGCTGTTATTCCTGCCACATCAGATTGCAATCCTTCCCATCAGCTAGTATGCCTTTAGTCATGGGTTCTTGTTTTTACCACTGTCTGTGTCCAGCTGATGAAAATTACTCAAATTGAAGTCTTGTCTTAATCAACTAATATTACACCATAATTTAGTTTTAGTCATTGTTTATAAGAATCTTCGAAGCATCTTTTTGAAGACAATTTAGTCAACTCCGAGTATTCCAGGGCCTGGCTATAGAATGCAGCCCTTTAGATTTAGAAGGTCCGAGTACAGCAACAAGGAGGTAATAGTAGCTGCTTAGCTGGCCAGGCCATTGGATTCCACAGTGATCCTCCTTCTCTTCCTGTACAAATCCAGTCATTGCTTTCCCTGCCAAAGCAAGTCTCTCTCAAGAGGTCTGCCTTCCTTACTCTGCTTCTTTTCTGAAGGGCCTTGGGAATAAAATGTCATTGTTTGCCACTCTTCAAAGTAACAGTTGCCATCCAAATGTTAGGTTCCAGTCATCTGTGCCCGTATAAACATTGGCTTTACGTTGCGTCAGTTATGGGGTTTTAGGCCACGTAACATCGGTGAGCAAGTATTCTTCTATGGTCATTAATTAAATCATTGTTTATAGTCTCAGATTGTTATAGTATGGAGGCAGCATAACATTTTTCATCTCAAGTGACATGAGGTCCAGAGGGGGCCCCCCTTACATATTTTCTCCCTGAGTCAGCCAAGTTCTTCAGTGAAATGAAGCATTAGCATTCGGGGACCAAAACAGACCCAGGGAGAGCCCAGGGAGCCCAAGGAGAAGGCTGCTGGCTGACTGGCCAGAGTGACTCAGGAGTCATAGGGCCAGCACCACCCTTTCCCCCAGGTCGGTGGCTGAGGACCCACTATCGGTGCCGATCTTCTTGCTAGGAAGTCTGGTAGCCATGGAGACAGTTCTCAGCCAGTGCACCTCAGACACTGTCCCCTAGAAATGGATTCCTGGGGACTTTCATATCCCTGGCAGGAGTTCTCTGCCTTGTCCAATCTCCTAGCAAAAACCAGAGAGGCCTGGAGCTCATTGGTTTGCTTCATTTTATGCATAACTAGGTCCTATCTTGAGGGAGCCAGCCCTAATGAGGCAAAGCACCAAACCATTTTAAATACATTAAAACAATCATTGCCACTGTAGAATGGTTTGTGGAATTTAAAGCTCTGCTTTCATACTATTGGATAAACAAGTGAACTGGGGAAGCAGAAAAGAGGGGCTGACTAGCCCAGATATTCCATAAAGTCATGATGACCTTCTCTAATGTTCAGTGTGCCAAGATTTTAAATAAGCACTGCCTGATTCTCCTTCAAAAATCACGGTGAAGGGAGTGTTTTCCAGCTGTGCAAATAAAGAAGGGCCTCTGTGTTTGGGTTCTCAACCAATCCGTCATCGTTAGGTCGAATGGAAACGCCACACGAGTCTCTCTTGGTTGTCTGCTCAGCTTGTCCCTCCTTGATGGGTTAATGATCATTTTCTCCTCATTTGAAAGAGATCTGGTGGCCTGAGCCCTCTTCAGAAGTTCAGACCCACAGTCTTTTTCCATCAAAAAATTCTTAGCTTCGCTCTACCTTTCCAAGTGTCTTGTTCCCTAACTAAATTTATGAGGTCAGAATGGTTGTAGGTGGGGTTGAGGGAAAAGTGGAAATTAAAGCTTTTTGCCATTTTGGAACAGGTGGGAGAAGGCAAAAATGTCATTCAGATACATTTGTGTAATTCTTTTTAAAAAATTTTGTACCTTTTGACCATATCTCCCTAATTCCCTCACACCCACCCTACCCCCAACCCCTGGTCACCACCATTCTACTCTCTGGTTCTACACCACGTTTGGCTTTCTTAGAGTCTGTATAGATTTCACATATAAGTGATATTATATATAGTATTAGTCTTTCTTTGTCTGACTTATGTCATTTAGCATGGTGGCCTCAGTGTCTATCCATGTTGTCCCTATGGCAGGATTTCCTTCTTTCTTGTGGCTCCATAATATTCCAGGGTGTACATTCTATAAAACATGAGGATTAGAGTGGAGAGGATAATGGTGATGAAGCTGAAGACAGGGCTATGTTGTTAATCACAGCTAAGCGTGCTCAGTGACAGGTAGAGTGCCAAGTATGTCTGTGTATTATCTCTTTTGACCTCTTAAAGCTTTAGGAGGTGTGTGAGCAGGAAACAAATCCAGAGCGATTGGCACCTTGCCCCAGGTTAGCAGCCCTCAGGTGGCAGAGCCAGGATTCAGGCCCAGCAGATCTGAAGCCCAAGCTTAACTCTTCAGCAGGCTGTGAGGTCTCTGTGTCGCCTCTCTCTGGGGGGAAGAAAGATCGGTTTCATGGAAGACTCTTGCATGCTTCCCATAATATGAGAGAATCTAGAAAATGGAATTTAGAGATTGAGGCGGGATTTTACTATGCCATAGCTAATAAAGGCTGGACGAGGATTTATACCCAGCCTGCGTGTCCCAGAAGTGGTCCTGCCCCCGCCTGTGTAGGCATGTGGTCCAGTTCCCGACATTTTATAAATGGGGACGTTCAGGCTCCGAGCGATGAGGTAGGGGGACTTGGCTCAGTGATGGAGCTGCAGACAAGCCAGCATTCCTAGCTCTACCGCGTGATCCTTCGAATTATTTTTTCTAACATGCAATTTGAAATTAAAAGTGTCATCTTATTCACAAAGGAAAAGGTTTGCTCCTAAATGTGAGGTATGGGGCTGATTCTGACAGCTTCATGCCTGGGAGCGATGCCTGAAGAGGCAGCTGGGCACCCGGTCCTTGGGGGGCATCCTCACCCCTCAGCTCTCAGGGCTATCAGACCTCTTCCTTGGTTTCTGTGAAAGGACCAGGAATCGTGGAGACAGAAAGCTGTTTGAAAGTTGTACGTTTTTCTACAGAAATGAGAGCTTTTTTAGTAGCGTGTGCTGTTGACAGGGAGGAGGAAGAGGGGTACCGTGAGGGGCTTCCAAGAGCACTGCTGTTCCTTTAGCAAATGCAAATCCACTCACTGCCCACCCCATCACCCTGGCAAGACTGAAGTCTGAGTATGGGCTTGCTTGTTCTCGGCTTGTCTTCTTTAAGAGGGCAAAAGCCTTTGAAAAGACTCAACAGGAGCAGTGTCCATCACACGAGAGGTGGAAAGAGGACCTTGGTGTGTGAGGTGCCCAGCCGGAGACTCCCACGGAGGAATGGCCTCACAAGGCCCTCAGCTCTGGCACCACTGCCCAGCTGAGTATCGAATGATATGCTGAGGGGACATCTCGTGCAGAGGCATCTTTTAGACAAGGGCCCTTAAGAAATCTCGAAGTGAGGGTGGTAAAATCTCAGAAACACAAAGCACCAGGCTGCATGTGGTTGATCACACTGAAGAGTGGTAACCCAGACTTCACAGAAGGCTCTGCAAGGGAATAAGGTAAATAAATTGATGTTAGGTAGAAAAATGAGCAGACCACTTGTAATAGATGGCTAATTTCAGCATTAATTAGTCCTTGGTAATTACCAAATGATTGCTGATTCTGTTTTCTTACATGATATATGAAGTCCAAAAAGGCACATTAAAGAAGAGAATAAACATTCCAGGGCTAGAATTTAAAAGAAATAAAAGTGAGGGGAGGGAGGAGGGGAGGTGGCCAGTCCAGAGAATACAGAGAGAAACAAGGGAAGCACCTACAATTACAGCCAAAGCGTCCAGCCTTCAGGGACTTCCTGTTATCCATCAAAAGGTACATTTGTTAACTAAAACGTATACGAAAACATTGAAAAACAAGAAAGAGCCTTTCAGAAAAGTTTTAGGTTTTAATGGATTGGGGCTACATGATAAATTTGCATTAAGCTTTGCAGTGTACAGTATTCTTACCTTTTATACATCTGCATCCCTGGTCTATGTATTGAGATATAAGTCAGAACTGTGACCTGGGTTTTCAGTAGATCTTTGGTGCTAATTATTGAGCATTTCCCAGGAATCTCAGGGAACCACACATTTCCCAACCCCATCCTCAACCTTCTCAGTCACCCAGACACGAACAGCCCATGAGGAGCACCCTCCTGGGACAGGACCTGTGAGCAGCCATGCCTGACCCTTCCCAATACAAGGAGAGGCAGTGTCCTCAGAGGTTAAGAGCAAAGGCTTTGGAATCTGATGAACCTAGATTTGAATTGATCCAGGACAAATTACTGCGCTCTGTTTCCTCACACAAGTTGGGCTCTTGAGTGGCCCAGGTGCAGAGAGGCAAGGTCACAGTCAGACCTCATGAATGTCCCTGCATTACTATTGGCTCCCCCAGACCCCTAGGCCTGGTTCTGGGAATGACACTCTGGACAAGACGGGCACAAGCTTTTTGCAACATGTCATGGAGCTGAGACTCCAATGACAGAGAGCAGAGTAAGCAAGGAAAGTGAAGGTGGGGTGCAGTGAGAGGAATGAGTTCTGACAGCTGATCCCTGAATGATAGCAGAAGCCAGCCGTGGCAAAACTGGATAGAAGGTGTGCCGGGCAGAGGGTGCAGCAAGTGCAAAGGCCTGGGGGTGGGGATGGGGGGATGAGCATGGACTGTGAGAGGAAGCAAAACGCCAGTGAGCTGAAACAGTGAGCAAGCGTGGGAGTGCAGAAGGGGATTCCGTCACCCAGTTGGGGAGGGGCCAGTTGAGGGAGAGTCTTGGCGGTCAGGGTTAGCAATTTGGATTTTATTCTAACTCTGAACAGAAGATGTTTTAGGGTTTTAGGCAGAGAGATGGTGATCTGCTTTATACTTTCAGATGATCCCTCTGACTGCTGGGAGGAGCCTAGATAACAAGGAGGGAGAGGTGCACGGAGGCTCTGGGAAAAAGACGAGTCTTGGGGTCAGCTGGGAGCAATGGAGATGGGAAAGAGGATTTTCAATATATTTTAGAGGTAGGGCCAGAGGAACATGCCATTGGATTAGCTATGGGGTGAGGTGAGGGAAATGATGACTATCAAAGATGATTCTTACGTTTTTGGCCTAATTGGGCAGTGGCGCCATTTGCTAAGATGAGGAAGACCCACCAGGGAAGGAATGGGTTTGGACAGGGAAATTGGGAGTTGGCTTTGGACAAGTTGAGTCTGAGAATCCTGTTACTTATCCCCATGGAGGTGTCAGGTATACAGTTGGCTATGGGTCTGTAGCTCTGGGGAGAAGCCAGCTTTTCAGAACTCTGAGTATGATAAGCAAGGCCAAGTGAGGACGGTGTCCCAGTTCAATCCCCTTCCAAATGTGTGATTGTGTTTCCTTCCTACTCCCCACCATGCAATGATCTGTCTCTCCCATGCTCCTCCTTACATTCATTCCCTTTCTTCTCTTGGCCCGATTTTGGAAAACCCAAATCAGGGATTTTTACTGTTGGCTTTGAGTGTGAGAATGAAAATGCAGACCACCAAGAAAAATCCCTCCTAAGAGATGCTGTCTTCAGTGCACATTTGGTACAGGATTCCCAATTGGAATTGCTCTACACTGTGAATGGTTCACCCACATACCCTGATGGTCCAGAACTTTCAGCTCTCTCCTTCTCTCAACATGGTGACATCTATCTTGGCTTGTCCTCTATGCCTTGTCTGTGGCTCCAAGACCTTTCCTTCAGAGCCTGAGATTTGCCTACTAAAGAAGTGATGAAATGTTTTCTTGCTGATTTCCACACTGATTGCAGCTGCCGTGCAGGAAGGATGATAACTATGAATGCTCCCCTCACCCAGCAATGCTCTTGCAACTTGCCCTTCCCACCTTGCCTCCCAGAAGGGACCTCCTGGAAGCCTTGGGAGAACCCTGTCCCAGATGGGTGTCCCTAACTGTAGTGCCTGGCCTCGGAGGGAGTGTCAAGGTGCACATGGGCCCCCTCCCAGGCTACAAGCTAGAACAGGCACTCACAGCCAGCTCCTTCCGGGCCCTGTTTCCCCTGGGATGGGCGAGGCCCTGGCCCTGGACATGAGTGACAATGCATGTTAATTAGCACTGTGCAGAGCTGTCATCAGGAAGCCAGAAGCCACATGGTCCCAACCTGGTTTGGGGTTGGCACAGCAAATTCAAACCAGCTGGCCTTTGTTTGGAAATGCCCTGGGAGGGTCCTGCCCCTTTTCTGGACAACAGAAGGGCTGCCATTTCCTTACCCAGAGCACGCTTTTAGACAAGAGGTTCCACAAACACTGTAGCAAATGCTGCGTCAGATCTGGCTTCAGGGGCACACGTACCCTTCTCTGGTTTCTTGGCAAGTAGGACATGCCATGAGCTTAGTTGTAAGGGTCCTTATTTAAAGGCATGGGGAGGAAACCTGAATTTTGTCCATCCAGTGTCCCCCTTCTTAAAATCCTCCCATGACTCCCTGCTTGGGGGATAACGTCTAAACTCCTTCCCAAGGTCCTATGTGACAATTCTCCTGCTCATCTCTGATTTATAGTATCTGACTTCCAGCCCCTCTCCCCTAGCTCCTTCCTCCAGCCATTCTGAGCTATTCTCAGCTTCTAGAAGAAGGCTGACTCTCACCGTGGGCCTTTAATCACACTTTACTCACACTTTGCTGGATACACTGTTCCTCTAGCTAACTGGCCCTCATCCTTCAGGGGTCAACTGCACTGACCCTTCCTCGGGGTAGCTGGGTTTGATAGGCTGTCCCTGCTGTGCTTTTCAGCATAATATTCATTGTGCTATTTTGCAGTTGTCTCTTTACTCCGACCTGCCAGGCCCCAGGAGGCAGGGGTCTTGCTCATCTTGTTAATCCCTGCTTCTCCAGTGCTAAGCACCAGGAAAGCCTTCCGTATATGAATGAAAGCCCCCCGTCCTGATCAGGGATCCAGACCTTGCTCAGTTCATGCCTTTCCTTCTCACATCTCCTAACCCATGGTGAAGCCAACGGGACCCCACACTGAAGAGGAACTCCAGATCAAAACGGTGTCCCCATCCACAAGATGATAGCTCGTTTAGGACTTCCTTCTGTTACTGAGAAACCATGTCAACCCAGCATATTCAAAAGGCAGGTCTGGTAACCACATGAGGGGTGTGAGCTAGAGTTTCCGCCTCAAACACACAAAAGGCAAAAAATTCCGTAGGAGCAAAAGGCACAGATGAAGAGATGCCTAAGCATGGGTGCACCTTTGGTATTTGCTGCCTGATACCTGTAAGAACACAGGTGAAACACATCCCTTTCATCTGCCTCGGGCATCTTACCTTTAAAGTGGGCACAGTTGTGTCTGCTTCATCATGTTCTCAAGAACAAATGTGACAAAGCTTATCAACTGCTCAGTAGATTTTGTACCCCTTCAAATTAATCATAGTTATTGTTACAGTTATAAAAAAAAAAAAAAGAGATGGCCTTTACATTTTGTGGTTCATAGTTTTCCTATTGGAAATAAGCGCACTAAAGTAAAAAAAAAAAAAAAAAAGTTCCAGAATGGCATGTAAAGTGGACCCCGCTTTAGATGTGTAAGTGTATGTGTCGATGTGTATGTATTGAAAAAAGTCTGGGAGGACATTCTCTAAAGGGTTAGCAGGGGCTTCCTCTGAGAGGTGGCTTTATGGTTGACCTTACTGTGATTTCTTTTGCTTGATTATATTTTCAAGATCACATGAACGCATTACTCATGAAGTGGGTGATGGTAGAGAGAAGATACAGTGTTTACAAAGGACAGGGAAAGAAACAAAAGAAGTTAACCAGAGGCCAAGAAGCCATGGCATACGCACTCTGCAGTTGCCCTTCTTCCTGTTACTAAGCTTGGTTCTCTCTTGGCAGGATTTTTCACCCAGATCTCCACCTTGGCTGATGTGCAGGAAAATGTCATGGAGTACCTGCACGTCCTCAGCCGGCCCAAAGTCATCGATCAGGAGCACGACGTGGTATGGACTGAAGCTTACATCGACAGCACTGTGAGTCCCCGGGGAGCCCCTGGGGGTGGCCTGAGGGTTTTCCTCTGTTAATTCCAGAAGACTGTGTTAACCTGAAAAATAAAACTGTCAGTTATTTTTCTAGCAAAAATGGGTTTATTCAGGAATAGCAGAGAATTGCAATCCAGGGCAAGCAAGCTATAGCAAAACCATAGGCAAGTCCAATAAACAAAAGAGAGGAATGTTATTTTATGGAGAAGGAGGACGTTGGACGGGGTTGTGTTGAACAAAATCCACTGGAGTTCAAGAGTTCCAGACGATGATGGTTTCCCGTGGGCTGAGTTGCAAAGGTGTTTGATTTTTTGTAGAAGATGCAATGTACATCTTTTCCTGTTGGGGCCTGTAACTGATGCTTCTTTCCTGTTGAGGATTCTTCTGTTGGGTCTGTACTTGACAGCGCTTCCCACCTTCCTCCCTTCTAGCATCCCTAGCACCCACTTTAGTGAGGTTTTCCTTTACTGATTTTTACAACTGCAGTTCTGTCACTCTTCCTCCGTGATGGGGCTCGATGACATTTTCCTTTGTTGTGCAGTTTGTGTTGGTCCTCCACAAGCAAGGTTGGTGAAAAATCATAACATCAGAATGTAGCCCGCACTTTTGGAAGGAGGCCGGTAGGCACAGAAAAGTCCCTTTTTGCTGTGTCTTCTCTAGTTACTTTGTTTTCCTTCTATGTGTACAAATTCTGTCGGTAGCCATGATCATGGTCATGTTAGATTCCGTCCTCGCCATCTGAGAGGCCCGGTCGTGCTGATGAATCTTGGGGGCTCAGCTTGGGAGGGTGACCAAAGTTCAGCTCCGACAGTGAGTGGGAGCCACGGTAGAGGCCACAGCTGCATTTTCTTCCCATAGACAAGCGAGAATATGCTTCTGTGGTGGTTATATCGGCTCTGGATTGCTGTTGGAACTCTGGCCACGGGCTCATTCTAAAGCCGAATTCCAAGCAAAAGAATCTAATGCTCAATTAGCGTAAAAGGAGGAGCTTTGCCATCATCACGCAGTGGCTCAATGGCCGGGTTTCTTGTGTAATTTCAGGGTGATTTTTCATAGTGATAATGAGTCTGATGGGAGTGGTGTTTTTCATTTATTGATTGTAAATGTTCTCACGGGGCCTCTCTCCCATCGTTTGTGTGTTGGGATTAACATCACATTAATCACTGTAACCCAGACACAGCTGTCCTCGGGAGTGATCTCAATGGCTGCGGAGGGCCGGCTTTTCTCTCCATGCTCTCTCTCACTCTGGCTGCATTTCTGGCAGCTGCAGGGAAAGGCAGGGCAGGAACAGCATATGGGAACCCATCTTGGGGGCCACCGCGGCAGCCTGCCCCACCTCGGCCTAAATAAAGGACGCGGCGGGACCACGGAAATATGAAGTGGTCAGTCGCCCTGCATAGAGAGGATGTTAAACTGAAAAAGCCTCTCTGGTTGCCGGGGAGACCTGGGGCTCTCATCATTTCCACAGTCTGACCCCAGGTTTGTTTAGAAGCACGGCAACGAAATAACTAAGCTGCCCCATTTATGTGGGCACCATGCTAACAGTCATTGTCATGGATGTGTTCACCTCTTTATAGGTGTGGCTGAGTAAGGCAGGAATAACAGGTATGAAGAGGAGCAGTGCGAATACCCAAGAATGAAGTGAGCCCGTCATCAGTGGTTTTATGTACAAACCCTGAACGGCCATGGGATCAAGCATTTTATTTGTTTCATCAATTTGAAACATATAAAACAGAGCCTCTATAATTAAAACACACCTGGAGAGACAGACAGGTCAGTAGAATAGGTTGTCCAAGAAAAGGGATCCAACTGCATATAGAAATTCAGTAGAGATAAAGGTGGCATCTCAGGTCAGTGGGGTTAGCATGGTCTTCATAAAAGATGCTTTTGAGAAAACTAGATAGCCATTTAAAAAAAGATAAAATAGATAAAATTAGTTCAATTCACCAGCCATAGCCAAGAAAGAAATCCAAGTGGATCAGCAATCAAAACTGTAAAAAATGAAACCATGCAAGCACTAGAACAAAACCTGGGTGAATCCCTCTATGACCTGGATTCAGAGAAAATCTTTCTAACAATGACTCTAAAATCCAGATGCAATGAAAAGACAAATAAATAAGTTTGACTACCTAAAGACAAAACAAAATGAAAACCAACTTTTATACATCAAAAACCACGATAAGCAAAGTCAAAGGCACAGGGTAACGTGGGAGAAAATATTGGCAATGCAGAGCACACAGAAATCATTAATAATCCTAATATATAAAGAACTTTTCAAAATTGAGGGCAAAACCTTAAAATTCCTGTAGAAAAAAAAAACGAGCAAAATACATGAGCAGACAATTCACAAAAATAATAAAAATGGCTTTCGACAAATGAAAGATGTATAGCTTCAATCGTAGAAAGAGAAGAAAAATGAAAATTATACTCTAGTGAAATACGATTTCGCACCTATCAGAGTGATAAAAATTAAAAGCTTAACTGTATACTCTGTTGGTAAGGCTGTGGGAAAGGAACACCCATAGACCACGTGTGGGAAGACAGAATGGGGCAATCTCTATGAAGGCGAACTCGCATGTACGCTTTGACCCAGCAATTCCACATCTAGGAATGAACTCTGAAGATGAACCTCCAACAGTAAGAAAATACAGTTGATAAAACAGGTTTGCTCATTATAGAAATGCATGTCATTTCAAAATAGTGAAAGTTACCTAAATACAATACGTAACAGATAATTATGATAAAACTATGGGTATTAAAGAGGGCACGGAGGGCATGTATTGAATGGAGCACTGGGTGTTATGCACAATGAATCATGGAACACTACATCAAAAACTAATGATGTAATGTATGGTGATTAACATAACATAATAAAATAAAATTAAAAAAACTATGGTACACACATATTGGTACACACATATCATGGATCTTAATGTAAAAGCAAGAATGAAGATGACTTATTTCTATTGGTTGATATAGAATGATTTCCAGCATATATTGCTAAGTAAGAACAAAATGGAAGAGTATAAATAGAGTGCCCCCTTTTGTATAAGAAAGAAGAGGAACTAGAACATACGCATGTACCTGCTTCTTTTTATGAAAAGAAGCACAGCCAGGATAAACTGGAAACCAATAGAATCTGTTACCTATGAGAAGTGGGAGGAAGTACAGAGGAGGAGTTAGTGAAGGAAGTGAGATAACTCTGGGTATACCTTTTTGCATAGTTTGGACTTTTGAAAGCAGCTTGATGTTCTATGCATTCAAAAATTAAAATCAACAAGAACGAGGGTGGGGAACTAACAGTGAATGCAAAAAGACTAAATGAATCCAATGACATTTCAAATGAACTACAAAAATTATCAAGAAAGGAAGAAAAAGGGGCGCCTGGGTGGCTCAGTTGTTAAGCGTCTGCTTTCGGCTCAGGTCATGATCCCAGGACCCTGGGATTGAGCCCCGCACTGGGATCCCTGCTCTACGGGAAGCCTGCTTCTCCCTCTCCCACTCCCTCTGCTTGTGTTCCCTCTCTCGCTGTGTCTCTCTCTGTCAAATAAATAAATAAAATCTTTAAAAAAAAGGGAGAAAAAGCGGTAAACTTTTGAATATAGTAATTATGCACAATGTTAAAGCTTGAACATAGTTCTTTGACTATCCTCAGTCCAGTTTGGAGAGAGAATGGGAAATAAATTTTAAACTCCTTTTGGGGTCATTTGGAGTAATGTGGGTCTAGCAATTCTGAATCTATTTTCTGAGTATGGTAAGATTGAGCAAATGTGTAAATGAGGAAGACAAGGCAGACACCTGTGGGATGAGACTGGATGGGAGGTGTCAGAATGAAACCCCAACTCTGTCATTTGAAAGGGCCTAGAAACAATGGCACCCCAGTAGCAATGAACACATCTAAAACCCAGACCCCAGCTTCTAAAAACCATTCCCCACTAACAGAAACCAGCATTCCTTAGAAAAATTGCTAATTCCAGGACTTGGGTTGGGAAGGTGCCCCATATCCCAAAAAAGCCTGGAATATTTAATGCCAGAAACTAAGAAATTCCTAAAAAAAACAAGGAGGTCATATCAAAAGGACACAGGAGTCAGTATGAAGGGGACCTCACTGGTCAATTCTGGGACAGTAATGGATTATAACCTGTGGAATAAAACAGAAATCCACGTGTTCTTACGATAGTGACTAGATCAACAAATCTCAAAGGGATGAACCAAAGAGATAATGAGATAGGTGAACAAGGATGCAGTGGACAGTGGGCTGCTGACTGGTAAATGTGAAGGGAGTCATGGAGATGGAAAATCTCTGCTTTCTAGACATTTTGGGAAAGACCGGTTAGGGCAAAGGTTATCAATGGATGCTAAACTAATGGGGAGATTTGGAACAGGGTATTTTCATGGTCTCAAAGATCTTCCCCAGAGATCTTTGACTAGTTCTGGGGGGAAAAAGTAGTATCTACACAGTGGGAGAATCCAGACAAAATCTAGAGTGGGTCATTAAAATTAGTGTCACTGATGAGAAACAAATGGGCATGGTGTGCTTTTGGAAAAGGATACATCCCACTTACAGAGTATTCTGGCTGGGGGTACGTAACCCAAAGGTCATGGGGGAGGAAGGTCACGGAAGAGGATAAAGCTTGGTATTAATATGATGTCTTGCTTTAGATCATATTAATCACTTGAATCAATTGTTTTAGATTTACTAAATTACATACACACATGCATATATACTTACATATATATGTGTTTACATATGAAGGGCAGTTAAGAGCTAAGGAGACCCATTGCCACTCCAGCTTTTCCACTAAAGAATTCTCAACAGCAAAGGCAAAGTAAAGGTCTGGGAGCAGCTCTGGACATGCAGTTTTAGAGGAAATGTCTTTGAACAGTCTTGTGCTTTATCTCCAATACTTTATGAAGTTTGCCTTCTGTTCCATAATCATCCTTACTTACTTTAAAATGAAATAATGCTTTAAGTGGCTCATAGTTGAGTAAAATGGTATGCCAAGATAACAGAGCTCATTTATACCACCTCTTCCAGAATCCTTTGATATAAATCCTTTGACAGAAAACTAGCCCCCCAGAATATGTCTGTCCTTGAAATGAATGATAGCTCAGCACCTCCTTTTCAGCTTCGGTCGTATCTTTGCAAATAGCCCTGATAAATAAACCCCTACTAGAATGTTCTGAGAGTCCCTTCTCATCTTGATGGTGCTGAGAAACCTGCTGGGTTGGGGCAGACACTGGGGTTTCCATCCACCTTCTTTCTAGGCCTGTTCAGTGAGGACAGGCAGCTGCTACTCCAACAAATCCTTCTCTGGCCAGGAAGCAACAGGCTTTTCAAAGTCTTTACCTGGGCCTGGATTCTGCCAGGTCAAGGACAAAAGCCCCCTGTTGTTTGTGTGGGCTCAAAATAGGATTTGTATACTGAACTCATCTGCAGAATCTAAATTCTGAGAGGCGCCCACCAACTTTGGAACCCCCCTGCAAGATGAATGGGGGGAGGGATCAGCAGTTGTCAAGTTTATGACCATCCTGACACATTCTGGACAGTCCCAAGCCAGCATTGCCCTAATGTGTCCCACCTTGAAATAATGAAAGAGACCAAATTCAGAAGCACTTGACATTGGGACTGGTGAGCCCATTTTCATAATGTCCTGGTTTAGCGATGGCAGCTTTGGATTTTTTTTTTTTTATTGAAGCATTTATAATCTACCTTAGTTTATTAATTGATAGCATTGAATTTAGAGTTGGAATAGCCTCAGTTTGAATTCCAGGTCTATTCCATACTAGCTATGTGACCGTAAGCAAGTCATTTAGCTTCTTTGAGTGCTGTTTTCTGCATTTACAACATGGAGATAAGACTTGCCTTCCAGGGTAGACACTAAAGATTAAATGTCTATGCATAGTGAGAGCACAGTAAATAATGCCTGTCATCCTTCCCCAACCTCAGGAAATCAGTTTTCTCCTTGGCTGTGGGAAGTTTTGGAAATCTCCCTTTTTGGGCTGGGTCTCACATAGTAACTACAATATGGCTTATACCATTTTGATAATAGAATCTGGCACTTAGGTATAATGAGTACCTTGGAAGCATTATTCATCTAGAGATGCACTTTAATCCTTTGGAATTCATTTTGCTGTAATTACCTGTTGTGGGCGGGGCACTAAAGTCTGGGGTTAGTGCCTACGGTCAGTGTCCCCAAGAAGGACTCCTGCACCATCCAGGCAGAGTCCCCACAGCCTCACAGATTGCCCAAGGCAGGGCAGATATGGTAGGAGCCCTCTTAGTTACCTGCCATGTGAAGGACTTAAGGAGTTGGTGCCCTCCCTTTGCCCTGATAGTTTGTGCCAGTTGCCCAAAGCACATTGGAGGTTGGATCTGGAAGGTCATGCTGATACCAGAAGTTGATGTATGATTGTTCTAAGTTGAGTTGTGAGCTTACTCGAAGTTAATTGTCTTCATATTTAGACTTTCCAAACCTTTTGATGCCAGTTGTAATTTTATCATAATTATATAAATTAATTAAATATTATTGAAACTAATAACTTATGAGTGTTAAAAGAAAGTTGTTACTTCTATAGATATGTAAATGAATGCATTGGAAAGACTATAGAAAATTGCTAAAAATTACCAGTATGTTAACTATGGGCAGAGCATCTGTAATACTGGGGAGCACAGCCTTCCATGCATTCAGAGGAAATTGATCCTTAGCCTGCCTTTCTTTTCTTTTCTTTTCTTTTCTTTTCTTTCTTTTCTTTCTTTCTTCCTTCCTTCCTTCCTTCCTTCCTTCCTTGATAAGGGTGGTTTACCTTGATTTGTTTGTTCTATCTTAGGTTGATGGGAAGGTCTGATGGCTGATGGCTGGGTTAGTATCTGCTTCTTATGTTATTGCCTCTTGGTAGTGTCTGGGAGCTGTGAGCTATGTGGACAATGACCTACCAAACACAGAGAGGAGGGTCACCAGCTGGTGTGTGCATAGTTTTGATTTCCAGCTAGAACCACCAACACGCTCTCGTGACATGGGTCAGCATCACTGGGACCCCTGTGGTAGTTTTTATTGCTATGTAACAAATCACCACACACAGCAGCTTAAAGCAAAACAAATATGTTATCTCAGGGTCTGTGGGCCAGGAATCTGGGCAGAGGTTCACCAAGACCCTCAGCTCAGGGCCTTACAAGGCCACACTGCCGTTCTCATCTGCAACTCAGGGGCCTCTTCCAGGCTCATTCAGATTGTTGGCAGAATTCAGTCCCTTGCAATTGTAGGACTGAGGTCCCCATTTTCTTGCTTGTTGTCACCTAGGGATTGCTCTCAGCTCTTAGAAACGAAAGTTCCTGTCATATGGCCAATGATAGGCAGTCATGCAATGGTGTTTGCTTTCTTCCAGAGCACCAAGAGTGCATCCCTCTAAAGCTTTGCCTGCTTTTAAAAGCTTCTTTGATTAGGTCAGGCCCATCCAGGATAATCTGTCTTTTAATTAACTCAGTCAAGTGATAGTAACCTAATCATGCTAGTGATATCCCATCATACTTATAGTCAAGGGGAGGGGACTTTAAGGGTCATGTACCTACGAAGGCAGAAATCGTAGGAGCTGTTTTAGAATCCTGCCTACTGCAACAGCTTCTGTCCATGTGCTGTGGTCTGAGAGGGAAAGATAATGCCAGAAGGAAATACAACCACCACCTCCTGCTCCTTGCAAACTCTCTGTTAAGAGTAAGTCTCAGGGCAGCCATGCCTGTTCATCATAACACTGCTGCTTACTGCTGATGTCTCTAGGACCTAGCTTCTCTTTGTGACATTGTAGTCTGAAAATGGCTTGGATTTGTTTCTCAGAATCAGAAGACTTGTGACCCTGCTGATGTATGTCATTTCTACCAACTACTAAGGGAGTAGGTATTCGTCAATTTCCACAAGTTTGCTTAACATGGTCTTAAAAGCCTTTTTTCTTTTTAATTATCTGGTGGTTAAGGCAAAAGGAATTCCTGTTTGCTTGACTCATCAGTCATTATGGCTGAAGACCCAGCAGCAACAAATACAATTATATAATTGATTTAATACTTAAATGAACAACTTAAAATGACCCATGAGTATGGTACTTTCCCTTTTTATTAATTACATATTGATTCATACGTTTCTGGGTCTGGATAAGCTCAAGATAAAAGTTTGTATAGGCCAAATATAGATTCTTGTACATGAGTCAAGGACTGCATTTAACGAAGCCTGATCTAGACTCTGGACTGGCACAATTTTCCTATCAGGGCCCATCCTCCCTGCCTGTTACTACCAGTCTGATTAAATATTCTGTTTCCTGCCTGGCTGTTCTATTCAATTTGTTTTCCTGGTGAAGCCCAAATAAATGAATTAATGTTAACAACCGTTAATTATGTTTAATCTAATAAGATCTCGTGTATTAATTGACAAAACAGCAAACACCAGAATTCTGAAATTCATGGGCTTCTTATCTGAATACAAGTTGTGCACAGTCATTATCTCTTAGGTGCAGAGCAAAAAATCATTAACAATGGAATTTGTTCCATTTTGTAAGCAAATGACTTGTGCTTTCCAGTTAGGACTTAATCATCTCGGGAATGCTACCCAACTTGCTGTGCAGGGTAGAACCTGCATTAAACCCAGGAAGCATCAGCATCCCTGATCAGCCCCTCCAGGGGAGTTTACACAGACCATGGTGACACACAGAAGGGAAGCAAAGAAGTGTTTTAGAAACAGTGGGAATGTGACCATTTAAAATAATGAGAATTCATTACCAAGCCCAGCTGCCCCTCCCTGTTGCTGGTAATGCAATTCGGAATGCAATTTGTAGGAACTTTCAAACCAATTTAGTTGCATTTGCACATTGGACGTGTATCCTTCCTCCTCACCCCCCACTAAGTCCTACTTGGAGAAAATGCTTTGCATTTGATAAATTGCACATTTGTTTCGGTTTCCCATCTAGGAATGGTACCTAGGCCATTTAGGAGTCGTTTGGATGATTGCTCTAAGCTACAACATCTTACTGCCTAGAAGCAATTACTCAGGGGGTCGAAGCCATCATAAGGAAGTTGGGGCTTGGAAACGGAATTTACAGTATTTTCCCAAGATACCGCTGCATTATCAAAGAAGTTCAAATCGTCAAAACAAAAAGACACACGTATAGTGAAACATAAACCATCCTGCTGGGTCGTGGAACAGAGAATGCCATCTGCATTACATGGCATGGAGGAAACTGATTATGTTGGGACCTCTATTTCATAGCAGATGGGTTCATTAAATTTAATAGCCTCCAGAGCCTTTAGAAACCGTGTTAAAAACATGTGGAGCATGCTGTGACACTTCACTTCTGCCCCTGCAGTCATTATAACTCTGGCACAGACTATAAATATTATAGTACTTTATTTCCATTGAAACAGATTACTATTATAATTATTTTTTTTTGCCAGGAGATGGTGATGTTAAAAAGAGTGCATTCCTGGTTTCTGGTACCATTTATATTTATCCAGATTATTTTCCTTTTCCATTTGATTCTAGATTTTTCTATTAAATAGTGGGCTTTTTTTAGCTCAACTTTTTTTTTCTTTGAGTTCATGTTGTAAAAGTATGAATTGAAAGTATAAAAGTATCTTCAGGAAAGATATTCTAATACATTATGGATGACTGTCAACTAATAGAAAAGTTAGGGCTGAAAATGAAAAAAATTAGATTTCAAGGGTTTTTTTTTATTTTTATATTTATGGTTGTTACTGCTATTATGGTATAATAATTTGTAACTGTCTCTAATGAAAGGACAAAGCCTCTAGAAATAGATAAGACCTTATAGAAATGGATAGGACCATTAAGCCTGAAAAATCATTTAGCATAATACATTATTCAGTATTCTTTGTTTACAAGTGACAGCACTCAATTCAAAGTAGTAAAGGTCAAAAAGGGAATTTGTGAACTCTTGGAACGAAGATATTGATGTAGTTCTGTCTTGAGGCGTGACTAGCTTCAGGAATCACTCCCATGTTTTCAACTTCCGATTAATCCTACGAGTTCCTTGATTTCTTGGCTTAGTTCCCAGGCAGGCAGTTTCCCACTCTACAGGGTGGCAAACATGACCTCTACCATCCACCAGCTTTCATTGTTTTATACCCTTGATTTCTCCCTTTCTCTTCCAGCATCTATATCAAATCCATAATAGTCCTGTTAGGGTCACAACCTCATACTGAGAGGTGAGGTGGAGCTAATTGATGGCTGGACTCTCACAGAGTGGGAAAGAAACCAGTCCCAAAGGTCACTGATACTGGGAGGGCTGCAAGGTAACAGAGTCCTGCATAGAACTTGTTTATAGAACCCAAAACTAATCCATGCCCAAGACTGTGTATTCCATCAGTATGGCATTCATTAAAGTACCATGTCTTTAAGCAATAGAGCTCTTTATCTAGTGAAATGTTTCCATGGACACTTGGTGTATAAAACATATAGAAGCAGAGCTACTCTGGTGGATGTGGGGAGTGGGAGCATGGAGCCCCCATTGCTTGGCCACCTCCTGAATGACTAGGGAAGCTCCAAAGCACTTTTTTGCTTCCCCTTGACATTGCAGAGCCTAGGTAATATTCTGAGTAATCAGTGAGTCAACCTCTGAGAATGGCAAAATGGGATTTTCTGCTGTGGATTATCTCCTGTGCCCCTAAGTTTATAGCAAGGTAATGGGTTGGGTCCAGTTAGGAAGGATGGTTATGGGGATTGGGAGGTTGTGCCTATGGTTATATTAGAAAACCAAATTGCCTGTGCTTTTTCCCCTCAAATATCTGTACTTTTTATATTCTCTGGAGACCAGTTCTCTTAGCAACCCTCATTCATGAAACATGGTCTTCTCCAAGTCCTGCATAACATGGTGTCCCAGTTCAAAGCCAACAGAAATGAATGAACTCAGTGTCTGTGTATCTGAATTCAGTTCTGAGCAAATTACATAACTTACTCTAGCCCACCGTCCCATTGAGGTCAGATGTATACCACTTAGCTAATCAGCTGTGGCTGGGGAAGGGTCGTATGATGGAAATAGATCAGCCAGGACTGTGGATCACAGATTCTGTAAGAAAGACGTATGAGCAGGAGGAAATGACCGGAGTCTAGAGGAGGTGGCATTTCTAGACCTCTGTCTTTCTATCCAAGGCTTCTATAAATTACATCCCCAGCTAGCTTCTAATACTAATTCTTTGGACCATGGTTTCCTTTTTGCTCCAGCAGCTCCAACAAGTATCCCCCAATCCTCTCCCTGCCTCCCACATCTTGACATTGTCCTTTCTTCATTTGCCCATCTGCTAGATAGGGGATAGGAATCCTTCTCCCTTGTGCCTTCTGAAAGCTGAGGGAGGTATTTTGGCTACCACAACTAAATCTGTGCTGTTTTTCCCCCTTAATGGTCCAGATATTTGGGCAACTTAGATTCTCAGAGCTGATTCTCATGCTCTGACCTGGTTTAAACTAAAATGAATGCATTCCTCTTATTACCAGCATGAAGAACAATTAAAATAATCCCAGAGAATCAGCCTGTGGTTTGATATCAGCTGCCAGTTTCTCTTCTCTTGCTGTACACAGAATTTTCTCCATGTAAAAGATTTAACTCTCCTACTCTCATTCCATAAGGATTGCTCTGCCAACTATAAATGGATTGTCTATGAGACCATGGCTCAAAGATACCATAGATGAGAGTATTTCACCTAACTGGGGTCTTCAGCTGCTTCTATTGAATCATGGCAGAGGACCATTCTTTTGCCTCCTCTTGGCTTTCAAAGATCATTCCTTCCTGGCTTTTCACACCTGCTTGTGAGTCATTAGCAACTGGGGGCTCCTTCAGCATGATTCTGCTGATGATACACACTACCATTAAATATCTAGACCAAGCAGGGTGCTCAATGCCTCAAGGGAAATTCTCTCTTGTTCTGAACAATTAAAGGAAAAACAAAGACATGGTTTATTCGGGCAAAAGGAACATGTTTTCAAATCAATTTCCATTATGTTTACTGAAGAAATCTGGAATATCAACATCTTTGCTAGTTGATAGAAATGATTAAAAACACTCTCGTAACTGATTTCTCTTGTGAAGTGATCAAAGTGACAGTGACCTGAGATGAAGCAGGACCAGGTGCTCATCCCTGTCTTGTTCTCACTTAGCATACTGTTAAGGAGCATTTGTTTCCAATTGTGAAAGATTATTCCTTTGAGGACAGATTCAAATGCACTGCTTGTTCATCCATTCACCTTCCACGGTATTCTAAGAAGGGACCCATGGACAGGACTGGCCTCATCCTGAGGCTAAATTAGATGACTTTTTCTGTCTGCCTCAGAAAAACATTTCAAGGCCCAGCTTGAAATTGCTTCACAAATTGTCAAGCTATGTTAAATATCAACCAGTAAGTTGGAGGATCTAAAGTGTAGATAGACTCACCAAAACCCACGGGAACCTAAATTTGGACTACTTGATAACCTAACCCCTGTTCACCTCTCAGTCTTCCCTTTCAACCTGACTTTTCTCCATTCAGTTCAGACTCACCTGACCCACAAATTCATAGTCTTAAGATTTTTCTCATACTTAACCACTGCACCATATTCCCTCTTCAAGAAGCAGCCCCTTCCTCCCATCCCATCTGGGAGCCTCTGGGCTTATCCTTCGCCTTCAGTTCCATCACTGTCTCCTCTGAGAAGCACCCCCTGATCTCCTCTGATCCACCCCCAGTCTCAAACTGGGCTCTCGTGATATGCTCTTAAAGCATTTAGCACAATCCTAGAATCTTGTGCTATATTAAAAATTCCATTTTTTAATCTCACTGAACTATAAACTCCTTGAGGAAATGGATGATATTTGTTCTCTGATATCCTCAGTACAGCGTTGGGCACATAGTAGGTGCTCAAGAAAGACTCAGCTGTATGAGTCTCATAGAATCAGACATGTCAAATTTGGAGAGCATCTGACAATATTTGTGTTTTCTAGATGTTAGGTAAGAATGGCGTCATCTCCAACATTTCACTGAGCATGCTTCACACTTGCTCAAGGCCATGTTTGTTATACATTTAATAAGTGTATTCACCTTCACCATATGAATGGGATTCTCATTCAGATACTCAATACCACCAACCCAAGGGACCATTCACCACATTCATCAAAGAGTTCTGAAGTCATGTGTCCATGCTTTGAGGAGCTAGGGTGGTGGCATTCTGAATGGGAAAGGTGGTTTAATATCAGCCATCGCATTGTTAAGGTAAAATCAATGGTAGGTTTGCTATATACATTTCCTTGCCACAGAACTCACCTACTGTTAAAATATAAGGGAATTTTTAAAAAAGGCTTTGTCACTGTCACAATCCTATCTGGTTGCTGGGCATATCGTGGGCATTCAGGAAATCCTTAAAAAGAATCCTTTACATTTGTTTTTCATTTCCTGGCTTTCAGTGTGCTTTCCTAATACTGCCTCTAAGTATCTTACCATGTGCAACAGAGCCCCACCATTGCTGGCCGCTCTCCCTCACTCTCAACACACCAGCCATGCTGGTTACCTTTTTGTTGCTTGAACATCCCCAAACTTTCTCCCTTCTTGTGTCTTTTGAACATGCTTCTCCTTCTGAACTGGCCTCCCTCTCTGCTCCTTTACTGAGGGAGAAGCTCTTTCCCACTCTCTATGTCTCTGCTAAAATGTCACCTCTCCTGTACCCATTAACTTTCATCTCTGGTCCCTATTGCTTTCCTTCATAGAAATTGGGATCATTTGTAACTATTATAATTATTTCAGTTAAGCACTTTGAGATTTTCCCCTCTTTAAAAATTCTTTTTAGTCTGTCTTCCCAGAAATAGCATAAGGACTGGGGCAAAGTCTGTCTTGTAGCCCTACATCCTAGTACTGTGCCTGGCACATAGTACCACACACTCAGTATTAACTCAGAGACATAAAGTGGCTTGTTCTTCACCACACAAATCTCTTTTTACTACTCACTAGAGCTTGTTTCTCCCACTCTATACTATATTTCTCCTAAAAATGTACAATGAGACACCAAGAATTAGGGAAGAAATAGTATAGAATAATAGCTACAAAGTGAATGGTGGTGCCAAGGAGAGTTTAAAATATTGTCCCCAAAATACAGCTGTCATATTTGTCAAGTTCAGGTCTGAAGCAGCTGTTTTTTTTATGAGTGCCAGCCTTATCTACTCAGGGGCAGTCACTGATTTTAGATGGAAGAACAGGGAACTTTCGAAGTGAACCAGATTTCTGCAATGTTCCCTTTCTCTGCATGTTGTTAAAAGCAATATGTTGGGAAGAGGGTTGATTGCTTAAGGCACATTGTTTATACTACATTACTTAGGTCTGATGGAAAAGTTCCTAATGGTGGTTTTCTTGCTAAAGATATGGTCTATGGATGAAGAGTGGAATGTGATTTTTTTGGTAGGGCATCATCATAATTTAGGTGGACTCCAAAGAAATTTGATATTGGGAGAGGCTGGGAAAAATATTCAGGTCCATGGAGCTTCTTTAGCATTAGCATTCAGTTCTCCATCAAAATATAAATGCCGTCTGCTTTTAATTACTATCCTTATTCAGGCCAAGTTAATTACTCTGGGCCAGACTGGAAAGGAAAATTCCCAGAAAGTCTGATATGATAAAATCGTAGTGTTTTCTGAAGAAGATGCTGAGAAATCCTTAATGAATTACTGTTTCAGTGTAACTTTTGCAACAGAATACTAAGGGATTGGAGGGGGGGATCATAGATTTTTGGCAGCTGTTCACCATCATAGCACTTGACAATCTGCTTCTTATTTAGTTTTCTGTTATGTAAAAGCATGGAATTCTCAAGTTAAGAAATATTGATCACTGCATGACAATACATATGTAACAAAACCGTATTGTGTTGAAAAAGCTCTCCTTTTAAAGTGAGATCTCTGACTCTCTTTATTTTGTTATTAAAATGTGTGGGTCTTTTTACTTAGAAAATAATGTGGTTTTGTTAAACATAAGTTATTTAAAGGTTAAAATAATCTTAATTTTAACTATTAATATTATTAAGAACAGATTTTCAACCAAGTACAGCTGAATGCAAACAAGGACAAACTTGGAAAAGAAAATTGGTGGCTGGGGATGCAGAGATGCATCGAGAGCTGTGTCTTGGCCACAGTGAATAGGTTCACAGCAGCCCTTTGCTACATTGGCAGAACCATACATTTTTGTAAGGTCTGTTGATTTCCCCAGACTTCATGGAATCTAGATCAAGTTTGTCAATTTCCCATTTCTCTTGCGATGATAATCCAACCTAGGGCTGAATTAGGAGCACTGAGGGTGTCTGGACTTCATGGCCCTGGTATCCAGCTAGGTGGCTCCTTCTCTGTAGTGTCAATAAATAGGAGACTCTACTCTCTGGCCATCACTGTTTTGGAAAGCTTCTGAAACCAGATGTACGGTTATCTAGTTCATTTACCAAACATTTACTAAGCTGAGGGTCAGTCCCTATGCTAGGCAACAGGGTGTCATTTTCAGGAAATACGGTTTAAGTCCCTGATATGAACAATCCAAGCCAATTAGGTCATTTAAAATTATTAGATTTTTTTTTTTTATAGCTATTGGTAGCTTCCCACATTTAGTGTCAAGGGCTGTACCTCATCTTTCTCACAATTTATTACCAGGTTATGGTGAAAACAAGTCTTAGACAAATGCTGCTGACCATGCAAACATTTATTAGCAGCATGCCCAAAAGTCAACTAAGTTCTGAAAGCCCAAGGAAGTCCCAGCTCTCTGGCCTTTCAGATGTTCTGATGGCATCTTGCATCAGAACAAACATTATTTGCAGGAGTCAGTTAACCTTCTATTTGGAGTCAGGTGATTGAAAAGCTTGAGTCAGCGAAGCCTGTTGAGCAATGAGACCTGGCACAGGATTTCACAAGATGGAGGCTGTGAGTTCCCAAAGCCCTCTGTGGGCTCATGCAGGGAAAGGCGGGGCCTCCGTAATCTGTTGAACCAATCCACTTAGAGTGGACACCTCCAATTTACCACTAAAAAATCCTTTCCAATTTGCATTGTTATGGTAATTGACAAACCCTCTGGTGTTGGCCAGAGAGAAATAGCTGTAGCATCTGTTGTCTTTTGCTTAAGTACTAGCGGGAGTATGTATTCCTGATTAAGGCAATTGACTATCTCTAAGACATAACTCAAAATCAGCATATGCATTTATATCATATCATCTATGCTGAAGTATTTTACACCAAACTACCTACCACATAATAGTGTTATATGTCGTTGACCCTTGAACAATGCAGGGTTAGAGGCATCGACCCCTGTGCAGTCGCGAATCCATGTATAACTTTTGACTCCACAAAACCCTAACGACTACTGGCCTACTGTCGACCAGAAGCCTTACCAGTTCCTTAGTCAATTAACATGTGTTTTGTATGTTGTATGTTTTACATACTATATTCTTGCAATACAGTAAGCTAGAGAAAAGAAAATGTTATGAAGAAAATCATAAGGAAGAGAAGATACAGGACGCCTGGGTGGCTCAGTCAGTTAAGCATCTGCCTTCGGCTCAGGTCATGATCCCAGGGCCCTGGGATTGAGCCCCGCATCAGGCTCCCTGCTCAGCGGGGAGCCTGCTTCTCCCTCTGCCTGCCTCTCCCCATGCTTGTATGCTCTTTCTCTCTGACAAATGAATTTTTTTTTTAAAAAGGAAGAGAAGATACATTTACTGTACTCTACTGTATTTATCAAAAATTTCCATGTATAAGTGGACCTGTGCAGCTCAAATCCATGTTGTTCAAGCATCAACTGTACAATCAAGTTTTTATCTTTGTGAAATGGGAATAATAAAAGTGCTGATCTCAGAGATGGTAAAGATTAAAAAAAAAAAAAGATGGTGTTGCTTAGCACCATGTCAGGCACATAGCAAGTTCTCCACGTAAATGCTCATCATTTTTATCTAGAAACTCAGAATAACATTATTTATTGTTATTTATTGACACAGGGTCTTGTGGAATGAATTCTGCCTTTTCATGTTAGACTTGCCAAATTCTGACACTCTCCAAAAGAAGGGGGGTAGAGAAGGTCATACATATATGTCCCTTCCCAACAGAAGGGTGTCCCCGAGTTGCTCCCATTCTTTGCAGCTGCACTCTCTACTCTGTGTCCTGTCTGGAAGCTCCATTCCATGCTCGGGAATGAGAAAGGGAAAAAAAAAAAAAAAGTCCACCGATGCCCTTGGCCGTCACTGTCTCAGAAGTGTCTGTGGCAGCATCTTAGAGCAACAACCAGAGTTAGCATAATTATAGTGCTGGAACCTGCTGTGGTCCCGTTCTTGTGCTGTGGCCAGCAGGTGTGAACCAAAAAGCCTCAGAGGAATGGCTGAGCCATGAAAGCTACTGGGGATCTTTGGAAGCATCCTTTTCGGTGCCTCTACTGTGCGGTAGGCCAGGCCTCCCATGCAGCACAGTAGGAATAATAGGTGCAAGAGCCACTGGTATGGGGCAGTTACCATGCACCCCACATTGTGCTAAGTGCTTTTGCATCCCTGGTCAGCGAGTCCTCTTGTCTCCATTCTCCAGAAGAGGAAGCCAAGACTTCAAGAGATTGAGAGGAATTTGCCCAAAGAGTTGGTATACTCAGTGGAACAAAAGGACTTCAACCCTCAGGTGCCTGCCTGGCTGGGAGGCCTGTGCTCTCCGATGGGGTGTGGGCAGATGTTTCCCGTATATGTATGTGCTCTGATGAGGTGCCAGCCCAACGGGGTGCATTATAGAGTGCGAGAGTCTTTAAAATGCTTGATGTGAGGTTAGAAATGGCCTCTCCATTCCCGTCAGCCTGAGGGACATTGCTTCTGCTGAATTTTGAAAAGCCATGGTACCTGCTTTGAGATATGAAGACACCAGAGCCTGACTTGTCCTGAATCCTGTCTCATAGCATTGGCAGCCTAAGGTAGGAAACTTGAACTTTTGCAACATGTCTGTCTCACGTGGAGAGTTCTCTGTGCTGTATTAAGTGACAGAAGGAAAACTCAGCTCATCCTACTTACAAAAGAAACCCCAGCATTCCTGGGTTTGAAATGAGTTGTAACAATTCTATTTGATGGGCTTTTAAATATCCTGGAATTTGCATTTTGAATGTGTTACGCATCACAAAAGGATTCCGATGGTGCTATCACAGCAAACACTGTAATCACATCCTATAATTTATATAACTCCAACTGCCTACCGTCAAACATCATGATATGCTGTTGCTGATAGGCACAGGGCTGCTCTCCTGAAGGAAATTAAGGGTACTGAGTCAAACTCCTTGGGGGCATTTTTAATGACTTTGTATGGAAAGTCTGGCCACCTTGATGGGTAGTCAGGTGAGTCAAGCTTTGGGTTAATAAGTAGATCTAAACCTCAAATATGAAATTAAACAAGCCAACAAACGTGTCCTGAGGGCAAGCCATCACAGAGTGCGCTATGCTTGGAACCCAAGGAAGTTGAGCCATCTGGGAGCCCCTGCACTTCACAGAGCAGCAGGACCTGTGGCTCATGCTGGAGGCCTTCTAGGAGGGGGTCCAATTAAGCTTGGGGTTCAGAAACCTTGCCTGTGTCTGAACTTTTGCTCACATTCTGCTTTGGATGGGGCCAGGAGGGGAAGCGGTGACGTCATCAGGCATTTCATTACTGAACTCTGCTTTTTCTTCCCACAAATAATCAACCTCAGTTGTTTTTCTTTTTTAAGAATAGACAGTCAGATTTAACCTCTTCCCTCCATGCTCAATCACTGCCAAGTGTTCACCTCCAAATCAGAATTCCTCGGGAAAGGTTTGGGGCCGCAAGGACGTGAAAGAGCAGCCCCAGGTCAGTGCCTGGAATGAAGGAGAGACAGAACAAAATTGCTCTGTGTAAGAAAATAGGACAAATGCAAAAAAAAAGCAGGCTTGCCTCCTGAGAGAAGACAGGGAATGTCAAGCTTATTAGTGAGAGGGCAGGGGCCTGACCCCAGAGGCACAAAGCAACTGGAGACCCTTGTAATGGCAGGGATAGCTCTTATTTAATTTTATGTTATTTTCTATGCTGCAGCCAATCACATTTTCTCAAAGGCCTCAGAGAAGTAGTGTTGGAGGGCAAACTGTGGGAAAGTTCCAGTTTTTTTACATGTCTACATTCTTGGGAAGGGATGGAGGGGGTGGACATATGGGGTGGTGGGGTTCTCTGCAATGGAATGAATTCAGCAGGAGCAGAAGATCAGAACCAGTGGTGGCTGGAGACCTGGAGGCCCCATCCTTCCCTAAGATCCCAGCAGCCTCCAACAGAACCATGGGGCTTCCCCTACAATGGGAGGGGTCCGGGTCAGGTATATCTAAGTCTGGCTGTTAGAATATCTTGACTGAAATGTATGTTTCTGCCAGAAGCTCCATAGGTTACAAAATTTAGAGAAAGGGTCAGGAGATAACACTTCTGGGCTTCTCTCTTCTACTATGTTATAGAAGGTTCGCTCCTTAGTTTCTCCTATTGAAAAATGGGAAGACTGGTCTAGACAAAGACTGCCTGGTCTAGAACAGGGGATCTCAAAATCTGACATCTAGCCATGTATGAATTTCAGGCAGTCTGTGATCCCTCCCATGGAAACGTGTATATGAACAGGTACAGTTATCCATCGTTCCCCACAAATGTTGAGAACCACTGGAATAGATCTCTGAGGTCTAGTCTAGCTATATGGGCCTGTTTTTGTGTTATTTTGTTGTGAATTGCCTCACTCTACCTAAATGGCAAGCAAAATACATTAATCATTTGTTGTGGGGATGTTCAGAAGCCAACAAGCCCAAACACAGATCCTGCTTTGCATGTCATATTATACAAAGATGTCATTGACTTAGGAGAGAGATGGGCCCACTGGAGACAGCCATGACTGATACCAAAGAATAGTGACCTGAAAATCCAGTGAACCCTACCATCTTAATCTTGGCAAATGAGGCAACACCTATGTCACTGGGTTTGAGTTGCAAGTCTTATTGATCCGCTCCCAAAATACATCTCAAATTTCTCTTCTTGCCATTTGCAGTGTGCATCCCACCCTCTCTCCTGCTTAGACCATGCCTGTTGACTCCCAACTGGTCTTCTGGCTCTACTCTTACACGTCTAGGCTCCCTCCCTGCCTTTGTCTCCGTTCCTTGGAGGTGAGCACCCACCACCACCTGCTGTTAGGGCCCTCACTTGTTTCCTGGCTGACTCCCACTTCATCTTTGGGTCTTAAATTACAGATTCCTTCCCTGACTCAACCGCCAAATAGAAAGGGACCACCTATTAGTCTTTCATAAAATCTGTTCTTGTTCTCAATAGTATTGCACACATCTTATTATTACATATCGCTTGGACTATTTTAAAAATTATGTCTCTCTGGCTTACTCTAAATTATGCATGGTAGTGATCTGACTTTGTTTGTTTGTTTTTTTTTTTTTGGCCATTGTATTCCCAACATCTAATATGATGCCATAAAAATAGTAGGAGGGATCACTAATGGTAGAGAGGAGAGGAAAAATACTTCTTACTCTACCCTCTTTGGTTTAATGACATGGACCCTGCAAATTTAACGGACAAAAGATAAATCAATAGGAAGAAAGGTTCATTATGCGTGCATACGGAGGCCTCCATACAGAAAAAAATGAAGACTCAGAGGCAGTTAGGTCCAGGGGTGGGAAGATGGAGATGGGACTTACACACCATTTTAACAACAAGTGATACATTTGTGGAGAAGTGACAAGACAGAGGAAAATGACTGGGCTTCTACAGGTGGTAAATTGTGGAAAGGTAAATATTGGGGAACAAATGGAAGTTTGGGTTATTTTAGTAAAGTTTGTTTTGCAGACTCAATCTTATGCAGTCTCTGGGATGATGAGAGTGTCTCTCATGATTAAGAGCCATTCTCCTGTTACTGGTATGGGAAAAGAAAGGAGGGCACCTTCACAGAGGGAAATTTATACCCTACTTTTAGGCAGAAAGGGGGAGGGTGGAGAGCTTTTCCTGCATCTGCTGTTTTTCAAGTGCCTTCAGCTCAAAATAATCCTTATGCCAAAGGGGCATACTTTGGGGTGGCATATTCTAATACCCTTCAGGTAAATAATCTCCACTTAGGGTAACACGATTTGATTCTTGTTGTAGTTGAATCTGTTTGCCTGACACTTATTCATTTGTTAAGTATCTTTTTAAGAGTACTGCCTCCTCGGGGACCTGTCCCACCTCTGGCTTCATGGCCCACTTAACACAGTATGATTATCTTTGATTTACCTTCATGTCTTCCCAATTTATACCATCCAAGAATAAGAACCAAGTTTTCATGCCCATGCCCAGTATTCTTCCCTGACTCAGGGGCTGATGCTTAGTATATTTAGTAAGTAAATAAAGGGCAAAGAACTGCATAGGCTTAAAACTAAAAAAGATGTGAAGGTGATAAGTTTATGACTCAGTTATAACACTGGGGATAAACTGTTTGCAAGTTCACATTCATATGACCCATGCATGGTTAAACACACATACGCACACACACACCTGATTTTACATATGAATATTAACACTGGGGCCACATATGGTGGGTGATACCATAAGGAGCCTGTATCTCATTTATCTTTGCGTGTGGTCTGCATACCCAATATTCCTATGGATGCTCATTGTGTGATTGAGTGGATGAGTTCATCAATATATGACTTAAACTTGCTATCTTTTATTATATTAGGTTTTCAGATTTCCATATATGGGGATGCAGAAGCCATTGTTATTTGAAAGAACTGTAGGTTTTATTCATTAATTTCAGCTAAGCGGAAGAAAGATGAAAACAACCAAATCTTACCATTCCCATGTTTCTGAGCTTTTCTCTTGTGGTGGGTGTTTGCTGCACACACATAGTTGAATGAGTGTGCAAAATTCACAGCACATTTCATGACAATCACCTTGAATTTCAGAGCAACTCAATTCAGAAATAGCTCATTTGAGTTAGTTATGGGTAACATGTTATCAAAGTAACAATATGATCTGAATCTCTTGGGTTAAACTACCTTATCAGCTCAAATCCATTGCTTCAAAAAATCTTTCAAGCCCCTATTATTAATTAACTTAGGGCACCATTAGGATATTTTTAAGAACTCTAAATCACCATGAATCTTTCCTTTTCTCTTAAAAATTTGGGCCAGAAGCACAATTGATTTCTACCTATGAAACTGGAAGGTAGATGTTGATAGTCTTCCTTTTATTTAGCAATTCCCTACTCTTTACTGTGGGCTTCCGATGAAAACCACTGTAGACTGCTCTGTCCCCAAACTGTTACTGCAGTTGCTGTGGACTCCTTATTAATGGGAACTCTGTTGTATTCTCTGACTCCGTATTTTCTGTAATCCTTTAACTGTCTGATCTCCTGTGTCAATCATGACATAGCTGTGGGTCAGAAGGGCTTTGAGAATCCTTTTATTTTTGTATCAGGGTTGGGCTTTTATGATCTTAAGGAAAGCTGCTGCTTGACATAGTGAATCATTGTCCACCGCTTCTCAGTCTGTTGAGGTGACTATGGTTGGCTGATTCTCCATATGGGCTTTACCTGGATATTCCTTCCCGGATTGTCCAGGAAGGTTGCACCTCCTCAAGTACTCAGTGTCCAAGTGAGGGGGAACATCTGTCATGGTGCCCAGACAGCTAGTGCCCTTGAGACTCCTGATGTCTCTGTACCAACTGCCTTACTCTTAGTATCCATTGGGGGAACCAGTCAGTGGTGTCTCAAAAACTCACTTTTGAAATTCCCCAAATGAGAAGGAACGGGAAGTGTAGGGATACTGAGGAACTGACCTTTGTCCCTCTCAACACTGTGCTGTCACCCACCACCCCTCCCCCCCCAGGAATTGCTGCAGCCTTGACAACTAAGGGACATTGGGGAAAGAATCACTGAGTTACTGAAGCCTGAGATCGAATCTCTGCTCTGTCCCTCCTTGGTCATGTGCTCAATATAAATCACTTCCCTTTTCTGGACCTCAGTTTCCCTACTTGGTAGGGCCAGATGCTATATAAACTATAATATGTAATACAAAATTAATGTGGTGATACTATGGATATTAAAAATATTCACATTACAATAGCCATTGCAGTGATGACTCAGTACACCGAATTTACTCCCAGTAAGTATTTCCAGATATTTAGTGCTAAAAGGTTTCTCCATCAATTCTCAGTATCTACTATGTAGAAGACATTGAATAAGCTTTGTGGAGTGAAGAACAATACCATTGCCTAGGTCCATGCAATACTGATTGAGTAACACAAAATAAGGGTAATAATTGCATCCACATTTATTGGATACTTACTATTGACCAGGCACACTTCAAAAAGCTGGACACAAAACTCTGTGTCAGATTATCTCTAAATAATGTAACATTAATACTGTATTTAAATATAAAATTAAATCTATCATTCAGTATAAATACACACCAGTCTTAAAAGATAGGAGCTACTGTTACCTCTGTTTGCAAATGGTGAAACAGAGGCACTGAAAGACAGAATAACTTTCCCAAATATCCATTAGAGGTCTTTGCTTAAAGAAAAAACAAAAAATGATTGTCCTTTCTCAGGTAGAATGTGTATGTTTTAAGAGAAAACCAGTGAGTTATTTGAGCATTAAGACACTAGCCTTGAGCCTGAACACCCTTGAGTTGCTCTGTATGTAGAGAGCAGTGTGATATTGGAATTCCTTTATGACCACCACGGGGAGACTTCTGACACTGCGAAGTTATCCTATGCTTGGTCCTGAAGGAAGTTTGCGAGCACATCCAAGGCCCCGGTTCTCCCAGACCTGTGTGCACTGCCATATTCGGCGAGCAGGCTGCGAAAATCCACGTGGCCACGGCCAAAGTCACACTGTTTTGCCAAGCACGCTTTCTTCCCCTCTTAATGGAGAAACCTATGGTTATTTGGATGGAAATTTAATCTGTGCCTCTGATTCATTTACTCATTACTCATTAAATTGCTATTTAGTTCTAGCTATATGAGCTGTTAGAGCTTTCCCTAAAGCTCCTCTAAACCAAAAGTGGATTATGGTCACATTCAGCGAGGCCAATCGGAGGCAGATCTAACGTGAATGGAGCTGGGGTTTGCGAGTTCCGTGAGGCTGAGCGAGTGAAGGCACACAGGTTGTGTCGTGCATTAGCGCCTGTCCTTCTGTCTTTTGACAACCCCCACTATGTTCTCAAAAAAAAAATTACAATATGGAGTTTTGGGAGAAAGAGTCCAACTTCTTTTATATGAGGAATGGGTGCTCTTTCCTTCCTAATAAGGTATTTGTGCCACTTACGGAGGTGGCAGGGGTGTCTCATGCTGGTTGAGGACGCAGCCCCAGAGCCAGTGGGCCTGTCCTCGAATGCCCCATGCCACTTAGATATGTCATCTGGGACTGTTGGCTTAACCCTTCCTCTGTGCTTCTAGTTTCATCGTATACGAAAGGGATGAAGATAGATTCTGTGCCGCTGGGATATTGTAGGGATAGCCGATGGAGCGTCCTCCCTTAGGGACCTGCCTTCTCCCCTCACCAGCTGGTTTTGTGGCAGCCGAAGCAGGGCTGCTACTGCAAGCCAACGACGTAACATCCGCGTGTTATTTATCATCCAGGGGCGCAATGTAAATGTTTGGAGGGGCCCAGCTGGTGAAGCAAGCGTGGAGGACTCTGGGTATAAAAAAAAGAGTGATTGGGGTTGGGGCACGGTAGTGACCTAGAACATGCATGCATCACCTAAAGGTATGCATTTCAACATTTTAAAAGTAGCTGATGGCCAAATGAAACTAAGGGAATAATCTGTGAGAGGCTAGAAATGCCTTTTGCCAGATTATGCCATTCCCAATTCTGCTTTGCCCCCTTCTCCTGATCTCCAGAATCCACTTCTATCTTCAAATTTTAGAAGCCCCTGGCACCTTCCTCCCTGTGCACAAGGACTCCAGCAGCTAGAAAAGCATCTCAGTCTCTACACTTGCACCTACAGACCCTGTCACCATCTCTCACTGCCACGGAGAGCTGACACTGCACTGTGTGGCCTGCCGTCCTGTGGCCGCAGAGCATCACCTAGAAGGGGCTTCCCTTTCTTGGCCATGCTCAGGGGTGTGTGTTGCTAGGCAGTGCCAGACAAGGTGAACAGAGATTGTGCAATCTCGGGCTGTCTGACCTGAAAACCCTCGCCTGAAGCCCAGGGTCCTAGCCTCTGGGGTGTTTCCCCCGGTCACTGCCTCTGGGCACTGGAAGATTTTACTGTGTAGTCTTGATCCTGTATTTAGTCTTTACTTAACTTTTAGTCTATGGAGTTCGTCAAAGAGGAGTTTATTCCTCTGTGCTCTATTACTCAGCAGCATGCCTGCACAGGATAGATGCTCGGGAACCATGTCCGGGTCACTTGATTCTTTATGCCCTCCATCACCAAGAATTGGCTAATGTTCATTCGCACATGGCAGGATTGGGGGCATGACAGGAAGCTGTCCTCACCCATTTCTTGGTCTCGCTCAGTGTTTAATAAGAATATGAAGAATTGGCAGAGGGTGTACGAACCACCGAGACCATGGTGAGTGAGGACAGGCATTGTCTATTCAGAGCAGGTGGGAAGATAGAAACATGGTGACGAAGTAGCAAGGAAGAGAAATCCAAGTTCAATTCACATGTGATTAGACACTTTCCATTTTTAGCCTCATGGCTTACATTTGCATAATTCTTTTAAAAAGAAAAATTAATTATTTATGACTGTAGCTTTTAACCAAACTGTGCATTTAAAGTAATCACTCTGGGTAATTTAAATAAAATCTTTTCTGTAAGCAGTTTATGCTCATTAGAATGAGAAAACTGTTGGTTTATTCAATTAAAAGGACATTATTGCCAGTTTGGATTCTCTCTCTCTCTTTTTTTTTTTTTTTCACTTCAAAATAGAGGGCAGCCACATAGAGACAGATGGGACTTAATTAACTTGTCTCAAAAGTGACCAGATTTTGCTTTTTATTTATTTTTTAAATTTTCAAGATGATAGATTCCAAAAGCCTTTTCAAAAACCAAACCACTATTTTAGAATATGGAAAAGAAGTTCTGCCCTTTACTCTGAAAGGCAGTGGGTACAGAAATAAGCTTGTTCCCTGGTAAACATGCAGGACTTCCTCCCAAGCCCAGCACAAGGCAAAAAAGATGGTTAAGGCTCTCCCATACTGTGATCTTTAAAAATACAAAACCATTGCACCTGCTTGGTGCTTTCGTAGGTGACATCCTTCTCTGTAGTTAAAAAGGTTCTTCCCATGAAGCCTACCATGATTCAGGATATGACTTGGTTAGTTCCCTGAAAGTCTGTGGGGATCCATGATACACTCTGAGAAGCATGCCGCCTGGGTTGTCTGCCCAGAGCATGGTGGGTATGGAGTACTGCACTCAAGGGTGTGCAAGTAACCAATGCCACAGGTCCCTCCTACATACATGTTGGGGTGAAGCGCCTGGAAGCCACAGATCTGCTTCCATCCCAGAAGCAAGATGCAAAGCTGATACAAGCAGTGTCAACAGCCTTGGCATTAGGGGATCATGGGGAGTATGTTGGATGGCCCAGGCATGCTTCCATCACAGACTTGCTTTGTCAAAGCCCTTTGGGTCTTCTGGACCTCTAAAATGTTGAATTGAATAGCTTTTTTTTTTTTCCTTCTTAATTAGCAAAACTCTTTTATTTAAATGAAATCATAACAGCTATCACCTGTAAAATAAAGAGCAGCTCTGACTAAATTAGGGTCAAAAGCCCCTGTTGATCGGTGTCTCTGGGTCACGGAATTTTGGGGGCTCCTCACACCTGAGTTCATGAACCACCGGTATAGATAGTTGATGATATGCTGTCTCAGTGAATCAGGTCTCTTTGGCTGTGACAGAAATCCAGCTCAGCCAGACTTATATGATTAAGGAGAATCTATTTGAACATAAAACTGAAGTGTTGATGTGTAATCTCTTCAGGCATGACTGGATCTATGTGCCCAACTGCTGTTAGAAATCTGCCTCTCACCATCTCTGGGCTCTGTTTTCCTCTGTGTGGCTTTATTCTCAGGTGAGATATCCCCTTCTGATGTCAAGACAGTCACCAACAGCTCCAGGTTTGCAATCCTACTGCTGGAGTCCCTTGTCCCCAGAAGAAAGAAATCTCTCTCTTTGTGGTTCTAGCTAAGGCCCCAGTGCTGACTCTCAGGGCTTCAAGCCCATGCTTATCTCTGCCTGAACCATTCACAGTGGGATGCAGTGTTCTGATTGGCCAGGTGTGAGTCACATGTCTACCCTTGGATTGGGGCGGTGGGGAGGGTGGAGTCAGCCCCAATCCCACCACAAGACCTGAGAATAGGGGATGGTTTTTGTCTCCTGGGCCAATCAAAGTGCTATTACTGAAAGAAGGGAGAGTTTTTATTCAGGCAAAAAGCAGCTATTCTATCTAGCTCCCTTCTAGACCTAGCAGTCTGTGCTACTTTCTTCTGCATCTGTGGAGATTTTGTTCAAGTCAGGTGATAGCGGACTTGGATCTCTGTGGAGAATAAACCAATGTTTGTACAAAGGGGAAAAGGACTGGTGGGGATGGGCAGGAACAGAGGAGAAGAAAATGGAAGATAGAAAATGCCAACCGCTCTTAACCATTCTGAGTGCAGTCATCTTTCTAGGAAGGAAATGAGTCAATTATATTTGTCCTGTTATCATAAATATTTGCTGGCTCACCCCCTCATATCTCCTGTGCTGCACAGCAGTGGGAGCCAAGGCTGTACAGGTTTTATTCCTCTACTTCCTGTACTCTTTGCAGCTGTTTGGCAAGAGTTCCGTAAGCTCGTGTTTCAACCAACTCTTGTATAAATGCCCAGAATTCATGGCTGATTGAGCTACTTGAGCTTTGCAAATGTAGACATTGGGGAGCTATCTTTGCGGAAGGTTTCATAGTGAGATGGTTTTGGCTATGTGACCCATACATACCAAACCCTGACCTCAAATGTCTTCCTGAGAGAAGCGGAGGTACTGGGGACAGATCATCATTTTGTGAAGATGGCACCAGAAGCTCTGGTAGCCCTGTGCTAGAACCCTGGTGTGTGGCCTGGTACCACACTCAGGATGCCTTTTGTCTAGATCAGCGCATGCAGTGTCTTTGCAGAGAATGTTGGGTTGATAGCCCAGCTTTGCCACTCACCACACACACTAGCTTGTTCTGGTCCCTCTCATGAGATGCGGGTTCCTCTTTCGTAAAACAGAGATTATGATTTTACCTTCGGTTACCACTGTTGCTTACACCACACCCTCAAACATAATGGTGTGAAACAACCACTTTCATGTGCTCACAAAGGCTGTGGCAGGAATCTGGACACGGAACATCAAGGCTGACTTACCTCTACTCCACAACATCTGAGGTCCTCACTATGAAGACTCAACCGTAAGGGTAGCTCAGTGCCTAGGGACTGGATCGCCCAGAAGTATCTTTATTCACATGTCAGGTGGTTCATACTGGCTGTTGGCTAGGACCTCAGGTGAGCTGTCTGCAGGATACCGGTACTGGCCCCACCTACATTGTCTTTTCATGCGGTTGCCTTGCATGGGCTGGTTTGAGCTTCCTCACAACATGGTAGCTGGGTTTCCAGAGCAAGGCAGAAGTGCATGATATGTTTATAATCTGTCCCTGGAAGTCACATGGTTCCATTTTCCCCATACTCTCTATTGAGGTGATCACAAAGGGGTGGGGACATAGACTTTATAGGAGGAGTGTCAACATTATGCTCTAAGTAAGTGTGGCGTGGGAGATACAGTTATGGCCCACTTTGGAAAATGCAGTCTTCCATATGACAGATTATACTGATTGATATCAATTATGAGAATGTCATAATAACTTTGCCTTCCTGTAATAAACACTGTTGGTCAAGATTTTTTTTTTTCTTTTTGTATGTTGCTGGATCTTTACTTCTGTGTTCACAAAGGATATCAGTCTGTAGTTTGGTGGTGGTGGTGGTTTTTATTTTTGTAGTTTGTCAAGTTTTGGTAATAGCCATGTAAAAAAAATGATTTGAGAAGTATTTCCTTCCTTATCTTATGAAAAAGTTTGTGTAAGATTGCTCTATTTTTCTTTGAATATTGTTAGCATTCACTAATGAAACCATTTGGGCCCAGACCTTTTTTTGTGGGGAAGTTTTTAATTCCAAATTCATTTTCTTTTACAGAACTAAGACTTCTTAAGTTTTATACTTCTTATATTAATTTTGCTCATTTGTTTTTTAAGGAACTTGTCTATTTCATCTAAGTTGTTGAATTTATTAGCATAAGGATGTTCATAATATTCTCTTATCCCTTTAATGTATTTAGGTGCTATCCCCTCTTTCATTCCTGATATTGACAATTTATTATCAGTCTAGCTCTACATTTTCAACTTGGGGGGGGTATTTTCAAAGAAGCAGCTTTTGTTTCACCAGTTTTACTCTTTAGTTTGTTCATTTTCTGTTGCATTGTATGTTGCTCTTATTTTTAGTTTTTTAAAAATTTTCTTCTGATTATATTGTGATTAATTTGGTCTTTTTCTTTCTTAAGGTACAGCTTTGACTATTGATATTACACTTTTCTCCTTTTCTGTTATAAGCTTTTGAAGCTACATGTTTCTTTCTAAGAACTACTTTAGCCACATATCACAATTTTTGATAGTTGCATTTTCATTTTTATTCAGTTCAAAATATTTTCTAATGTTGCTTGTGATGAGGGGATTTTGTGATACATTGGTTATTTAGAAGTGTGTTATTTTCCAAATACCTCCAGATTTTACTAGATATATTATTGTTACTGATTTCTAACTTGATTCTCTTGTGTTCAGAGAATATATCCTATTATTCAATAATTTTGTTTCCTGGGCACCTGGGTGGCTCAGTCGTTAAGCGTCTGCCTTCGGCTCAGGTCATGATCCCAGGGTCCTGGGATCGAGTCCCACATTGGGCTCCCTGCTTGGCGGGAAGCCTGCTTCTCCCTCTCCCACTCCCCTGCTTGTGTTCCCATTCTCGCTGTCTCTCTCTCTGTCAAATAAATAAATAAAATCTTTAAAAAATAATAATAATAATTTTGTTTCCTGACACTTGTTTTATAGCGCAGCATATGGGCTTTCTTGGTGAATATTTCATATTTGTACTTGAAAATAATGTGTATTCTGCATTTATTATGCCCCTTGTTCTAGAAATATCAACTGGGTGAAAATCTCTGACAATGTCGTTCATGTCTTTTATATCTTTACTTTCTGTCTAGTTGTTTTATCAACTGCTGAGAGGATTGTTGAAATCACCAGTGAAAATTCTAAATTTATCTGTTTCAGTTTTTGATTCTGCCAGATTTTGCATTATGTATTTTGAAGCCTTATTATTAGCAGCACACTATGTCTTCTTGATGAATTGACCATTTTATTATTATGAACTACTTTTATCTCTTGTAATATTCCTTGTCTTGAAGTCTATTTTGTTTGATATTAATATAGCCACCCAACTTCCTATTGTTTTGTATTGTTTTATTTATATTGTGGCATATATTTCCATTTTTTTTACCTTTAACCTACATCTCTTTTTACTTAAGAGGTATTTTTTGTAGGCAAAATATAGTTGTGTCTCTTTTTCTTTCTATCCAGTCTGACAGTCTCTACTTTTTAAATGGTGTATTTAATCCACTTACATTTTTTTAAAGATCTATTTATTTACTTTAGAGAGAACACACAGGGGTAGGGGCAGAGGGAGAGAGAGAGAATCTCAGGCAGATTCCCCGCTGAGCATGGAGCCCAATGTGGGTCTTGATCTCGTGACCCTGAGATCATGACCTGAGCTGATATCCAGAGTTGGATACCTGGGGCGCCTGGGTGGTTCAGTCATTAAGCGTCTGCCTTCAGCTCACGTCATGATCCCAGGGTCCTGGGATCGAGCCCCACATCGGGCTCCCTGCTCGGTGGGAGGCCTGCTTCTCCCTCTGCCACTCCCCCTGCTTGTGTTCCCACTCTCGCTATCTTTCTCTCTCTGTCAAATAAATAAATAAAAATCTTAAAAAAAATTATCTCTATTGTTTGGTTTTAAGTCTACCATATTATTAGAAATAGCTGTCTAATCTGTTCTCTTATTTTTCTTTTTATTTAACTCTACCATATTTTCATAAAAAAGTTATGTATTATATGTATTTGTGTGTATATATGTACACATAAATATTGTATACACATACACACACACATATATATGCACATACTTAGCTCTTGAACAACATGGGTTTAAACTGCACAGGTCCACTTATATGCAGATTTTTTCCAACAAATACAGTACAGTACTATAAATGTATTTTCCCTTCCTTATGATTTTCTTACTAACATTTTCTTTTCTCTAGTTTGCTTTATTGTAAGAATACAGAATATAATACATACAACATACACAATATGTGTTAGTCAACTCTTTATGTTATTGTTAAGGCTTCCAGTCAACAGTAGGCAATTTGTATTTAAGTTTCTGGGTAGTCAAAAGTTATATATGGGGCGCCTGGGTGGCTCAGTCATTAAGCGTCTGCCTTAGGCTCAGGTCATGATCCCAAGGTCCTGGGATCGAGCCCTGCATTGGGATCCCTGCTCTGCAGGAAGACTGCTTCTCCCTCTCCCACTCCCCCTGCTTGTGTTCCCTCTCTCGCTGTGTCTCTCTGTCAAATAAATAAAATCTTTAAAAAAAAAACAAAAGTTATATATGGATTTCTGATTGCACGGGAGGTTGGTGCCCCTAACCACTTTATCTCCACTATTGGCCTATTAGCTAAGTTGTACCTCTTAGTTGTGTCCTTCGAGTGGTTGCTCTAGTGTAACAATTTGTATCTTCAACTTTTCACATCTCCCTTTCTCATAATGGAAGCAACTTACAACAGTATACTCCCATGCTCTCCTTCCATCCTCTGTGCTACTATTATTGTACTTTTTACTCCTACATATATTATAAACCCCACATAATACATTGTTTTTATTTCACTTAAAGTAGTTAATTAAAAAGTGAGGAAAAAATCTCATGTTTATCCACATATTTTCCATTTCTGGTCCTATTTATTCTTTTATATAGAATCAAGCTTGCATCTGGAATCATTTTCCTTCAGCCTGAAGAACTTTTTTTTTTAAATCTTTTCTAAAGTGCAACTCTGCTGACAGTGAATTCTCTCAGATTTTTTTTTGTCTGAAATGTTTTATTTCACCTTCTTTGGAAGGATATTTTCACTGGATATAGAATTTTAAATGTACATTTTTTTTATTACAATACTTTAAACCAGTAGTTCTATTATCATCTGGCTTGCATTGTTTCTGGTGAGAAGTCATTGATACTTCTTACTTTTGCACTGTACATGTGTACTTTTATTTTATTGGTTGCTCTTAAGATTTTGTTGTTTTGATTGATTTTCAACAGTTTTATTATACTGTGCCTTGGTATTGGTTTTTGGTAAGTGATTATCTTGCTGGTGGTTTATTAAGGTTCTTGGATTGGCATGTTTACAAATTTTATCAAATTTGAGATATGTAGCCACTATGTTTTCATTTCAGTCCCTCCCCCACTGCACATGATTCTGGAATTTCAATTGCACATATATTCTTCTGTTCAATATTTTCCTACTGTCTAAGTGTCACTTGTAAGATCTGACTTTCTTAACTAAGAGAAAGAAAATTCTCTTTCAAACTTCCTTTCTCCCTCCCTCTCTCTCTTTCTCTCTCTGTTTCAATTTCAATTACTTCCATTACTATATCTTTAGGTTCACTGATCTTTCCTTCTGAAATGTCTAAATTGCAGTTAAGGCAATCCTGTCCATCCTGTGACCCCTTTTCTTTTTAAGTACTATGATTTTCAACCCTATGGGTTTTATTTGGTTTTGATTTTTACTCGGTTTTGGCATTTGTTTTTAGTTTTTAGTCCTGTCTTCATAATGTTCAAGTTTCCCTTTAAATCCGTGATTATATCTTTAATAAATAATTTAAAGTCATGGTTTCCAGTTGCATCATTTCTGGGTATATTTCTATTGATTGATTGTTTTCCTTCTTAAGAGTCACATTTTCGTGTTTCTATATCTAGTAAGTTTTTTAATTAAGTGTTGGACATAATGACATCATGATTGTGGGCATTGTGGTAAGTGTCTGGATTTTGTTGTCTTCCTTTAAAGAGTGTTGAGCTCTGTTCTGGTGGCCAGTTAATTTACTTATGTATGAGATTGGCCCTTTAAATGCTTGGTTTTAAGCTTTGGTTAGGCAGGTTTGGTGTATCTTTCAGTCTAATGCTAGTTTAGTTGTAATCCTAGGAACAATCTTTCTGGGGTTCCTACCAAATGTTCCAGGTGTTTAAAAGAGAACTCTATTCTGACTGGTTGGAACTTGTAAATTCCCAGCCATAGTTGGAGCCCAGTGGATTTTTTTAGCTTACAGCTTTACTGAAGTTCTCCTCCCCACCCCACCCCAACCCCTGTAATTGTGCTTTGCCCAGTCTTGTAGAGTCTCACCCTATACATACTCATTTTTAGTATTACATCAAAGACTCAAGAAGACCTCTCTCTAAATTTCTGGAGCTCTTTCTCTGTATAGCTTTCTCTCTCCAGTGCTCTACTTTGAAAATTTCAGCCACCTCAGCCTCTATAAACTCTGATTAATTCCTCCTCAATTCAGCATAACTACTAGGCTTTGCATGGGCTCAACCTCCCTACTCTAGGGTCTTGTAACTGCCTCCGGGCAGAGTATCATGAGTCTCATCTCAGTTTTGTGCCTTCTAGGAAGTGAAGTCTGTGTTGATTGTTGACCAATATAAAAGGACTTTTTTGTGTGTGTTCCGTCCACTTAATTACTTGTTTGTGTCAAGAGGGCTAATCCAATACTAGTTATTCTATTGTGACCACAGTAGAAATTTAGAAATAAAAGAAGATGATGATTAGTTGATTAGTTTGTTGTATTTTCAAGATTATTTAATTACATTGTTTCATTTATTTATTCATATTCAATATTAACAAACATATTGGGTTTAGATTACTGTTACCAGAGAATAATGTTCATCTTTTATTTTTAACTTTTTTTTTAAATTTTTTTATTGTTATGTTAATCCCCATACATTACATCATTAGTTTTAGATATAGTGTTCCATGATTCATTGTTTGTGCATAACACCCAGTGCTCCATGCAGAACGTGCCCTCCTCAATACCCATCACCAGGCTAACCCATCCTCCCACCCCCCTCCCCTCTAGAACCCTCAGTTTGTTTTTCAGAGTCCATTGTCTCTCATGGTTCTTCTCCCCCTCCGATTTCCCCCCC